>NC_136978.1:6737500-6747500 GCF_032717465.1 Coenobita brevimanus
TTTCTTATTCCTTCTCTTCCTATTTGATATTTCTTATCCTTCTTTTCCCACAGTTCCTTCTCTTTCATTCACCTTCACACAAACACCTATTCCACCCACCCACGCAGCCACACCCACACATCTTCCGTCTTCCTATCACCCTCAGTTATCAGAATTGTTATCTAACCCTTACTTCTTCCTCCTTCCCTGTTCCCTCTCTCACACCTTTCTCACCCAGACACTTTCCTCCATCTCACATAAAATTTCAAATCTGTTTTCGATTCCTTGGGTCTTCTTCGATTTTCATTGGTACTGAGACTTCATTAATTCTCTTTCTCTTAATTTTCTTGTGGACTTAAGTATCCTTCCTTCCCCTCCCACACACACCTCCATCAACACCACCCTGAAAATTTTAAAACTCTTATGTTCCTTACCTTCTCTTCTCTTCCCTTCCGGTTTCGTCACCTCTTACCTGTTCGTGCCTCTTTTCTTTCCAAATTTCTTCCTCTTTTCACACTTACACCTTTCTCACGCTACACCCGCACACCCCTCCAATAATCAAATCATTGTGTCATACTTCCTTTTCTTCCCTCACTTATTCTCCCCGTTTCTCACCGTCACACTCACCCTTTTCTCTTCCTCGCACGTAGCCAGGCCCACATACATACCGCCTCCTCACCACAATCCCACTTCTTTAGCCTCATTAACACTTACATTTCCAAGGTGTTACGGTTCCTTTTCTTCTCCAGTTTCCTTATTTCTCCACTTCTTACACTTTTCCTACCAAATAACCACACCCACACCCACGCACTCTCCCCCTCACCATCACCCCATTCCCCCACCTGCCTTACCCTCCCCACCACTCTCACACGACAAAGGCTGACCTCTCCACCAAGCATCATTATGTGTGAAGGGCTCCGGCAGACAATAGGAACCCCAGGATGCGCACCAGAGAGCCACGGTGCTCCCTAATATGTGGCGTTTGACAATGGACGACCCGGGGTAATATACAGGGCAGGCCTCTGTGTTGGTACTGGCCTGTAGAGATCGAGGTAGCTTATATAGTTTCTGAGCCATACATTCGTCTCTTCTAAGGCAATAGGTAGAACTTGAGATGGTGGTTAAAGAACACAGAGACGCGGCTGTCGAATATATGATCTTGACTCGTACTCTTGACTTGATCGATTTGCGTCAACCTCGATTTACTTCTTCCCATCCCCATACAGTCTGTAAGCTAAGATTGATCTAAATAGGTTCAGGGATTCATTAGATATTTTACGCACCTTGAATTTTGACCTTAACCTGTGGCCTTGGCCTTCAGTAGATCTGCACGAAAATCAAATTTCCTCTTCCCAGACTCACACACAATATATGTGCCACTTTTGAACCGAATCGGATCAGGCATTAATGAGCTACTCGCTTAAAGGTCGCCTTCGGCGGCCTCTGCTCGGTGTCAAGTCTGTTCTTATTTTCAGTCGAAAGGCAACAGAAATTTGAATTACTCATGCCGTGAGCAAGACGGAGTGAGGAATTTTCCCTTATTTTATCCTGCTGGGACACCCGTTGAGAAGAGAGAGAGAGAGAGAGAGAGAGAGAGAGAGAGACAGGATAATAGAGTTTGCCATTATACTAAATTATACTATAGCATTACAGTATACAATTTTAGGAGTATAAGCAGGGAGGGAGGAGAGGCGAGAGAGTGATATTGCAAAAAACACGCCACTCTCCTCTCTTCTGTCATGCTGGTAACTTCAGTGTGGAACCTAGGACGAATCCATCCCCTCCACTAAACGTAAATTCTAACTTTGAAACAAAAGGCCAGAAATTAGTCATAACTCTGGAACCGGTGGCCCGATTGGACTGGAAATCGTTTTATTTTTCAAGTTAAAGCATTTTAACGTTACCTTGCTCCAGCAAAAATTGCTCTATGTTGGGCCGTTTTTGTTGTGTTACGGTAACACACAAACATACAAAAATCGGATCATTATAGATTTGGTTAACATAGAAATATACACGGATACATAAATAGAAGGGAGCTCGATCATAATAGCTACGTCCTCTGCATCGTTAATAATACGGTTTTAACTTTGTCTGATCTATACTAATCAATACAGCATCGTCAAGGCCGACGCAGGAACCCAAACTTATATTGTCAGCTTCAGCGACGCGGGTAACGCTTTAGATCCTATGCCCTACTTTCTCTTCTGAAATAGATAGAGTAGTACGATGAAGTCTTATATTTTAGAACCGTACACATACCCTTTCTACCATCATCATCATCATCATCATCGCCGCCGTCGTCGTCGTCATCATATCGAGGAGGAAAGAATGGGTCAAGTAGTACGGCGTCGTCTTATATTTCAGAATTGTACACTGTCCTTCCTATCATCATCATCATAATACAGAAGAGGAATGCTTATATAGATCCAGTGCCATATAATCTTCACTTCTGCAGAGTATGTAGTGTTTGACTGTGGCCGAGCCGGGATAATATACTGTATCTAGGGATGGATCTGTGTTGATATTAGACCTCCCCTTGTCAGGTGTAGACACTGAGATAGCTTATATACATCCTGGTCTGTACTCTCTCCACTTCTGAAAAAGTCGATATTAAAGCATGGCGTCGTCTCTCTATATAAGATTAAATACTAAATACTGTCGTCTTCTTCGTCTTCGTCTTCGTCTTCTTCGTCGTCGTCGTCCCACACTACTCACCCTCCCTTATACAGATTCTGTGCCATACCTTCTCCAGATCTCTAACAATAGTAACAGCAATACGGTATCGCCTTGACTGCCCTGTTCTCCGATAGTGCACATCAAGAATTATACCGCAAAATTCATTACCCTCCCAGTCTTTGTGTCCAGAGAGACCGGACACGTAATAAGGCACTTTCAAAGCATTCATTGTACCATTGATTATAAGAGGATATGTAAAAAAATATTTATCCTTTCTCTTTCACTGTGACGACCTCGTGTACGATGTAAATTATTAGGAACTGTGATTTTCCCGCCACTGCCTCTATATGGGCGTCTCCTAGTCCCCGTTGACACCACGTAATATGGGTCAAGCGCCGCACCCTCCTTCCTTTCTCTTCAATACCATCAATCAATACCACACACTCACCTTCGTATTTTTTCCTCAGTCCAGCTATAGATTTTATTTATTTATTTATTTATTTATTATTTATTTATCTACTGTAGTTTAGCTTTTCGTTTCTTACTTGTTATTTTGTAATATAGGGCATCATACATTTAGCAATGACTCCAATAGTATCAATGAAGGTAGCTTAGAACAGTATTTACCTTATTTATGTAGCTTCTTAATCATAGCCTCAGTGATCAATATGAACTTATAATAATGCAGTAATGTTGCTCATGGTATACTGAACGAAGACTTGTAGATTATAATACTCGTGCTGTGCGCATCATAACAGTTTACTCTGAGCAAGACTGTTAATTTTTAATGGTGATGTTATCCCTGCGTCCAAGAGTGTAGTGTGAGGGTTATGAACACGTACGGTACCGGTACTGGTTATTGTGTGTGTGTGTGTGTGTGTGTGTGTGTGTGTGTGTGTGTGTGTACTTTTTTGTGAGTGGAGATTTTTCTTTTTTTCGTGCAAACAACCTCATACCTCTTACGAAAGGAGGGGATGATGTTAACTTTTACTTTGATGATTTTATTGACGATGAAAAAGACCTCCAATAGCCACGGGGTTAATGATGGGTATATCCAGTTTCTCCAGTTCGAAAAGTCTCCACTGGGAAGAGTAAAATCGTCTGTAGGTAGCAAGAATTATGTGAACAAATGCGTCATCGATTTGTAGTGGTAAAAATAAAGGCATTCCGGTAGTGAGGCATGAATAAAACGAAAAATATGTCGTTTGATGACAAGGAAATAAAGACACTGGAGGAGGGGAGTCTTGAAGGACACAGTATAGGTGAGCCTGTGAGATGCGGTGTGTGAGTGGGTGATGAAAACATAGGCTACTCCCCAGCCTAGATTTACGAGGGGTGGACGCTGACAGAACACGGCCGGGATTCTCGATCAACCGAAGATTTATGGCGACACCTCATTAACTTCAAAGGGAGCAAGAAGTGTGGGTCCCTCTTGTTTGCTACGATATATTATGCTGGGTGGTGACATCACACTCCCTTCACTGGTAGAAGTCTGCACGCTGCCGATTTATATATATATATATATATATATATATATATATATATATATATATATATATATATACTGTATGTACACACACACACACACACACACACACACACACACACACACACACACACACACCGGTTCTTCCATTTCATCTCCACTGAATTAAAGAAGCCCAGGGCTAGGCTGCCGTAGACTGGAACGTCAAAGAGTACAGTATGTGGCAAGCCTTCGCCCCTTGTAGCTTTACATGCTTGAAGACTTCCATTCACGTGTTAGGGATTCCAACCAATGCACGACCGTAAATCTGATTCATGCCTCAGACCATCAGACCGAGCAAGTGCAATAGGATAAATCCAGAATGTATTTTTGTACTACAGAACGCCCTGTGACAAGCTTATTACTGCGATAAATGAACTACAAATGATCAGTCAGTAAATACTACGTTATTTTTCTGTCAAATTTTAATAACATATTGCATTTTGATGAAGCATAGAGCGATCACTCGTCTGTAGCAATAATTATGAAACCAAAGCCTCTCAATTAAAGCTAAACAATATGAGGATCAATGTTAACTGCGTTGCCATTCGCCTCGCTCCCACACTGGTTCGGCTGTCCCTATCCAAACTTGTTATTAGTGCAGTTGGCTGACAGTTTTTCATTGGTGACGCTTTATAATTGCATTGATGGTGATTGGCTGAAACCGCGACCACTGGCTGCCCGCTAATGTGACCGTAATGCGATTCCGCTTGCACCCACACTCGTCGTACTCGCACCCACATCCGCACTCGCACCCACACCCGCACTAGCATCAGCACCCGCACCCGCACCCGAATCCGCACCACACCCCCAGCATATTCTACCTTCACTCGCATCCACGTCCACACCCTAACCCGCACCCGCCCCCACACCACACACTCACACCCAAACACATACCCATACCCGCACTGGCTCTCGCAGCACGCCATCACAGTGTACCGTATGGGCGGCATGGGCCAGTGAGTTATTGATGTAGTCTGATTTCCTCATTGTTCCATGATTTAGCACAATTAGTGCACGTTGGATTTACTGTGTGTTTCAGTATCAGCCGTGATTATATACGAAATGTATCAAAAAGTAACCCGAACCTCTCCACACGAGTGTTCTAGTAATTATTTCTATTAAATTTCATGATGAAACGTTCATATTTGACATTTGTTCACCATAGATACCACCTCGGTAACGGAAAACAAGCGTTAAAGTAATGCTCCCTGCGACAAGGTCCAGCCGCTTCCTTGAATCATATTTCTTTCATTCCGGTCGCCTTGACATTTTACCTGTGATCTTTGTACCGGTATTTGAACATGACTTTGATATGGTCAGTAGCTCCCATCCTTCAACAACTGAGCTTTCTAGATCAAGCTTTTCGAAAGTTTGAGACCTAACATGTGAACACACAGACGCACAGACAAAAACTCAGAAAACTCGACGGAAAACTTAACCTGACTGCCATGCGGCTGGTAGTATTTATAAATTTGCTAGCAAATAAAGCTAGTAAAATAAAAGTTATACAAAGCCAGCGATAGAGTCAGTGTCAAAAAATCTTGCCAGAGCCAATTGGGTACGAGATAAACTTATTCTGAACGGGCACCGCTTTTTCATCCCTACAGTACAGGGCAATGACATTTTTTTTTTTTTGCTATCGTTCAGGTATTTTCAGGGACAGTGAAACCCCTCCCAGTGAAAGAATTGAAACGATATGCTTTATTCCGGTATACAGTTATATTTCAGAGTACCTATTAACTTCTTCATTACGGTGATGAATTTTTCGTTTCGTTCTTGCAATTACCAGACGATTTTTATTCATCGTAAGAAGGACGTCTGGTAATGAAGGGGATAGACTTTCACTCCAGAAAGTTTTTTTTTTTTGTGTGTGTGGGAGGGGGGGTGTCGGTGCTGCAAGGTCTGTGCGTGTACGATGATAGTGAGGTGCCTCAGGTAGGATGCCGGTAACAATGGTGTGTGTGTGTGTGTGTGTGTGTGTGTGTACAAAAGAATGAGTTAAGAGCACACATACTTGACGTTCACAATGCCTCAAAGACTTCACTGCATACCACCACAATCACTTCCTCCATATCATTAACCACCAAGAGGAAATTTGGGAACTTGATAAGGAATAGGAATGTGCATGTTTCTACAATATCAACCCTTTCAATACCATGACGTATGATTAAAATATTCTTGCACTTTATAGACGATTCTGCTTGGCCTGGGAGAGATTTTTCTAACTAGAGAGGTTTGAGTTTGCCTTCAGTTATTTATTCCCTTGAACACGAGTAATCTGAATAACATCTTTTGTATATAGTGTAAACAAAATAGAACAAGATGTCATCGAAGGGAGGTGGTTAACTTTCAATACGATGACGATTATAGTACTTCATTCATGGTATCGGCAGAGGATTGCATTCATCCATAAAGCTTCACTAGCCAGATATGGTACCGTGCATTTACAAAGAGAAACATAACAGATCGTTCGTTCGTTCAAAGATTCCCTGCACCTATAGTGCAGGCCGGGCCATACATTAGCCCGGTCAGTGGGTTATGGGCTGTTTCAAAAACAGTAAGGGGGATAACAGATCGTTCTACTACGCTTATATGCATTGGTATAACGCCAATTGAGGTGACTCGAGTTGTTGTTTTTGTTATTATTATTATTATTATTGTTGTTGTTACCCCAAGCTCATCTGGACCTGAACCCGGTGGACTGCAGACTAAAGTTGCCCATGTCTTGCAGTCCATCCTCCTCCTTTCGGGGAACAAGGAGTGATTGCTCAAGTGAAAGATCCCTTTGTCTTCATGACTTTACAATTTCTCTGTCTCATTCACCATCTCGCTTGAATATAAAGGAAAAGGCAAAATTGTTAAGAAGAAAGAATGGGAAAAAAAAGTGAGGGCTTTGAGAGAGAGAGCAGTTAATGAATAATAATGAGCAGGACAGGGCACCGGCAGATGAGCACAGAGACCACAGGAGCAGCAGGAAGAAATACATTATTAAGTCTAGGAAAACTAACACAATAGGGAGGAACTGCACTCCGGGGTGTATATAAGTTGCATAATTTTGTGGCATTTTTTAATTTATTCTATTTCCTTTAATTTTTACTGTATTTCATTTCATTTTCTTGTTATATTTTTTGGCAGACATTTATAATGTACCAAAATGCGTGGATGAGTGGAGTAGTACTGTCACCAGCAAATTTTCGCCGACATTCCCCTGCCATCACTGTGTCTTGCATTTCGTATTTCTCATTCCAGTCCGAAAGCCAGATGATATCCTTCCTCCTCACATTCTTTTGTTGTGTGCTTCGGATTTCTATTTCAGATATTTCACGCAGTGCTTTCCAATGCCAACCGGAATGAAGAAGAGGTGTAAGCAGTGAATGTTTCCTCTGTACAAAACTACAGGTAATCGGAGTGAGTGCGAAAGCTATCGTTAAAGTAGTGCATTAGTTGTACTGTAGTTAAGGTGAAGGGGAAAATGTGCATGTGAAGGCGAGATTAATGGTAGTCACTCTGAAGGCGAGACAAATAGTAGTCACTCTGAAGGCGAGACAAATAGTAGTCACTGTGAAGGCGAGAAAATTAGTAGTTACTCTGAAAGCGAGACAAATGGTAGTCACTGTGAAGGCAAGACAAACAGAAGGCACTGTGATGGCGGCACAGATAGCTGATTACCTGATGAATTATGAACAGGGTGATTTCGGAGCGGTAGGAGATGTGTGACATAAATATTTACAATAAGGCAGATAACTTGGCGCAGCGGGCGTATGAAGAGGACTGCAAGATAGGCTATTTATGGCGTTAATTGATCAGAAAAAAAAAACACACACATCTGATAAGATGAAGAGGGATGAATGATGTTACACAGCGATGGAAGCAATGAGTGCGTAAGTATGGATGGATGCCCAAGTGTGCGATTCAGTAAAAGTGCTGGGGTGAGACAAGGATAAGTGATGTTCACGTGGTTGTCCAGTTTATCATGATTATGTGAGGTTGCCGGTACAGTGAAAAGTAGCTCGGGTTCAATTTTTAGGCTGCCTACTCAGAATTACGAGACATAATTAACTACATGGAGAAACGGGTTCAGGGTTCAGTTTCCTAAGGTGTAATATCTTTGCTTTGATGGCAACGATTTTTCTTCTGACTATTGTACTCTCATCACTGTCTTCCCCTGAAATCAATGGGTCTTTCTCTGCTGCAGGCTGTTCCTCCCCATCAGTTCATAAGCTTTCTCTCGCCTTCATTTCATAAGCTCCTCCTCTTCTTTGAGGTTCTTCATCCTCATATCATAGGCTCTTCATTTTCCTTCATATCATGGGGTCTTTCATCTCTTTTATTTCATAACATCTTCATCTCCTTTACTTCATAGGCTCTTAATTTCCTTTATATCAAAGGATCTTCATCTCATTCATCTCATAGGATCATCTTTATTTTAAATGCTTTTCATCTTCATATCTCCCTCTGTCAGTACTTCCGACTTCCTATGATCTCCAGTCTTTCAAACACAGTGTGTCCAGGCATCTCGAAATGAACGGATCTTGAATTTGGCTCTCTTTTGTATTGTTTTTGTTTTTGTTTTTCTTGGAAGGAACAGTTGCGGGCTCCTGGCCTTTGGTTCCTTCTACCTTGCATTAAAAAAAATAAAAAAAAAGTTCTCATTACAATTTCTTAAGCTTTTTATCTCATTCTTTAACTGGACTCATCATTTCATTTCATAGACTCTACATCTCCTTTATTTCATTTCAGAAGCTCCTCCTCCTCCACAAAGTCTCCTCCTTTCCGTTATAGACTCCTCCTCTCCATCTCATAGACTCCTCCTCTCCTTCAGCTTATAGGGCCCTCCTCCATGACCCATATAGGCTATACGGTATCTGACACAAGCAAGGCAACACAGCTGGGAGCCTTTACACGTAACTCCCTTGTAAAGTTATCTGGGCGCTAAGTTGGTGAGGGGAGAGAGAGAGAGAGAGAGAGAGAGAGAGAGAGAGAGAGAGAGAGAGAGAGAGAGAGAGAGAGAGAGAGAGAGAGAGAGAGAGTGTGTGTGTGTGTGTGTGTGTGTGTGTGTGTGTGTGTGTGTTTGCATGTGCGTGTTTGCACGTGCGTGTGCTGTAAGAATGACATGCTAATTGGTGAGACTGACCTACTAACAGATAGACACATAGATATAAGATTCAGACATACATGCAGACAGATTGACTATTACACCAGTTTACTAAGAGACTGGACGGCTTATATCTTTGCTATTGAAAAGGGAATGGATCGTAAACTCGGGTAACAAATTCGGAATGAGATGACGCAGCGGGTGAGCCAAGATAGGACTGACGGGTGAGCTAGAAGAGAACTAGATATCAAAGGGCTAGGTAGTACTGGGGAGTCTTTGTGTAGGTTTGGGAGGATTTGTAGCATTCCTGATTTAGAGATTTATTTTGGGGATGTTATGTGTTGCTTGTGTGTGTGTTTTTTTTAGTAATGTAGTTCGCACCACACGTACACTAACCACTACCACACAGACACACACTGTCATGCACAATGCCACACCTCACACACACACACACACACACACACACACACACACACACACACACACACACACACACACACACACGCACACACACACACACACACACACACACACACACACACACACACACACACACACACACACACACACACACAACATACCATGCTTCCATAACACGTATGCTGTGAATACAAGAGAGGTATGGTATGCTGATAGTATGAAAAACTATTGTCGTCTTGAGGGAGCGAAATGCAGTAAGTGTGAATTAGAAACCTGACAACTAACATTACAAAAATGAATGA
>NC_136978.1:6752500-7005000 GCF_032717465.1 Coenobita brevimanus
CTCTCTCTCTCTCTCTCTCTCTCTCTCTCTCTCTCTCTCTCTCTCTCTCTTTGTCTCATCACTGTATCTCCAGACGATTTTACTTAGCTCAGGAGAGGCTGTTGGGATTGGCGGGCTTTGATACACCCTTCACCACCCCTTCACTACTGGGGCTCTCTCCTAAGCTGAAGGAAATCGTCTAGTAATAGCAAGAATACAGGAGAATAGTCATGTCATCTCCCTGCATGAATAAATCCACCCAGCAAATCCTGCAATGCTGTAATCCCGGATGCTGTAGTGCTTGCAATATTCCCCACCAGATGGCCCCCCGAACGCCGTGCTGAAATGCTGTGCTAGTAAACCTGAGATAAGCAAACGTAGTGATATTGTCTGTGGCGATAGAGGCTGGCAAAATCACTTCCTGTTTGCAGTATAAACAGACAGTGGTTATAAAGATGCCGTTACATCTCTTTCTCAGCGATTTATCCGGCACATTATATATCAGTATCCTCTTGGTATATTCGTGATGCAATCTACGTCGAAACTGAAATCATAGCCTATAAACAACATACAGTACAAGGAAATGCTGATGTGCACTACGCAGAAAAATCGCTAAGAAACAGGTGCTACGAAGCCTCATATGCCATCTAGAATACGGCCCATAGAGGGGGGAGGACGTCTCACTGTAATAACAGTAATACCGAAAATAAATGCTGTCTTATCCCGCGCACTTATGCAAGATGAGTTATTGGCACGTTATCCAGTAAATACAGTGTTAAGCAGCCGGCCTTCAGGATATAC
The DNA here is from genome assembly GCF_032717465.1 of Coenobita brevimanus. Lineage (NCBI taxonomy): Eukaryota > Metazoa > Arthropoda > Malacostraca > Decapoda > Coenobitidae > Coenobita > Coenobita brevimanus. The sequence continues at coordinate 6,753,281 of NC_136978.1, forward strand.
GAGCTGTTATGGGCAAGGTGGCTGCCTGGAGCAAATAAAAGATGTGTTTGGTCCATGTCGTATCAGAGCCAGTACTTACGTTTAGGCCTAAGTGACTCCCTGACACCTATTTCTTAGCAGTTTATTATACATATATTTTCGAGCTCTTTATGTTGTTTTGTTCATATAGGTTAGGGGCAATGTAGGATTGGGTGATCAATGGATGGATGGACATTGCCGACACAGTTTGTATAAGAAGCATACGAGATGATGTCAGGCACCTTACGCTGCATCTTTATATACTCTATATTTCCTTGCTTAAAGGCCTCCTTCGGCGGCCTCCACTCGATATCAAGTCAGTTCCTATTTTCAGTCGAAAGGTAGCAAAAATTTGAATTACTCATGCAGTGAGCGAGACAGCGTGAGGAATTTTCCCTTATTTTTATCCTGCTGCGACACCCGTTAAGAGAGAGAGAGAGAGAGAGAGAGAGAGAGAGAGAGAGACAGACAGAGACAGACAGACAGACAGACAGAGACAGAGACAGAGACAGAGAGACCAGAAATGATTCATAACTCGGGAACCGGTGGCCCGATTGGACTGGAAATTGTTTTATTCTAAGAGCATTTTAATGGTACCTTGCTGTAACAAAAATTGCACTACGCTGCCCAGTTTTTTTCTTACGGTAACAAGTAAACAAATATACAGAAATAGGGTCATTATAATATAGATTTATTTATTGCTGATACTGAGATATAGCTTATGAATAAAATGTAAGGGAAAATTTACGTGCCACAAATAAGTAAGTTACACAAGACTACTAAAATATCATATGCAGAAACGACTATGCAAGGAAGGGATGTCAAGGGGTGTCCCAGGACCACGAAAACTGGGCATTAACAACCAACCACTACCCCTTACACATGAGTACATCCCAGTTCGTCCCAGCTCTCGTAAACACAACATTTACCAGACACTCCTGCAATCGCCCCAATATTTTTACAGCCACCGATCTACGCAAATACAGTAGACATAAAACTGCCTGACCTTGCGCCACCTAACAGCTTGGTGGGGCAGGAGGCGTCCCTGTTATTAACCCAGTTGTTTGCGTGCAACCGTCCCCAGGCGTGGATGATGATGATGGTGATGATAGTGGCGGGAAGAGGGGGAACTGTCTCGCCTCCCTTATGGCCTTGTCTCTCTCAGTTTTATTACAAATGTCAGGTGCACGTTGGTTTAGGACTTGTTTTAAGCTATCCGATAACCTAATTGTGTGTGATGGTACTGCTGATCATGACGGGATGAAGGGGGACCGTCTCGTCGCCTGTCTGTCCATGCTTCCTCTCTCTCACACCCTCGCACCCTCCCTCCCTCTTTCTGACTTACAATATTGCGTTTGTTATAATCTGACAAAGATCTTTAACCCTTTTCTTCTCAGTTGATGGTCAGTATAATCAGATTAGATGGGAATTTGACTAGTACTCAAAGAGACTCAGTACGGGTACTCAGACTAAGTCCAATCGATGTTCATGCAACCACGACTTAATATTCAAGCTGTGAGTGGCCCAGTTTCATCGGATGAAGAGAGACAGACTATACAAATGTTAACTTCACCCCTTCAACAAAAAGATCTCTTTGCCTCCGCCAAGGAGGTTGTTTTACCCCGCTTTGGTTTCTTTCTTTTTCTGACTGTTTGTCTGTTAGCAGGATTACCGTACTCAAAAAGTTATGAACGGATTTTGATGAAATTTTGTAGATGGGTGGGCAATGGGCCATGGAGGAAAATATTAAATTTTAGAGTGGATCTGGATATGGATCCGGAATATCCCGCATAATATCTCCAAAAGTTTTCAATGAATTTCAATGAAATTTTGTAGAGAGGTGGGCCATGCACCAAGAAAGAATTGAATAAATTTTTGGGCGGAACCGGATCCAGATCCGGATCCTTTATAATGGCATTGGCGGAGGTATGAGCTGTTTGAGCGCTTTCTAGTTTTCATATTATTCTTGCTTACCTAAGGTGTTATCATTCAGTTCAGGTGAGATTGTTCGAGCTTGAGTGGCTTGATGTACCTCTGATTAACTTCTTTTACTACTTTGATCTTCCTGTATGCTGGAAAATATCGCTAATAGTCAGTGTGTTTTCGTCTAGCAGAACTGAGTCATTCACGGCTTGGTTAATATTTTGTGGCCGCATGATATTGAGCTTTAGTTGTGGAATAGGAATGAATCTTCCTGGGTACTAGACAACAGAGACCTCCAATCGGCCTACATCCTGCCATCAGATAAACTGAAAGGGGTTAGGGAACTTAGCTGGATTAGAGTAGACTGATAATGACAGTACTAAAATAAAAATCAATAAGTAAACACAGCATCACAGTGAAGAGGTTCAAGGAGCTATGGGCCCTGTTTTTCGTGAAGTCCTATGTTATTCATTTATCATAATATTGCTGAATTTCATACTGCAACAAGTAACTAAATCAAATGCTGTTTTTTTCGGTAATCCCTTTAAAGCGCGTGGCACAAAATATTTATAATTACATTTTCAAAGGCCATGTTACCCAAATTAGTGGTGTGTCAGATCAGTGTAATGCATACATGTTATATACGAGTACAGCATTCATTACCATATTACTCCATCCACGTGCGTTTTGTTTTAGAACTTTATATGGGGAGTGAGTATACATATTCATATATTAAGCTTCTGACTGACGATGTTTTTAGAAGGAACTCCATTATTCAGGGGCACTGCACTTTTCTGGATACGGGTTTTAGGAAATTATATACCCATACACGCGCTTGCACACATACAATCTCTCTCTCTCTCTCTCTGTCACACACACACACACACACACACACACACACACACACACACACACACATACCTTCTATTCTATTCTATTCCCGTCTATCCTCTTCTCTTCTCTGTTCTTCTCTCCTCTCCTCCCCTCTCTTTTCCTTTTCTCCTCTCATCTGCTCTTCTCTCCACCACACCAGTTTTCTCCTCCAAGGGCTGGAGCAATAAATCTCATTAGGGTATGGATGATGGATGAAGCAGAGTCCATTTTCTGAATCATATGTGAGGGACCACTTTTTTAGAAGCACTCTCTGTTTTAGCTGACATGTGAGACGCCCACCACGATTTCAGAGAGAGAGAGAGAGAGAGAGAGAGAGTGTGTGTGTGTGTGTGTGTGTGTGTGTGTGTGTGTGTGTGTGTGTGTGTGTGTGTGTGTGTGTGTGTGTGTGTGTGTGTGTGTGTGTGTGTGTGTGTGTGTGTGTGTGTGTGTGTGTGTGTGTGTTTTAGCAACTTTTTTTTTTGTGGACATGTTAAGTCCTCCGGCATGAATCTTTCACAGATTTGGCCCGTTCACCGTCCACTCACTTGATGTAGTTTTACCATTAGGTGACACCGCGCTGGATGACAAACCAAATAGTTGACAGTAACCCAGGCATCTTTATGCGTTGAGTGGTAACATTCATCATCATCATCATCATCATTACCATCACCACCACCACAACTGTCATCATCATCATCATCATCATCATCATCATCATCAATGGAGTGAGATAGAGTGGATTTTGAAACGTAGATCATGCAGAGCACTCCCTCGCTCAAGCAGCACTTCCAGCACACCTCAAATAAAGTTCTCCTCTCCTAATAAAACTTCACCTCATTACCATACCTCCATCTCGCCTTAGGGAGCAGCCAGCAAGGTAAACATGTAGTGTAAACAGCACGTAGCGTTCAAAACCCTTTCTACATTCAAATTAGTTTCTCTCTCCTTGTCAGGACTCTCTCTCTCTCTCTCTCTCTCTCTCTCTCTCTTTCTCTCTCTCCTTGTCTATTGGGCTATGTTCATGTTATCTAATCAATGTATCTATGTATCTGTGCATCCGTCTATCAATCGATGTATCTGTCTGTCTGTCCATCTATCTATCTGTGGGCAAGGAGGAGCACCACACATACCAGCAGGGGGAAGGGAAGGAGGGACACTGTTCAGGGGAGTTTATATACTGTACTTTGTGGTTCTTATCCTCGCGGGGCCAAGACACTTTCTCACTTCTCTTCATTATTGGTTTATTTCTGCGTCTGGCGTGGGGATAGCCTCTTCTGTGTTATGTATGGCATTTGTGTTGATACTACAAAGCTATAAAAGAATACTAAGTTGTAATATACTGAATAAATAGTAAAGGAAAGGGTGTTAGGTAGTCTTATTAATCGACGATATTATAACCGTGTATTTGACAACAATAACAATACATTACTCATTCGTGAATTATACACCCAGAGATAAAAATTCTACTACTGTTCCACTGCACAGCACCCTTTGAACATGTCCGTCACTTGCCTCCCTGGCGCATCATATCAAAGGGAATCCTCTATGGGCAGAGGAATGTGCCAAGCCTCAGTCAGCTTAGGAAAGTTGGCAGACAGGGAGAATTAGCAGACGTGAACCATTAGGCGAACTATTGTAACTGGTTATACTAATAATCCGTCATCATTAGTCCATTTACTACAACGCTGTATTTTTTATATTTTACTCCTGTTACCGTGAGACGTTTTTACTGAACTTAGGGGAAACTATCCGCTGTAAACAGGATATAGACAATTTCCAATCATAGTTACAATAGGACGCCACCCTATTCATGTTATTCTTGTTACCTCCTGCCGGATTTATGAAAGCTGAGGAAGGAAGACCCGTGCCAGCAAACATTTGGTGTGGGCACGGTCTTCATCTTTTTAATACCAAATCACACCATTTCGGTTATAATGAGCATCGGCACGCATCACTGTATATTTTAGCGTACCATCGGAACAAGCTTACATTGTGCGCATGCCGGACCAGAGTAACCAAGAACCGCATTACTCCGCTCCATTAATCTCATGCACTGATTAAGGTTAAATCATGTGTGTTATAATTTATCCCGTCCATTCTTCCCGCTCGACGCTCACTGACAGTCATTTATTACTACTTTTCTGTACATTTCCGCCCACTTTTCCCGGCCAGAGCAATGGACTATAACTTATCACCACCCCTCGGTACATTCAAGCCCAATTTACCCGCCCAGCTCAATGGACTATCAAGTATTAATACTCTTCAATACATTCCCTGTTCTTAGTCTCGCAGGAACTGAAAACCAGGATGACATGAGAATGATGGAGGTGGAATGAAGCAAGAGGGAGGGGGAAAGTGGAGTTGGAGGGGGAGAAGGGGAACTTGGGGGGGGGGAGAAAATGAGGGTATGGGAAGGGAGGAAATGAAAGCTAGGAGGGAGGGACGAAGGATGAAAGAAGAGGGTGATGAAATGAAGGAAGGGGAGAGGGGAGAAATAGGGCGAGCAAGGAGAGCTGAGGAAGGGAAAAGGAGGCGGGAAGGAAGAAGGATAAGCTGAAAGGTAGGGGAAGATGGGGTAGCGGAGGAAATGGGGGAGGGGAGAGGAACATGTGAAAGAGTAGAGGCCTCGGGTGAAATGAGGCCATGGGGAGGGAAGCAGGGAAAGGGGAGGATTAAGTGAAGAAAAGGGGGAACTGTGTCGGAGGGGGTGGATGAGGGAGAAGGGGAACTGATCGAGGAGGAGGGGGAAAAATGAGGGGAGGAGAAGAGGAATAAGGTTGGAGGGAGTGGAAGGAGGAAAAGATAAGCTGGTCGAGGAGGAGGAGGGGAAGGAGGGGAGAAATGAGGGAAGGAAGGAAAGAACTGAGTTAGAGGGGTGGAAGGAGGGGAAGAGGAGCTGATCGAGGAGAAGGAGGAGGAAAGGGGAGAGGGGGAGAGGAGGGACGACTCTTTTGTGCGTGGTATTAGTAGGCGGGGAACAGTGTAGGTATTGTCCTCACCCCTGCAGCCCCGCACACTGCTATTCCAATCACTCGCGTTCTGCGATGTGTGGCGGGGTGATGGTAGGGAGGTGTGGTAACGTGAGGTGTGGTGGTGTGATGTTAAGTAGTATGACATGTGGTAATGGGAGTGTGAGGTGTGATTGTGAGTTGTGTGGCAAGGTGAGGTGTGAGAGTAGGTGTCGTGGTAATGTGATGTGTGGCAGTGAGGTCTGTGAGTGTAAGGTGTAGTAGTCTTTAGTGTGGCTCTGATGTGTGTGGGAGTATGTGGATTGGCAGTGTGAAATATGGCATTATGAGGTATGGTAGTGATAGGTGTGTTTATGAAGTAGTCACTCCCACCACCATCACTTCTATCACCAATACTGTCATCAGCACCATCACGATGCAACTCATCATCATCATCATCATCATCATCATCATCATCATCATCATCATCATCATCCGTCTCCTTCATCTCCTCAGCGTAAAGGATAAGGCAGCCTATTAATACGCTGCTCCCCGCCTTATCTTGAATCACTCCACTTGTATAAGCTAACAAATCAATTCATGGAGAGGGTTGCCAGGCGTGTAGACCAGAGATATTGCATATGTGATGATGATGATGATGATGATGATGACGATACTGGTGCTGGTGATGGTGGTGATGATGATGCCGATTTACATAGTAGGATATTTTTTGCCAAGATGGAGAAGAAATGAGAGTATGTGTTCATGGGAGCGAGAAATAGGTGTTTAGTTCCAGTCCTCCCCCTCCATCCCCTTCCCCCTCTCCCCCTCCATCCCCTTCCCCCTCACCCCTTCCATCCCCTTCCCCTTCTTTCCCTCCATCCCCTTCCCTCTCTCCCCCTGCCCTTTAGCATGACAGCGAAGGCTCACCATTCAGACGTGAAAAGCTATCTTATTGCAATTATCGTCTTACACGTCAGTTACGAGAATGAGGTAGTACTGTCTGACTGTCTATCTGACTGTCTGTCTAGCTGTATCTGTTTATCTGTCTATATATCTATCTACATATCATTGACTTTGCCTATCTATTTACCTATCTTTCAACGAGTATTTCTATTTCTATCTAAGTATCCATATCTGTCCCTGTATTTATATCTATCTATCCATCTGTCTATCTATGTATATATCTATCCAGCTGTGCCTGATGGTGCATCCAGAGAAGGGTGGCTTCGACAACAAAGACATTTTGGCATGAACGTGCAAAAAATATTATACAGGTATTGGTATGTCTGGCAGGCATCTGGTGTGTGTGTGTGTGTGTGTGTGTGTGTGTGTGTGTGTGTGTGTGTGTGTGTGTGTGTGTGTGTGTGTGTGTATTCTTTTTTTTATTTAGTTCTTTCAGCACGACGAGGCCATATTTGTTTTATCCTCAAACGATTTTATATACGTTATAGGAGACTTCTCATAATGAAATAATTATAGTTCTTTCATCTTAACCTTGCCCAATTTTTTATAGCTTATTTTACATGGCTCAAAGGCAAGAAATGACAGTGGTACAGCTAGGCCTATTCGTCTTTTCCATGTCACTTCTTCGTAACTAGCATCGTACTGAAAGTATTAATTTGCTGTTATAATTCAACAATCAAGATGGAGATAATATTTTTTTTTGGCCAAGTTAGAGTAAAATCAGCTGTTGTTTCTAATATCCTTACCACGGAGATTAATAAAGTCTTTTGGGATAACAGGAGTGAAGTACAAAAGACGTCATCATATTAAAGGCAAATATAAATTGATAGAGGTACATAACTAAACACATCCTTGGTGGTATCATCATCATCATTTTCCTCCATCTCCTCCTCCTCCTCCTCCTCATCATCATCATCATCATATCTCCCTATCATTATAAGGCAATGTCTAAGAACTCTTAACTGAGTGTATACAGTGATATGGGCCACAATCCCATTCACTCATCATTTAAGGGTTCAGTACGGTATTTTAAGTTCCACCCTACAGACAAATGCCATGTACTGTGCGAGTAATCGGCTTACTCATAGTCATTATCTGCGGTGGGCTGGGTAAGAAAAGAGATTAGGATCGTTATCTCGTCAGTTCGCAAGAGGTCCTCTGTATGACAGGCACTTCTCGAAAGTAAGGTGGTAGCTAGAAGTTACCCGTCCCCATGCTAGCCAAGTACGTATCGGAAAGAGGTGTCTTGTGAGAATAGTATGTGTGAAAACAAGGTTGTTGTATTGCATGTGGTTACGTGTGTCAGTCGGTATACTATCCCTAGCATGCAAGGACAGGATGGTAGCGTATTTAAACATACGAAAGGACATACTGCCAGCTCCCACACTAAACGTCAGCTTCACGTTGGGTATGGAACCCCAAATTCAGGGTACTTGTGCTGAAGATCCAGAGACGAAAATGCTACGCCTCAGCCACTGTGATCCCTCTTCCCTGAATATATCAGTAGATAATATATAAGCGTCAAGAAATAAATAAATAAATAAATAGATAGATAAACGTAATACAACCATCAGCAGTGTGCCTGTAAAGCCATAATAGTCTTGTATCCCCCGTCCCCTCAAGTGGTGACCCCCAGTGGCAGCAGCAGGCACTAACAGCACACAGGAGGGCGCAGGCAGGCAGTTACCGAGACATAATAAAGTAGCTAACGTTTGTGGATGGAGTGGGGAAAGTCTCTTTACCTGTCTCCACCCCGCCGTAGCCAAAGGTGACGGCCTGCTATTTATCCTTTCACTCCGAGGGCGTAGTTTGTACTCTGTCCTCTCCACTACCAGACGATTTAAATCAACTTAGGAGAGCCTCCGTGTAGTGAAGGGGTTAATGAAGGCTCAGTATAACCTCTCCAATTCAAAATAGCTCCTGAGTTGAATAAAATCGTGTGAAGTCAGCACGAATAATGTGAATAATACGTTATGTGAATGAATATGATTACCATCACTATAAGAGGGCACTCCAAAGCTGAGGGCAATCGTTTAACACTATTAAGAGTAAAAGAAAATGATCGTCCTGATGAATGGGATTAAATACTTCAATTCAGTAACCCATTATTTATAATCATTTATAATTGTATCTAACTGAGCAGGTAACAGAAAGCCTGTATTAAAACTTATTGAAACTTTTCAGACGGTACCCTAATTAAGTTTGCTTTCTAACTTCCTTATTCTTGGTAAATAATATACATGAAATATACTTTTAATCCTGTCAGTACGAAAGGTTGCCCTTAACCAGTAGAGTAAAAAAATATCGTCGTGAATCATTCAAAATATATGTGAGAGATTTTTTTAAAATGTGTGTACTTTCAAAAACTTATGGCTAATCAGAATCGAGCAGGGCAATCTTGTTTACCATCACTAATTGAGGATTCATATGTAAATATTCCCAGCGTTGTTCCAGACGCACCTTTCACTCTCAATTTTTATTACGAGAATATTTGAACATAATAATTAACTTGTCAAACTTTACAAATTTTCGCGGATAGCAACAATGATCATGCAGATATAACAGTATATTTCACAGAAATATAATATGCGCCCGGTATATTACTTTTTATGGTTGTATAATGCCATACCTTCGAGCCAATGTGTGCTATCGTTAACGTGAATTTCGCAAGAGCATCAGTAACACGTTTTGGCAACACTCACAGGGGTGGTCAGAGCCAGTGTTTGCGCCTAAATGTGCCACTCAGTCACTCATTGAATCCTCGTATCTTTTTGAAGAATTGGGTACCGTGCAGCTCTTACAGGAGGATGTTGAAGGATTGTATTAAATTCTACATACAACATATATGCATTCACACAAATACACAATGCAAGAACACTAGTCGACCGGGTTCCTGTGTTGTATCGGAATATTCGTAAATAACACAGAGGGGTAGGGGAAAACATTACATAAATAAACACAAACACGCAATACAAGAACACTATAGTCTGTTTGACTGACCTGTGCAGCTGAGATGCATGGGGCGAGTAAGGTGTGTTTGAATCGCGGCTGCTGATTGGCAACTGATGATTTAAGCTACACCTCTTCTTATTTTAACACATATTTATATTTTTTAAGTGCCTTCAATACAAGCTGCGAGATTAAATATGGAATAATTTCCGAAGCTGAAGAGGTCAAAATCAGCTTGAAAAATTTTCTGTTATCAAAGAAAATTATAGTTGATTATAAAGTTTCATAAAAAGATGAGTGACGTTTGAAATAAATCCTCCTCCCACGGTGCACATCCACGTCCGCAAGTTGCACTCCATCCATGCGCTGTGTACACCCACGTCCGCATGTTGCGCTATAATATCCACCTACGGTGTACATCTACGTCCGCATGTTGCACAAAAGTACATGCCTGCATATACTTCAATGACATCATCGGTGGCCAATCAGCAGCCGCGTAACAAACACACCGTACTTGCCGCATACATCTCAGTAGCACAGGTCAGTCAAATAGACTATAGTCGATCGCGTACGTGCGTCGCGCAGGAAAAGCCGTAAATATGACAGAGGGCCAAAGCAAAACATTACATACATATATTCTTACATGTATACACACACAAAAATACACATTGCAAGAGCACTGATCGACTGCGTACCCGTGTCGTGCCGAAATAACCGTAAATATGACACAGATGGACAGGTCAGAGCACTAGGCATTTAGCTGTAGTGAGATAGACTGTGAGCCAGAACGGTGTCACTTACGTGTTTAACCAGTAAGTTATTATTTCTTTCTTCATAAAATACAGCAAGGGTGGATACGGCTCTCAGAAACGTTTTGTCTTGTTCTAAAGCAGTGCATATAACAGTTGTACGAGTAGTCTGCAATCGCCGTGTTTTTGGTGCAACGTATTCCTTTTTCTTCTTCAACACGGGATCATTGGGCAATGTTTCTTTACCCCCTAACCTGTTTACACCTACCACAGAAATAGGGATCTTTGCGTAGTTTCGACGGTTGTCTGTTGTAGTCTGTAGTTTGAGTGTTTCCCTTTTCAGTCACACGTACAGTAAACGCATCTTTTCTACGCTGTGCCAATTACATACCCTACAGTACAGAATACGTAAATGGGACTTCTTACGCCACTGTGGTGATTGTCACCCAACCTACACTAACACGCTTTACAGTGAGGGTGTGAATTGCAGGTGTACGTCCCTTGTGTGTAGATAGGTCAGGAGAGTCAAGTGGAAGAAGTGTGGGGATATGAAAGGAGAGTGATAGCTCCGACTCAACTTACTTCTACTACGACGCGCGCGCGCGCGCGCGCGCACACACACACACACACACACACACACACACACACACACACACACACACACACACACACACACACATATGCTCTCTCTCTCACTCTCTCTCTCTCGTAGCCTCACAGATGGGGGAACTATCGGTAAATGAGAATATTAAGGAGAGATGTGACTGCTAGAACTGTTGGTTGAAAAATTAGCAATGGCCTGCCTCACAGCGTAGCGCCATGCAGTCCGGGTCAGGAAATGGCACTGGGCTTAAAAGTATGGCAGTTCCCAAGTCATGAATGGCCAAACCTCGAATTCGGACACCGGAATAATGCGACGTGAACACCAACACCCAAACACCAAAAACACCTACACTAAAAATCGACATTCGAACACCAGTATTTAAGCTGTTTATTTATTTATTTATCTACTGGAAGCAGACTTTCCAGAGAGAGGGAGGCATGCAAAAAGGTTCCTGTAAAAATGAAGATGAATCAATATCAAGATGCACTTATTTCGAATTCCCTGGACACATAACCATTAACTGACAGGAGGTTTTAGGAAGAGGGATAAGCAGACGGAGACAGATATTTCAAAGTTATGCCAGCGTGTATACGAAGGACTGAGAATAAGGTTCGATTCTTTTACTGTTAATAGAGGTGGACAGACCAGGGATCTGAGTGTGTAGATAAATCGGTGTTGTCAGTCTTAAAGGAGGTGGTACTGTGCCGACAGAGTGTTCAAAACAGTGTTCAGTTTAATAATAATAATAAAGACAGAGTGAAGCAACATTGTAGCGAAGAGCGAGAGACTGAAGGGTGTCAGTGAGTGGAGGGGAGCTGATGACACAAAAAGCCTTTGACTTCACTCGATATAACTCCTTCAGTACGACTGACTTCTTGTTTTAATAGTGCTACAGCCACACAGTATCACTCAGCATAGGGAAAGCCAATAGTAATACCGACGTTAAAAGTATCGTAGGGTGTATGCACTGACCTCTTCACACATTAAAGCTGTATACTATTCCACACAGGGACGCGTAAAATCCTTGTAAAAATTAAAAGAAATCTTGCGCTGTAACCTGAACACAAGCCAGTATTCTTACACTAACGCGGGTACAGTAATCCACCTGAGCACACGACACAGTTCATACCACGATGTATTATGTTTCCTTGTATGAACTGTACTTCGAGACACAGGGGTGAATAAGGCCTGAGCACGAGTACCTGAGGCCGAGTACCACAACGCGAGTACCACAACACGAGTACCAAAACACGAATATCAAAACACGAATACCAAAACAAGAGTACCACAGCACGAGTACCACAGCACGAGTACCACAACACGAGTACCACAACACGAGTGCCACAACACGAGTGCCACAACACGAGTGCCACAACACGAGTACCAGAACACCCGTACCTCAACACGAGTACCACAACACGCGTAACCCAACTGAACACGAGATAATCCATGCGACACAACCCAGGCTATCTCCGTGTCTAAGATGAAGGTCCTATCGTCAGCAGGGTGGCGGTGTAGCGGAAAAAAATTCCCCTTCCTACTCTCCCCCTTCCATTCCCTCCCTTCCTTTTTCTCCCTCTTCCACCCCCTCCCCTCCCTTTTCTTCCTCATCTACCACCTCCTCTCCCTCCTCCGTCCATCTCCTTCCCTCTCTCCCCCTTCCATCCCTTTCCTTGTCTCCCCCTTCAACCCCCTCTCCTCTCTACTTCCCTCCCACTAACCTCCTTCCATCCCCCCTTCTCTCTCTTTCCCTGTTTCCTTGTTTCTCCCTCCTCACCCCCTCTGTCTGTCATTCTTCCGTCTCCCCTCTCCAGCCTCTCTCCCTTCCTCCCTTCCCTTCCCTTCCCTTCCCTCCCTCCCTCCCTCCCTCCCTCCCTCCCTCCCTCCCTTCCTCCCTCCTTCCCTCCCTCCCCCTCGCCACTCGTCCCAGTTTCCCCCACTAGGGATGCGCTTATCGAGCCTAAGAGAAAGATGAGGGGAGGAGAGGGAGAGAAGCAAAGGAAGAAGAGGGAAGGGGAGGAGAAAGAGGAGAGAGGAAAAGAGGGTGGAGAAATAAAAGAGACAGGAGGGGAAAAGGAGGGGAGAAAGGAGGAGGAAGAAAAGAAGGATGGAGGAGTTGGGAGAAAGGGAAGGAGGGACTATACTCAGTTTTTTTTTTTTTTTTAAATCGAGGCGAAGATGCACTTGACAGGTTGGTGACGACTGGCTGAATGTGACATGTCTGAATAATGTTTACTAACCCAAATTTCCCCCTCATATACATGTTGTCAATTACCAATGCTAACAAGTAAAGAGATTATGAAATAACGTTGCATTCAGCCAATCATCACCAACCTATCAAGTGCATCTTCGCCTCGATAAAAAAAAAACTGAGTGGTAGGGCGGAGGAAGGAGGGAATAAAAGAGGAAACAGTAAAAGCAGGCGGAGAGAAGGAGGAAGGAGCTGGAGGAAGGGAGGGAAAAAGGAGAAAGAGAGAGTAGAGAAGGAAGGCAGGAGGAAGGTGAGCCGCGGGAGAAGGAAGTAAGGAGGAGGAAAATATGAGGTGGGAGAGAAGGAATGACGGGATAGATCAGGTAAGGAGGAAAAGAGTGAGAAGACAGAGGAAAGAAACTAGGGGAGAAGGAAGGAAGAGGAGTATCTGAAGTAGGAGAGAAAGAAGAGAGGACAGAGAAAGGATGGGAGAGGAAACATAAAGGGAAAGAGGAGGAGGAGGAAAAGAAAGAGGAGGAGAATGGAGAATGAAGGAGGTTGGGAGGGGAGAGATCGAGGGGGGTAGGAGGTAGAAAAGACAGCTGGCGAAAAAAGGAAGGAGGTCCTGAGGAATATAGGGTAGTAGGCAGCTGCGACACGGCAAGAGATGTGGGTGAGGTAGGAGTAAGGCTAGAGGGTGAGGCAGGGGGGAGTGGGTGAGGCAGAAGGGTGAAGGTGAGGCAGGAAGTTACAGCGGAATGGCCTGGGTGAGGGACAGGGGTGTGGGTGAGGCAGAAGGGTGAGGCAGAGAGATGTGGGTGAGGCAGGGGTGTATGAGTGAGGCAGGAAAAGTGACGGTGAAACAGGAAAAGAGAGAGAATAGTGGAGGGGTAAAAGAGAAGGGGGAAAGGGATAGATATAGGAAGGACTAGAGAGAAAGAGAGAGGGGGGATCACCGCCCCCCTCACCACACCCATCATTACTCTGATTTGCCTCGCAGGGCCTCTCTATTTTCTCGCTCCAGGGCAGGATAACAGGGTAAGAGAGAGAGAGAGAGAGAGAGAAAGAGAGAGAGAGAGAGAGAGAGAGAGACAGGACAATACAAGTGAAATGGAAGGGAAAAGGAGGCGGAGAAAGGAAGATGGAAAAGAAAGGGGAGAGAGAGGAAAGAGGGAAGGATGAATGAGAGACGGAGGGAGGGAGAGCGGGGAGAGAATGAGAGGAAGCGGAAGGAAAAAAGGGAGAGATAATGTGAGAGTGACGGAAGGGAGAAGGGGGAGGGAAGAGGAAAGGATGAAGTGAAAGATGCAGGGAGAAAGAGGGAGCGAGGAGGGAGTGAGAAGAAGCGGAAGAAAAAGAGACGGAAGGAAGAGAAGGAAGGAAAGGAAAAGGAGAAGGGGAGGAGCGAAAGATGGAGAGAAAAGCTCAGACACAAGCATACAGACACCGAGAAACGGAGAGAGAGAGAGAGAGAGAGAGAGAGAGAGAGAGAGAGAGAGAGAGAGAGAGAATAGATAGGTAGATAGATAAGTGGAGATGGGTAGGTAGGATGAGGTATGCAAAAAAGTAGGTAGACAGAGGACAGGCAAAAGTAGTAAGGTAGGTAGGGAGGCAGGTTGGTGGACAGAGGTTGGTAGGTAGGGAGGGAGGATGGTGGACAGAGGTAGGTAGGTAGGTAGTGTGAGTTAGAATGACCATATATTGACTTACTGATAGAGTGAACATTCTGATGACATCATGTACATTAGGGTGGAGATGGAGGGAGGGAGGGGAGGAAACATGGAGGAAAGGAGAGAAGGGAAAGGATGGAGCGACGGAGGAAAATCTGGAGGGAAAAAATAACGATGGAGAAGAAGACGGGAGAAGTTGATTATAATTTATGGACACAAGAGAAAAAGCAAGGAGAGGTGTTGGGAAGGAATGATAAGAAAAGAGTAGGACGTGGAAGGGTAGGTTGAGGTAGATAGTTGGGTAGGCAGGTAGGTAGGTACGTAGGTAGGAGGTAGATGGGTAGGTAGGCAATGGGAGGTGGGTAGGTTGTTCCGTAGGTAGGTAGGTAGATGGGTAGGTAGGTAAGTGGGTAGGTACTGTAGGAGATAGGAACTACGTAGGTTGATCGGTCGGTCAGTCGGTCGGTCGGCAGGTAGTTGGGTAGGTAGGATATAAGGGGTAGGTAGATTGGTCGGTAGGGAGGTAGGCAGGTAGTAGGTGGGTAAAAAATTAGGCAGATAAGTAGGTAGATGACAAGGCAGAAAGGTAGCTAGGTAAAAAGAGGAAGATAAGTAAGTAGGCAGGTATGAAGGCAGGCAAGCTAGGCAGGTGGGGTATGTACGCAGATGACAGGCAGTAGCAGGGTAGATAGAGAGGTAGTCAGGGAGAGATAAAGAAAAGTAGGTAGGAAGGCAGTGTCGTGACCGTATATCGACATACTGATAGAGTAAAGCGTGACATTCTGATGGCACCATAAGCTTTACCTAGGGATTATGGGAGATGGTAGTTGAGGGGGGGTGTAGCAGGGAGGGGGGATTGGGAGGAGAGGAAAGAGGGGTGTGGAGTTGTTGGGGCAGCAGGGGGGTGGAGGAGGAGGAAAGGAAAGAAGGGTGTGGAGGAAGGATGGAAGGAAGGAGATAATGGAAGGATAGATAAGGGTATGGATGATAGAAAGATGAGAGAATATGGAAAGATGAAAGGTAGGAATGGAAAGATCGATAAGCCGATAAGAATGTGGAAAGCAGAAGGAAGCAGGAAGGAAAAAGGAAGGGAAGAAAGTAGACGTGTAAGTGCAAATATAATTGCCGGGAAAGGGAGGAAAGGAGGAAAGTAGAAGAAGGTAAGGAAGAAGTCTGTGAAGAGATAAAAGGTAGAATCGGAAGGAAAGAGACGGGATGTACATGAGGGAAAGAAAAGCGGGGGAAGAATTAAGATTGGGGAAAGAGAAGGACGATGTAAAGGGGTAAGAGTAAATAAAGCAGAGACTGAGAAAGATGTAGAAGGACCAGGGAGGCATGAGGAATTGTGGATGGAAAGAGGATGGTAAAGAAATAGGTTACAAGAAGAAGAATGTGGGAGGAGAAATTACAGGATAGAAGGTAGGCTGTGAAGGGAGAAAGCATGCAAGAAGATGGGCGGTGGAAGTGATGGAAGGGAAAAAAATAGAATGAGGGAAGAAGGAAGGTAAGATGGAGTGAACAGAGTAGAGCTGAGGTAGATAGTAGGGCGGAGGAAGAAGAATGTGGAGGGAGGAGAAATTACTGAGTGAAGGGGGAAGGGGGAGTGAGGAGGGGCTGAAGAAGAAAGACATGAAGACGCCGGGATAGGAAAATGACAGAGAGGGACATAGCAGGGCAGGGAAATGAGAAAGGGACATGGTAGGGCAGAGAAATGACAGAGGAACACGACAAGGTAGGAATATTACAGAGGGACATAGTAGGACAAAGAAATGGCAGAGGGCCATGGCAGGGCAGGAAAATAAGAAGGGGGATATTACAGAGCAGAAGAATGACAGAGAGGGAATGGCAGGGCAGGGAAATGACAGAAAGGGACATGACATGGCACGGAAATAACAGAGAAGGGCATGGCAGGACAGGAAATGGCGAGAGACATAGCAGGGCAGGGAAATGACAGGGAGAGACATGTCATGGCAGGAAAATTAGATTAACATGATGGACAGGAAAATGACAGGGACATGATAAGACTGGATTATGACGAAACTGCTGAGGGGTGGAAAAAGCTGAACACTACTAATACTGAAGGCACTGGAAACTTAGTCATCCCTGGTATATGATAAAAAAAAAAAAACAATCCCTTGAAGAAATGACAGATACAAAAATGTTGAGACTAGAAAGTAATGGAAGGGAACCTGTCGAACTACACATCTTCGGAACATAAAACACACACACACACACACACACACACACACACACACACACACACACACACACACACACACACACACACACACACACACACACACACACACACACACACACACACACACACACACACACACACACACACACACACACACACACACACACACACACACACACACACACACACACACACACACACACACACACACAGAGGAAATAATAACGACAGCAAACGAGACAGAAAAACGTTCGTACTGAAAAGTTCTGAGGGCGGGGGGGGCGGAAATCTGATGACATTACATACGCTTGGAGAAAAACAGGATCCATATGCCTACTGCTGGAATATGGGACTTGATATGGCCATTACTGTCAGTGGTCAGCCTCTGGAAACTGGGACGACCGAACGACATACATAATACACGTACTTTTCTTTGTCTTTCTTTCTTTCCTTTTTCTACCGCGTAAATGATTAATATGAGATTTTTCATATAAACCCATTAAATGTGACTTTGCGATACTCCATTAACCCTTCAGTCTGGTAACATATTTAATTAGTGCTACCTTTAGACGATGTTATTTACCTCTGGGGAGACTTCTTGTAGAGATGGGGCCAATGAAGACTACAGTATAATCTCTCCAGCTCCAAAAGTCTCTCCAAAAGCTTAATATATTTGGAGACAGTAAGAATGCATTAAGAAGTACGGCATTAGAGTGAAGGGGTTAATTCTTAGGCCCGTCGTTAAGGAAGTTCCCTAACACCTTTCTTAAGCGAATTATTTTGTTTATTACACATTGCTCTCCTGTTCTGTGTTATATAAATCCTTCCAATATCGCCATACTGTGCATTAATAACGTACAACAGGATATTAAGCAGCCATATCCAAAAATAATTCGCAAAGGAAGAGGTGTTAGGGAGCCTCCTTAACCGACGAGAATAGGGTCCTAAGAAGCAGATAAAAAAAAAAATTGTTATAAGATTTTCTTGTCTATCTTGGTAAGGGGTGAGCGACCTGCCAAGTATACTGGACGACATTTTGTTCCCCACCTCAGTATTTCCACGTTGCCCAGGCCCAATCAGAGTTCGCAACACTTCTTCCATTACTTTAAGTCAAGCTGTGAAGTCGGGACATCTTTTTTTTTTTTTTTTAATGGACCTCAAATACCTCGCTGGATTGTATTGTTTGTGTTGGAGTGTTAATCCCCTTACTATTCCAGTTTCCGTACCTTGTTCCCCTGCCCTTTCACTAGCCAGATCATACCATCATCTTTCCGACGCCTCCTGCTACCCTCATATTCACTTACATCATAAACCTTCTTCATCACCCTAGATGTTCGGTACTATATTTCTTCTTCCATATCGTCATCATCATATTCAGGCATACAGTATTTTATCCTCAGAACATACATGTAAGCTCCACATTTTTCACGTATACCATTCCTTTTTAGCCTAAGCCGTCCTATTTTACTTTGTTTTCTCATATTCCTCAACACTTCTATTTCCACTGTCCTCATAACTGATTTTTCAACCCAGTCTTGTTTACGTTAGCTGCATATATACAGTATTCCTTAACATATCCATTTCCAATATGCTTTTTTTTTATTTTCCCTCGGCAACCGAAGTTGGAGGAGGTTATGTATTTACCTAGCCCATGTTTGTATGTCTGTCTGTTTGTGCAGACGATATCTCCGAAAGTTCTCAGTGAATTTCAATGAAATTTTGTGGGTTGGGCCATAGGCCAAGGAAGAAGTGATAAAATATTGGAGCGGATCCGAATCCGGATCCAGATCAGGAGTATCCCTCACAATATCTCCAAAAGTTCTCAATGAATTTCAATGAAATTTTGTGGAGGGGTGGGTCATGGGCCAAGAAAGAATTGATTAAAAATTGGGGCGGATCCGGATGCGGATCCTTTTTAATGGCAATGGCATTGGCGGAGGTATGTGCTCTCTGAGTGCTTCTAGTTTACTCTGTACTCGTTGACATAAATTTTTTACTCCAATTCGATTATGTTGATATTTTCTGTTACATCCACGCTACTTAGTGTTTTGTATTCCAATCCAGACTTTTCTGTTGCGCGATTCCCAATTACCTTTCTTCCCTGAGCCACAATTTTCCGCTTCCATTTTACATTACCCTCACTTCGCCAGTGACCTTTGCTATTGCGCCGTCGGAGCTATTTTCGGCATCAGTCAATCATTCATCTCCTCTCTTGTCTCTCAACACAACAGGGTACGCTCAAGAGTTATCGCTTCTATTCTCCCTCTGTTGTTATAGCCTATTCCTAGTACTGACTGGAAGAAAGTTACGCTCTGGATTTCTAAATGAATGTGGTAGTTTGAAATTTTGTTAGACTACACGAGCATCGGTGTCATGGGCCCCTTGTAATCTAGCAAACTTTCAAAGTACCATCTCACATTCAAGCTCTTCTCCATATCTGCACCTGACATATTGAATCGCCCTTTCACCCGACAGTCATTACTTTTCTCTTCTCTACATTCATCTTCAAATATCGCTCCATTAAAATATGTACATTAGTAAATTTAAATCCCTAGAAATACCTGCAGTCAGTTTTTAAATTACAGTACGTCTGGTTGGATCATAATGTTCTTGGACCAGATTTTTTAGTTCATTGCCTCCAAGAACATTGTTGTTTATCAAAATCAGAATCGTGTCATTAAACAGATGCATGGAATAAGCTCATCAGATGCAATTCGATACTCTCTAACTTTCACTGAATTATGTAAACTATATAAAAGTAGCTGCAGTTTTTACATACCTTCATTTTCCTCGAGGGTGGCTGAGCTATCTTGTTCAGTTAGCTGTGACTTCTTACTGGGACTTTCATTCTGAGACTGAAGTGTGTATAACAGGAACAGAGACACAGCATACTATTAACACTCGCAGGAAAGACCTTTAAATCCAATCAATCTTATCAGTAAGACCAGTTCAGCACAGCATACTAGAACAGATTATACCTTCCTTGGTTTCATGTTTCGTTTGTATCAGGTGTTATTTCTTTATTTTGTTAATTCTTCTCGTGTCAGTCATTTCAAGTTTGTCAGTGATATAACCGTTTCAGCATACAAAGCAATGTTAAGCTCAAATTTGCGTCACCATCTTGATCTACCTCTCCACTAACCTCCAGCACTCCGCAGTTTGTGTAGCCACTCCCATAAACTACCTACGTTCCCACTTTTAGCAGCGTTCGCGAGAGTACTTTGAAATTAAGTACATCTGTTATACTTGCAAACTTTTCACTCACACAGTTCTTCCAGGATATCCAGATTATGTTCTGGGTCATTGCCTCTTCATAATTGTTCATGAATTACCGTTTCACGTGAAGTTTTAGTTAGAAATTATTAAGCTGTCAACATCACTGTTGTTTTATAATGGCGTATATGAACTGCATGCAGACACAGACCACAAATGCAAGCACATCAGTTCTGTTATCATAAAACTTCAAACTAAAATTACGCCATTTTATATCCAAATTAAGGAAGCACAGTGATGTCTGTCATAATCTTAGACCAGGTTTTGTCGGCTCTGCATTCTTATCTGATTCATCTCCTCGCCTGGATCTGTTTCTAAATTTAACACACTTGAATATTTCAAGTGTCTCGACCGAAACCTATCGACCTTAAGATGTTGTTTGCTTACGAATTTACATCCCAGCATTCCAAGCGCTACACAGAAAAAAAAAATTATGAGAAGTGAGGCAGTTTTCTGGACTGTGTCAACTCACAAACATGCTAAAAAACATTAAGAGAACTGGGTTGGGCAGTTTTCCTGGTATGGCAACTCTCAATCACCCCTACAGGCATTGTGAAAGGTTGGTTAAGTTGAATTCCAGTCTTTGCCAACTCAGCAACACCCTGTAAAGCAATGAAAAGTGGTTGTGGCATTGCCCCGGTGTGTGCCAACTCAAAAACACCAAAAAAGTATTATGAGTCAAAGTTCTGGTCTGTGCCAACTCGCAAACACCCCGAAAAAAGTTACTAGAAGTGGCTGAAGCAGTGATCCAATCTGTGCCATCTCACAGACACCCCGCCAGTCATTGGGAGAGGTGACTGAGTGAGTGTTGAGGTGGTGGTGTGCGTGTGGCGAGTGATGTGAGTGCCGGGTGGGGAGCAGCGCACCTCTCCTCACTCCACCGCGGCCTTCCCGACACTGACCTTAGTCTGGGTAGTACCGTCACTCTCATCCTTCTGTCTCTCCCTCTCCACGTCTCTCACCTTGACCCTCATATCACTTGCCTCATCTCCGTCACGCTTCTCATCTCAGCTTGGTCAGCTAGATGCCTAATGCTGTTAAGATCCTCGGTGTTGTGTCATTTCAGCTGTCGGTAATGTCACTGAGTATCCTATACCAGAGGTCTCCCACCACGGGGTAAATTACCTCAGGTGGATAATTTCGACCCTGCTATGGGATAATGAATGAAATATAGTGATAAAAGTAACAGAAGAGCGATCCTTCTCATCCTTATCCAGTTTCTCATATGCCATTGAGGTGGAGAAACTCATAATTAAGTAGTTTTGTTTATGTGGGGGACAGGAACCACAATAGTCAGGATTCTCTCAGTAAAGCTTCCCCTTCTTTATCATGGGAAATACTAGGCGGCTTTATTTTCAACACAAGAGCTGGGTGGTGGGATCGTAGCTACAAGGAGAACGTCTTTGTGCTTGTCACATCCTTGTGCTAGCATAAACATATTGTAGTAATCTTTCCTGGCGCGCGCGCACACACACGCACGAACACACACACACACACACACACACACACACACACACACACACACACACACACACACACACACACACACACACACACACACACACACACACAAGAAAATCCTTATCCCGGTGGCCCTCTAAGCTGGTCAAGGTCTGGCACCGTCAACCTAATCTCCGACAGTAGCGTGGTTGTGGTGTTACGATAAATGCAAAACACCTTAACTCTCCAGGTTGTTTTATTCGGGGTTACAGTACTATACTGGGATTTACTGTGCCCACCACACTTTGTCAGGGTCGAGATACTCCAACAAATTTGCGTTCGTTGCCCTGACGAAACTAAGATTTGTTTTTGCTGGAAGAACAAAGACTAGAAACTGCACCGTTTTCCCATGTCTGCTGTTCTCCCGACAGGACAAAAAAAAAAAAAAGTAGTTACGAGAGAAAAATTATCGTATGTTGTGTGTTGTCGTCTTGGAGGATGGGGAACGAAGAATGCAAGATCTTCTTGCGTTTGTCTGGTTCTTATTGCAAAAACAAATCATCATTTACGACAGGGGTGTGATCGTAAATATGTTTGGGAATCCGATCCACTGATTCCTAACCCACAAATGGTACTAAAAATGCTCTCAGTATGTGGTATAATATTACTAGATACAATTAACTTCAAAATATCCATAGAAAACGATGTTATTATCTTTAGAATATTGCATCAACATTGATTTGAAAATCAACATTTTCGTTACGGTATCGATTAAATCTCCCACGTTTGTATCACTCCCTATCGAGATCCACCCAACACCGGACCGTCACCTAGGGAGCTTAAAGTCCTTCATGCTGGCTAAGTACGAATCGGGAAGGGGTGCCTGTAGTGGGAATGGTACATACGAAAATCTGGGTTATGTATTTGACTATTTTGTGCGTATGAGAGCTTCTGTACTCATATACTATCGGTAGCAGCTGACAGGGTGTGCACTTCTGTAAGAGTTTGAAAGGATAACGGTGTACTAAATTCGATGAGCCGTAGGTATGAGGTAGAAATGAGCCTCCTCGTTTAGTAATCAGATTCACCTTCCAGTCAGACAACACAGGTCAATCACTCAAGCTAAAAGGCGTTGGGGATAATTATCAAAACGCTATACTGTACCAACGCTCACTTAAATGTCTGTCACAGTTTGGTTTCGAACCCTGGGACAGTCCATTGCAGGACAAGGGTTTCTTTCATCATACTCTACTCTGACTTAATGACTTTTAGCCTGTTCCATCCTATCTCAGCAAATTTGCGAGTGTCATCCCTCCACATTTCCTTTCTGTTTTTTCGTCCCACAATAATGTGGTAGCTCGGAATTACAAAACCAGAGTATATTTTACAGAAAAACAAAATAAAGCAGTGCTCTCACAACAACTGTCATAGATTTGCAGTTTCAAAAGGCACAAAATGGGGAAGAAAAATAAAATGTGTGTTTCAGTGAGAATGAACTGTACTTAGAAGTCTCAAATACTTCTTCCTAGCCTATTAAGTACCGTTCGGCTTGTTTTTTACTGGTATAATTTTAAACTGATATAATTTATATAAATATGACACTAGAGATTATCAGTGTACCATATACAGAAATAATTATAATCGTTGTGGGGTAGATGTGGATGTGGTTGAAAAGATTAGGAGAAATACACTGAGGTGGTTTGGACATGTGGAGAGAATGGAGAATGAAAGACTGACTAAGAGGGTGTATGTAGGTGAGGTGGAGGGAGGGAGAGGGAGGGGTAGACCGAGGATGAGGTGGAGGGACGGAGTTGAGAGGTATATGAGGGAGGGGGGGTGAGTTGGGGGGAGGGGAGTCAAATGGTGGGTGACAGAGTGACTTGGAGGCGTTTTGTCTGCGGCCACCCTTTGCGGGATTAGGGCGTCGGGCTATAGATAGATAGATAGGTTTGTTTTTACCTGAGGGAATTGGATCACTTCCTGAATATAAGAACTAAGTGATATTTACATGAGAATCGATAAGCCTTAGTTATTTGGTAGGAATGAGTCCCCTTGATTATTAACCAAACTGACCTCCCCTTTAACTACACATGGCCATCACTTGAGCTGAAAGGGGTTAGAGATTTACTTCAGGTTAGAACAGACGCGCTATACTTACTGTATATCGACACATCAGTATGATTATGGATGGCCATTGCGTGAGCTGAAAGGTTACGGATCGTCGTCTGTTTAGAAATTGTTCAGTGTGGTAAGTAAGAGGCGGAAAACAAAAATCTATCATAGCCCATGAGACAGCGGGGGTTTGTGAATGAGATGAGACAGTAGTGGATGTGCCGCTGGCAAGTGACGAAGGTTGCGATACCCATTATACAGGTGAAGAACAGGTGGCCATAAGCACTATTTAGGTGACAGTTCGTGCAATGTTGGTGACGATAAGCGTTATAGGCGACAACACACACTGGGTGACAGGCTATATACTCGTAGGTAACGCACTATTTAGGTGACGATGAAAGTAATAGTAGTGGTAGTTTATTGACAAAGCTGCATTACAAGTTATTTTTATACACTTATTCCAATCATTGTATGCAAATTTTTTGTCCAACAAAGTAATTTATTACAACGATTGCTGCAGTCTTTAACATTAGGATTTATTATTATTATTTTTTTACGCCGAGTCCCCTTTTATCGGTAAGGGCTGAGGCTTTGCCCCTGGGTAGAGGACGTAGGTTCTGGAGCGTGTACCACTTCATGACTGGATGCCCTTCCTGATGTCTACCAATGATCCTTGGGTGGATTCGAACCTCCGACCCTTCTGTCAGAGCTCTAACCCATTAAGCCATGGCTGCTAGGAATTCCACTCAGTTTTAATACACACGTACAAAATTGTATCCTGTTCGAAATGTAGCACACGCAATATTATAAGAAAGAAGTGACGCACTATGTAAGTAACGATAGACGCTACAGTAGTAGGAAGAGATGCCAAAAATCTTGCTACATTCACGAGTCTGTGAATGGCGTGAGGCAATAGTGGAGGTGGCGCTGGCAAGTGACGAAGGTCATGATAAGGCACGACCACTCCCTCACTGCACCTCACGTAATTATTTAGTATTTCAGTTCCATGGCGATGAAATGCTTGTAGAATCTCAAAGTTATACCCTCAGTTATTTCGTATTTCGTTTCTCTTTTAATGAGTGGCTGGTGGCGCTGCGTAATTACGATTATATTGTCTGTCTATCTATCTATCTATTGCCACGCCTCAATCCAGTAAGGGATGGCCACAAATAAATCGCCTCCATGTCACTCGGTCCCCCGCCATTTCACTGCCCTGCTCCCACCTCACACACCCCTCTTTTATATACCTCTCCTCTCCATCCCTCCATCTCATCCTTCTCCTTCCCCTCCCTCTACCCCCCCTCCACCTCATTCATATACACTCTCTTCGCTTGTCTCCATCCTTTCCATATGGCCAAACCACCTCAGTGTATTTCTCCTAAAGCTTTGTATCACATCCACATCCACACCACAACTCTCTTTCACTTCCTCATTTGTCAGTGTGTCTCTCCATGTAACTCCACATGCCCTCCTCAAATAACCCATTTTTCCACTGCTCTAACTCTTGACTTGTGTCCTTCCAACAAGTTCCAAACTTTAATTCCATACGTTAGAGCTGGTATCACAATAATGTCATGCAGCGACTTTTTTACTTCTGTGCTCACTTCCCTGTTTCTTATCGCTGCTTTCAAAGAACCAGCAACCTTTCTACCTTGTTGTACCCTTTCAAGCACTTCAACACTACCCAGGTACTTATATGCAATTAAATTTTCAATTCCCTCATCATCCAACCTCACTGCACAACCAGTGACTTCATTTCACTCGATGACCATAGCTTTACTCTTCCCTACATTTACCTTTAGATTCCTGTTTTTTTCACACACTTCCAGACTTATTCACCAAGCCTTGCAGTTCCCCCTCGTCCTCACTTAATAATGCAATATCATCTGCAAACAAAAGTACAGGGAGTTTCCAAATGCTCCTACACTCATTAGAGATGCTCCAACATCCGCTGCCCTACCTCGTTTCTCTTTTATAACCCCATCCAAATACAGACTGAACAGCCATGGAGACATTACACATACCTGTTTCAATCCAACATTTAGACAGAAAAAGTCACTCAATTTACTATCCACACGCACTGCAGTCTTAGCCCCCTCATACATAATCTACACGGCATTCAAGAACTTCCCATTTACTCCATATTTTCATAATATTCTCCACATTCATTGTCTATCCACCCTGTCATATGCTTTCTCATAATCCATGAAGGCCGCATTCAACTTCTTTCCCTTCTTTAGAAACTTTTCCACCAAAGACCTAAGAATGAATATCTGATCTACGCAACCTCTTCCCTGTTCTTCACCAACTAATTCCTCTGTTATTTCCCCGACTTTGTCAGTATATATCCTTTCATATACTTTTCCTATTACACTAAGAAAACAAATGCCCCTATGATCACCACACACTTCTTCTTCCCCTTTTCCTTTGTGCAGGGAAATAATTATACCTGACTTACAGTCCTTTGGCACTCTGGGAGTATATTGTACCTCCAGTTATTTTTTCAGTGATTTCACCATTATACCCTCAGTAATTTCTTCTTTCATATCAAAGATACTGAGTAACTTTTAGTGCCTCTTAATTAAATTTTCATATTGTGTGTGAGTGGTGTGTGTGTGTGTGTGTGTGTGTTCACCGGGTCGGTCACGATCACGTGATAGTTGTGATCATCAGCTTGTTACCCTCCCGGAAGAGAGCTGAGAGCTCATAAGCCTTGGCCTTCACACACGCACACACCCATCCCCTTGCTCAAGGGGGACAGTAACTACCCGCTTCGTCAGTGAAACTTTTCGTATCCCGAGCAAGGCGCAAACCCTCGTCTTAGCAGATGTTAGGTGAGAGCGTTATCACTGAGCCGGCGAGCGGTATCGTGTGTGTGTGTGTGTGTGTGTGTGTGTGTGTGTGAGAGAGAGAGAGAGAGAGAGAGAGAGAGAGAGAAAGAGAGAGAGAGAGAGACCCTCGGCCCCTCCTTTTATTAAATACTGGATGTGCCCCTGGAGGACGAGGGAAGTTGCCACGTCTCTTGTACCTTAAACTAAAACATATCTTAGATGAAAATTAGCAAATGGCCTTTTGTGACTTTCAGCCCCGGGATGCACTATAATTCTTTCATCTTAGCCGGTAAGATTTTCGTCCCTTTGCAGTTACTTCATGTACTTCAGCGACAAAAATAAAAATATGGCTCTGCAGCCTTTACATAGCACTTCTTTGTGAGTAGCATCATGTTCTAGTGTTGTTGTTGTTGTTATTATTATTATTATTATTTTTGTTGTTGTTGTTGTTTGCTAGAACTCAGCACTCTAGGTGGAGAGAGATGGCAATTTTAAGTCAAGTTAAAGTAAAAAGTGAATAAAGTGGATACCCACTGGAGTGATCTGTTGTTGATGAGTTTTCCAGTGTCATGGTGATATACAGTAGTGATTTTTGTAGGCTGGGAAGTTTATTTGTTTGGTCGATAAAGAGAAAACAGGACAAAAATTTAGTGAAAGGTGATGCAGTAGCCAGGGACAAGATTCACAATTTTATGGTCAGTACCCAGTCATAACTAAGCTTTGTTTTTCCAGGAACAAGAGACAAGGGATGATCTGCACTCTTCTTTCCTTATTCTTCCTGTGATTAAGTTACGACAAGGAATTGGTCGTTAGTGAATTCTGACCCTCCATCTGTGTGCTCAAACTAATGGAGTTCAAGAGGGTTGGTTACTGGACCCCATGATTTGGCTATCTGTTGTGTTTTTCATCTTAGTGCTGTTCCTCCATCACTTCCCCCCTCTGACTTCCCCGTGGCTGACATTAAAATTTCTTCAACTGATGTATTTTCTGTCATCACAGGCCTCAATACTTGCAAGGCATATGGGCCTGATGGAGTCCCTCCTCTATTTCTCAAGAACCGTGCTTCTGTCCTTACACCCTGCCTAGGCAAACTCTTTCACCTTTGTCTGTCAACTTGTACCTTTCCTTCTTGCTGGAAGTTTGCTCTCATTCAGCCAGTTCCAAAGAAGAGTGACCATTCCCACTTTAACATCCTGTATCTCAAATGTTTTCGAGTCAATTCTTAATAGAAAACTTTTAAAGCATCTTTCCTATCACAACCTTCTTTCTGATCGTCAGTATGGGTTCCGTCAGGGACGCTTCACTGGCGATCTTCTCACCTACCTTATCAGACTCCTGGTCATCTTCCTTTCGGGACTTTGGCGAAAACTTTGCCATTGCACTTGACATCTCAAAGACTTTCGATCGAGTCTGGCATAAATCTTTAATTTCCAAAGTGCCCTCTTACGGTTTCTATCTTTCTATCTGTGCCTTCATCTAAGACTATAGCTTCCTTTCTGGTCGTTCTGTAGCCGCTGCTGTAGACGGCCATCGTTCTTCTCCTAGATCTGTCAGCAGTGGTGTTCCTCAGGGCTCTGTCCTGTCACCAACTCTCTTTCTTTTATTCATCAATGACCTAAGCTGTGCATCTAACCCTATCCACTCATACGCTGATGACTCCACCCTTCACCTTTCCATTAGGTTCCCGCAACGTCCATCTCAGCAGTTACTTCAACAAACAAGGGATGAGGCTGTGGCACACCTAATGTCTTACTTGGCTCGTATCTCTGACTAGGGAAAAAGTAATCTTGTTTTTAATGCATCAAAGACGCAGTTCTTACACCTATCAACCCGACATAACCTTCTACAGGTGTACCCACTAATGTTTAATAATATTCAGCTTAATCCTGCATCATCCTTGAACATGCTTGGAGTTCATTCACTCGGGACTTATCTTGGAAAGATCATATTACATCTTTTGTAAAATCTGCTTCCGAGAGATTAGGTGTGCTAAGCCGACTCCGTTCCTACTTTACCCCTGCACAATTGTTGACTTTATACACGGGTTTTATCCGCCCCTGTGTAGAGTACAACTCTCATGTGTGGAGAGGCTCCCCACATACAGCTCTCCTTAATAGGGTGGAGTGAAAGGCTTTTCGTCTCATTAACTCTCCTCCTCTTACTGGCTCCCTTCAACCTCTGTCTCATCGCCACAGTGTTGCATCTTTATCTCTTTTCCATCGTTACTTCAATGGTCACTGCTCCTCTGAACTGTCTGTATGCATTCCTCCACCTCTACGACAGGAGCGTAGCACCCGTCTAGTAGCAAACTCTCATCCCTTTTCTGTCCAGTTCCCTAATGCAAGAGTTAACCGTTACTCCTAGCCCTTCATTTATTCAACTGGTCATCTCTGGAACTGTCTCCCTCTGTCTGTATTTCCTGCTAGCTATGATCTCCAGTCTTTCAAACGCAGTGTGTCCAGGCATCTCGAAAAGATCGGATCCTGAATTTGGCTCTCTCTAGCATTTTGTTTTTCTCTTGGAAGGAACAGTTTTGCCGGCTCATGGCCTTTGGTTCCTTCTTTCTAGCATAAAAAAAAAAAATCTTTAAGCCAAGTGAATGCTACACACTGCAGACATAGCCATATGAGAGAATATTGACTGCATGACAGTTGAGACTCTCATGTACGGTACGAGTATAGTAGTTGGTAGAGCATATGCAGTGGTCAGGCATGGCTCCAAGAAAATCTTATTCCGGAACTGTATACAGACCTTGGGTGAGAGTTACTGTAAGGAAGGGATGTAGTCTGAAGTCCAAGATGAAGTTAGGCAACGGAACTGATTGGAGCAATAGTTAGCTGTCTTTTGGTAAGAAGAAAGGCCAGTTTGGCCGAGGAATTTTCCAGGCATAGGGATAATCCCACTGTTAGAAGATACTCTTCTTCAATAAAGCAGTTGAATGCTGAGTCTTGGTGAATACGGTACAGTTCGAGTCACAGCGGTGCATAAGACAGGTGTACTGTAGGTTTGGAAACAAGCTATTCTGGAGCTTGTTTAAATATCCTGTTGTTTCGACATTTGCATCTTTTGAAACTGTTGTTAATTTATTCAAAATGGCCTCAGTTTATTACATAATTTTCGTAAATAAAAATTAATGGGGTGCGACCATAAATTCGCGTACCTTGAGTTTCTTGGGGTTAAATTGGGTAGATGTAATAAATAAAACAAAGTCGGTATGAGCGTTTACTGTCAGCTCCGCACACCAGCATGGCCGCACACTAGTTTGTAGGATAATATCTCTGTTTGCCATACGTTTCACCACATATTATTATTCCCCTCGCCTCTGATTTCACCTCAATCTCCAGTACAACTGTATTCCTCCCGGTTGACGTGAAGTACGAGGCTAGAAGTTAAGGTGAGTACTTAATAGTGGACGGGCTATGTCGTCTGCAATACATGACCATAGTTACCCTAGTAGACTAACTGGTGGGTTTTTTCCCATCTGATTACTGTGATGATGAAGCAGACTTATGAACACGGCTTCTGTTACCTCACGGTAGATATATATTTTCCGTTTCGTATCTTTAATTATTATCTAGGTGACTATAACTAGGTGGTCGGCATAAGAAGCCTCCGCAGTATTTTGATTAGTAATCATTATCGTTGGGTAAATTGGAGGTAATTCATTATTGTAGTTCTAGGAGGTCTAAACAATCCATTATTTACATTGTTGTAGGGGATATGCCATTAGTGAACTAGGTTAACATCAAGTTGTGTGCTGAATTGGTATTTCAAAATTAACAGTGGCAGGAGTGTGTATGACATTGTTATGTTGGCTTTTGGCTTTGACTTCACTGTGGTTATGTTATGTTAGTGCCGAAATTTTATCAACTTATATGTCATCTGCAAAGTACTGTACTTACTCAAAATGGGCTTAAAATAGCTTCAGAAATAAAAAGGCAAGCAAAGGATGCTATTTGTCATGGTTAAGCTTACCAGTACTGCCCAGTTTCAGTGTATTGC
The DNA here is from genome assembly GCF_032717465.1 of Coenobita brevimanus. NCBI lineage: Eukaryota > Metazoa > Arthropoda > Malacostraca > Decapoda > Coenobitidae > Coenobita > Coenobita brevimanus. Next base: position 6,784,030 of record NC_136978.1, read on the forward strand.
TGGTACCATTGGGAAAAAGTATTTCATGATTCATTATGAATCAGTACCAAAAACTTGTCTTAGTACATATCTTCCCCTTTGTTTTTCATGAGGCATGCATTTCAGCTTTTCATACGGTTACCTAAGCAAAATTTCATGTTCCACTTTGTAGCACTTCAGACCAATCTGAGCTGTCTAGACCTCTCTAAATGCCTGTGAGAATGAACGGAAGCTGGTCACATAATGAGTGCTTTTCAGTTGTACACCTCTAGAAGAGCCAACAGAAGACAAGCCTGGGGTAATTGTCTCACATAACCAGAAATCTTGTGTGCTTGTGGCAAAGATTTTGGCAAAAGCAAAAAATATACAGTATTAGAAACTATCAAGGGGAGCTTCAGCTGTATGATCAGACAAATATTGCTGCTGCTTTATGAAACCTTCAGTAGACTGATCTTGGATTTTGGTGTTCAGTCTTGGTCTCCTTACCTGGGTAAATACTTAAAACTGCTAGAGCAAATTCAGTGTAGAGCAACAAAATTACGGTAACTCCTGAACTGGCATACTTATGCTATGATGATAGATGCGGAACCCTTGGGTCTTTGGACATCTCAGGAAAAGAGGAAGGGTGACATGATAAATGTGCATACTCTGATGCATGGTTTCATAGGTGTAGGCCTATACTGGTGCTGTATACAAGATTATTTGCATTAAGTTCAAGAGGACTTCTTAATTCCCTACATTGCATTACTAGGTAAGCATTCTGTTGGCTGGATGATCAAATGGGTGTAGCCATGAAGAAAGCTGCTGAATTATGTAAACAAATGCCAGTGATATTGGTTTATAATTTATTTGACTTGTAACTGGAAGGTCTGTTTGCTGTCATGATCCTTGGTACTCCCAGTGCTGTAAGTTGAAATAAACCTGCAGTGTACAGTATTAATGAAAATCTAAATATAATTACCTTAAGCAAATGTTAAAGCACTGTACTCGTCTGTGAGGAGTTGTTATTGCAAAATACTTTAACCCCCCCCCCCCACTTTACCTCATAATACTCTGTAGTGTTTTACAGAATGCTCATCTTTATAAACACAGTATTTCACTAATTCATGTCTTTTCTAAACAGGCCAAAGTGATTATTAGTGCCAATTGGCATCAGCATAATATTACTTCCCATGTCAGTGCTTGTTGTTTGTGGAAATTTTAACAATGACTATCAGGAGGGAGGTGAGAAGACATGAAGAAATCAGTAGGATTGAAGTTGTGGAAGCAATGAAGAAAGTCAAAATGGGGAAAGCCCCAGGAATTGATGGAGTGTGTGGTGAAATGCTGAAGCATGGGGGAGAGTTAGTTGTAGAATGGATGTGGAAGATGTGCAGATTGGCCTGGGAGGAATGTAGAGTCCCGGAGGATTGGAAGTCAGGTATAATGATTCCCTTGTACAAAGGGAAAGGGGAAAAAGAAGTGTGTGGTAATCATAGGGGCATTTGTCTTCTTTAACAGGAAAAGTATACAGTAGGATACTTATTGACAGAGTTAGGGAAACAACAGAGGAATTAGTTGGAGAAGAACAGGGAGGCTTTAGGAAGGGAAGAGGTTGTGTAGATCAGATATTCATTCTTAGATCTTTAGTGGAAAAGTTTCTAGAGAAGGGAAGAAAGTTGTATGCGGCCTTCATGGATTTGGAGAAAGCATATGACAGGGTGGATAGACAAGGACTGTGGAAAGTATTAATAATATATGGAGTACATGGGAAGCTGTTGAATGCTGTGAAGAGTATGTATGAGGGTGCTAAGGCTGCAGTGCGTGTGAATAGTGAATTGAGTGAGTTTTTCTGTTTGAAGGTTTGGTTGAAACAGGGATGTGTCATGTCTCCATGGTTGTTCAGTCTGTATATGGATGGGGTTATAAAAGATATACAAGGTAGGGCAGTGGATGTTGGAGTGGCCCTAATGAGAGAGGGCAGTGTTTAGAAACTCCCTGTACTGTTGTTTGCAAATGATACTGTGTTGTTAAGTGAAGATGAAGGGGAGCTGCAAGGCTTGGTGGATGAATTTGGGAGTGTGTAAGAAACTGAATCTAAAGGTGAATGTAGGGAAGAGTAAAGTTATGGTCTTCAAGAGAGGTAAAGTCAGTGAATGTACAGCGAGGTTGGATGATGAGGAAATGAAAATGTGAGTACGTTTAAGTACTTGAGTAGTGTGATGAGTAAGGATGGAAGTTTGGAGTGTAAAGTTCTTGAAAGGGTACAACAAGGAAGAAAAGTTGCTGGTTCTTTGAAGGTAGTGATAAGAAACAGGGAAGTGAGCATGGAAGTGAAAAAGTTATTAGATGATAGTATTGTGATACCAACTCTAATGTATGGAAGTGAAGCTTGGACGATGTTGGAAGGACACAAGTCAGGAGTGAGAGCAGTGGAAATGAGTTATTTGAGAGGAGCCTGTGGAGTCACATGGAGAGACAGACTGACAAATGAGGATGTGAAGGACCGTTGTGGTGTGGATGTGGATGTAATAGGAAGCGTTAGGAGCAACACATTGAGGTGGTTTAGCCATGTGGAGAGGATGGAGGGTGATAGACTGATGAGGAGAGTGTATATGAGTGAGGTGGTGGGGGGAAGAGGGAAGGGAAGGCTGAGGATGAGATGGAGGGATGGAATGGAGAGGTATATGAGAGAGGGGGATGTGAATTGGGAGCAGTGTAGTGAAATGGCGGCGACAGGGTGACGTGGAGGCAATTTGTGGCCACTCTGTATAAGGGATTAAGGCATCTGGCAATAGATAGATAGATAGACTATCAGGCAGAACGGTACCAGTAGGTGATGGCGACCATCATCCACTCACTTGATGTAGTGCTGCCTACTTCTTCCTTAGCCTTTATCATCCTTTTTCTGTTTCTGCCCTCCTCTCTTCCTATTTCTCCCATCTTTCCTGTCACTTCTCATTGCTTTTCATTCCGTCACAGGTGTCTTTACTTTGAGTGACAAGCCAAATAGTTTCCTGTAAGTCAAGAAACCATTTACAATGCTGAGTGGTAACCATATAACCAAACCATACGTGCTCCCTAAGTGTCAACATGTGGGTTGGTGGAGGGTTAGTGCCCCTCCCTGTAAAACAGGTAACTCAAAGTCTAATGGCCACCCCTTACGGGATTATGGCATCTGGCAATAGATAGATAGATACAGTAGATAGACTGTCAGGCAGGTGTGTGTGCAGTGCATCTATAATGGAAAACATTTAATGCTGTACAGTATATGCAGATGATAAGGCTTTTAAGGTGGCACCAGGATTCAAAAAGCTGGAATGATTCTGCAGCCAGCGTCAGTTGATAAAGATGAGGTAAAGGTGGGAGAAGATGGTATGAAGGGTTTAACTGAGGTGTTCATCTCATAACTTAAGCCTTTGACCCTTTTTTTTTTTTTTTTCCACCCAAAATCATGGGATACAAGGCCAGTGTATCATCATGGTTACCACAGTTACCTCCCCTAGGTATTACCTTAGTAGGTATTTTGCTCATTTTACCTACCAGTCCATAAAGGGTGTATGAATACCCTAGTCGAATGACGCCAACTGCCTGCACTAGGATTTGAACCCTGACAGTACTGAGCCAGCAGCTTTTCAATTGACAAGACTGACCACTCAGGCATTGTATCAGTTGATAGCTCTTTCTCATCCTTTCTCTCTCTTTTTTTTATAATGATCGTATATTTACCAGTATATAGAGTATTTATTCATTAATCATGTATTAATTTGTTTTTATTTACGGTATGTATTTTTTTCAGGATGGCGCAAGTTCCCATGCGCATGGCTCAGCCTAGCCTGGTGCCACCCCACCAGCAACGTCCCCCCATGATGGTTTCCATGACACAGCCACCGCCGGTCTCCATGCAAGGTTTGTATCATTGCTTTCTTGTGTCGCTTGGCCTTATGTCATTGTATGTCGTGTCATATGCTATTTGTAGTTGCCATATATCACACTGCTACATTTTGTCATATTATATTTCACTGTCTTCTGTGTTGTGCTTATGTCTTGTTTCATGGTTTTGTGATTACTCAGGTGGATGAATTAAATGCATAAGAAACAATTTTAGTATGTGGATATACGGTTATACAACAAGCATTTTTTAAGAAAAATAAAAGGAAAGAACCCATTGCCTAAATGATACTGAGTGGAAGGAAACCCAAATTCAAGATCTGTTCATTTGAGATGCCTGGGCACATTGCATTTAGTCATTGGGAAAGAGACTGAAGAAGGCAGGTCCATAATTTACCAGTTGCATACACTGAAGACTGAGAATAGCAGGTAACTTTTAAATTAGAGTTGGACAGGAAAAGGATGAGTGTATATAATTAAATGGATGCTGCTTTACTGCAGATGTTGGAGAGGACTGCATATACAGAGTTCAGAACAGTGACCAGAGTAGTTGGAGTAAAAGAGAGAGAGAGAGAGATGGAGATGCATCATTATGGCAGAGAGAGAGGCTAATTAATGGGAGTCACAGTGAGTGAGTTGATGAGACAAAAAGCCTTTGACTCCCCTTTGTTTAGATGTGTTACATCCAGTGAGCTGCAGTTCATATATGAAAAGAATAAGGTTTCTGTACAAAGTACAAAGTCATCAGTTGAGTAAAGTTAGAAGAATGCATAATACCTTCTGGGTAATACTTATCACATTGGCAATGTACCATTCTGTTGCTGTCCTTTGGTAACAGAATTATTGATTAACACAGCTCTGTCCCAATATTGCTGCAGTACTTTTATCTTTTTGCTGTACTCTCATTAACTTTCCAGGAATAGAGATCAAAACTGCTTAAATTGTGTACTGTATATTAGAGTGTGAAAAAGGACAGCAACTTTAGCTGAATTGATAAGCCAGAGCTGCAGTAAATGGATTCAGATTGGGTAAGGTAGAGCAAATGAAGTAAGGACAAATTGTAAATACCAAGCATAAGATAACAGTAGCCATGTGAAGCAGTTTGAGAGAGAGGATGTACCAGAAGATATTAAGAAGACATTTATTTTTAAATGGATAACAGTATGTGAAGTGGTGTGAGAGAGGGTGAATCAGATGATTGGAAGAGTACAGGTGAGGTTGTATGAGAGGATGTACAATACCAGAAGGTTGGAAGAGGACAGATGAGGTGGTATGAGAGAGAGGATGTACCATACCAGAAGTTTGGAAGAGGACAGTTATCCTTAAATGAAAAAGGAATTGCAGCGAGAAAGAATGTCAGCAGTTGTAGTGGAATTAGTCTGTTGAACATACCCAGTTCCAGGAAAGGTGTACAGTATATGTGAGTATATAATCACTGTATCAAGAAGATAGTTAATAGTTGTTGTTGATCAACCCTTGTCTGGCTGAGCAGACCCATCAACCATAGGCAAGCAACTGTCCCTACTGGGTCATCCCATGCATTAAACCCATGTTCCCTTGTGGCTGACAGTGCCCCACAACACCGAGGCCTGAGGAAAGGGTAGGAAAAGTTTGGAAGCTTGGTTCCTGGTTGGATGCCACATTTGCACCCCTCCACCCACTTAGCAGGGGCACCATAGCAGCTTCTGCATCACCCCATTAAGTGTTTATATGGGTACCACCCAGTGTTGTAAATGGTTTAATTGGTTTCAGGAAAACAGTAGGCTTGTTATTCAGTGTAGGGCCACCTGAAATAGAAAGAATAATAATAAAAATTGACAGGAAGAAAAGGGAGAAGTAAGAAGATAGGAGAGCAGGTTCAGAAACAACATTATTGAGATGAAGGAAGAAGTAGATAGCGCTACATCAGGTGAGTGGATGATGGTCACCACCACCTACCCCCAATAGTTAATAGTAGTGTAGTGGACAGGAAGCCAATTCTCTCTTCAACTTTTACTCCGTCTTGATCTTTATCCCCATCTGTGTTCTACAGGTATTCATTTTGGCATCAGTTAATACTTTTCTGTGGAAGAGGGAAGGACTTGGAGGAAGAGAACAAAACCGATGTGTGTGTGGGTTTTGAGAGGATTGGGGGAGTATTGTATAATTTTAGTTTATTGTTCAAAATATGGTTGTATATCGGTACTGTACTGTATGTGAAAAGTGTACAGTCAGCCACAGGTGCTGACTTAACTGCTAATTTGTGGTACCATATTTATCTCCCCATTTAATCCCATCTCTGCTATGACCCTTTTTTTGTGCTCACCCCTCCCCCCCACACATACAGTGATGTCATTGATTTTTCCGAGTTTCTCTTTTGACACTTTTGGCTAAGGAGAATTTGTTGGTTTCAGGCATACCAGAAATGGACAACAGAAATCTCAGTATTGACCCATGTGGGTTACTGTATTATAGGTTCTTGAAGGTAATGACAGTGCATAGGGGAGACTTATGTATTAAGATTATTTTTCCTCAAACATTCTGAAAGGTATAGAGGTTAGAAAACTGGATATAAGTTAACAGATTTATGTAAACCTGAGTATATGTTTGTGATAATTTACCTTGGCACATATATTTCTTTTATTTCTTAAGTTCATTGAAATTATGCAGATAGCCATTATGATGCCAAAAATATATATTGCTTTCAGTACCACACTGTTTGAAAAGCCATGTATTAACTTTATGAACAAGAAAAGTATAGTAATCTCTGTCAAGAGAAATATACTGTGCTTGACAAGAAACATCATTGCATGGTAAATCAATAAAAATCTTATGCCACTGTCGCAGGTATTGGTGTACTGAGGTGCTAAATGTGTGGGTGCTTAGTAGGAGACCATATCAGAATTCAGATAGGACAAATATCCACAAAATTTTTAATTCAGTTCTAGGTGGCACTGAGATGAATCATGCAAATGGCAGTTTGTTCCCAGTGTATTGTTTTAGCTAAGTGTACCTTATCAGATTCCCCAACAGACACATTGCCTTTATTCATACCTGCTACTTTCCTCCACCCTTCTCATCTTCTATACTCGTTAACTCTAACAAACTGTCTCTTTGTCCCAGTTCCATGTCACAAGCAGATGCTTTAGATGCAAATTTGTAATCTCATGGTTCACAGGACATAGTGATAGAGCGTGACTGCTGACAGTATGTGATGGAAGTTTGGAAGGGTGTACTTTCATGACTTGTAGTTTCTGCTTACTGTCTAACCCTGTCCCTGACTAGAAGGAAGTTGTAATCAGGATTTGCAATTGAATGAAGATCTCTTGTCTAATGTTAACATAGTAAGTTGAAGTTACTTTATGAGAAACATTTCACAATGACACTTATTTATCGTATCATCATTCATCATGTAATTCAGTGTCACCCCATGAGAAGCACAGGACCCCAGGGCTAGGCAGGTTGGTCCTGACATTTAAAATGAGAGTAGCCAGCCTCACTCATCCCTGAGTGGCATTACGTGACCAGTAAACCCTAACCATCCCTTGGATACAAACCTGCACCGGCTTAGTCAGATTGGAGCACCTTAACCCCTTTGCGCACCGTAAGATTTCCACAAGTTTGTGGGACATGATCAGAGAAAATGATGCTAGGCAGCCTGAACCTGCACACAGAGGAATACATTCCCATGGACATTATTTGCTCCAGAAATTGGTTTGTTGGTATAAATTTTATACCATCATCTTCACTGATGTTTAGTACTACAGTATATGATAAGCTAATAAAAACACACAAAACTGACGAGTGAAAGTGCCAAAATGCCGTGAGAATAATGTTGTTCAACAGTGAAAATAACATCCCAACACCCTAGTGCAAAATTTGGCCTGCACAATGTAAGAGCTAAGCATATATTTAGATGCAGAATTTCATGAGCTTTCACATGGTGTTGTCGGAATTCCGATATGACCAATAGCTTTTGAGTAAATTGCAACCCCCCCCCCCACCGTCTATTTGAGAGTGTTGGCCTTGAAATAGACACCCTCTCCTTTGACACAGATTGATGCACATCATGCTAAAACTTAATTTTGGTTAATATTTTTGTCGAAAATTGCCTAATTGGCATCCCATCAGACCAACGCTGATAATGATGCAAAGTGTGTCATCTGTTACTCTTCAGTCTAACACCATGTGGACTCATTCTGCATCATCGTGTGCAAGGGGGTTAAATACTCACTAAACCACCAGGCACCATAATATGGTCATGTGGTAACCACCCAGCATAGTAAATGGCTCCCTGGTGTACAGGAAACCATTTGGCATGTCACTTAGTGCAGAGTCACCTGTAGACAGAAGAAAGAGGAAGGAATGAAGGAAAGAAAGACAGAAGAGGAAGGAAGAAAGGAAAGGGCAGGCACCTGAAAGCAGCACTACATCAAGTAAGTGAATGGTGAGTGTCCCCACCTATTTATGCAGCCTATAAAAGTTTGAAGTTTCCAACAGTAGGTCCTCAATCAGCCTGAAATGCTGGCTCCAGTTTCCTTTCAGCCAGTCATAGGGTAGGAGGGTAGGTTGGAAGTATGGTTTATGAATGATGTAACTAATTGTATAACTGTTGCAGGGTTGGTGAGCATGGCGCCCATGATGGCTCCTGCCGGTGGGATGGCCGTCATGACTCAGGCAATGAGTCACCCCGAGTCAGGTGTGGGCCCTGACCATCATACTCTCAGTGGCCCTTACCACCACCATCACCCCCACCACCCCCACCATGCTCCCCCTGGCCCACACCACCCTGGTCCACCCCCTCACCACCCCAGTGGTCCTCCACAACCCCCACCAACTGGCCCTCCCCCCCACACAGGACCTCCACACTCACAGTATCATCCTGGCCACCACCCAGCACAGCCACACCATGCCCCACACCCATCACATGGCCCACACCATGCCCCGCACCACTCTGGTCCTCATTCTGGTCCACATTCTGGCCCACACTCAAGTCCTCACTCAGGTCCTCACACAGGCCCACACACTAGTCCTCATTCAGCTCCACACACAGGTCCTCATTCAGGCCCACACTCTGGTCCACATTCTGGCCCACATTCAGGACCTCATACTGGTCCTCATTCTGGGCCACACACTGGACCTCATGGTGGCCCTCATAGTGGTCCTCACAGTCACAGTGGCCCCCATTCCCATACCCCTCAGTCCGGACCACACATGGGGATGCATGGTGGTAGTGGTGGCAGTGGACCACATGGTGGCCCTCATAGTGGACCACATGGTGGTCCCCATAGTGGCCCTCATAGCGGCCCCCATAGTGGCCACCACACAGGGCCACCTACACACCTCCAGCCGACAAGTGGTCCACCGCACATGACACATCCCCCTCACTCAGTCATACACCACTCAGCTCCACACCAGGTGAGCCAGCGGTGTCTGTGTTCTTAGCAGCTATTGTTTCTGGCAAGACTTGTAGTTTGTTAAGCATGCCATTTAATTTAGTCATCCATCATCCAATCCTATGTTGCCCCATGAGGAGCATAGGGGCCTGGGGCTAGGCAAGTTGGTCCTGACATTTAAGATGAGAGTGACCAGCCTCACTCATCCTTGAGTGGCATTACATGGGCAATAAGCCCCAACCACCCCTTGGATATAAAACTACACAGGCTCAGTCCAACTGGAATGCCTTAATTACCCACTAAACCATCTGGAGCCATAATATGGTTATATGGTTAGTGGTTACCACCCAACAGAGTAAATGGTTTCCTGGTGTACAGGAAACCATTTGGCTTGTCACTTAATGCAGAGTCACCCATAGGCCGAAGGAAGAGGAAAGAATGAAGGAGAGAAAGACAGAAGAGGGAGTGTAAAGTCACCTGCAGGCAAAAGGAAGAGGAAAGAATGAAGAAAAGAAAGAAGAGAATGGAAGGAAGAGAGGAAAGGGCAGACACCCAAAGCAGCAGAACATTGAATGAGTGGATGGTGAGCACCCCCACGTACTACAAAATACAGTCATAAATAAGTTAATTAAATCAGTTGTTTTGCTTGCATGTGTGTCTCATTATGATACCATGATTGCAATTATTAATGAATCAGTAACTTGGTTTGTATGGCTGTGAATACAAGACTGTACTTGAAAAATTCCCTCTTGGTCTTACACTCCTAAATTGGTCACACTGTTTTTCCAGCTTTCCTTAGTAGTATATACCCGGTAAAACAAGTGATCCAAGAAGGTTAATAGTTATTATCTATGAACCAGCACAATTTTAGCATGTTTTTGCAATAATTTTAAGTAAAATTCTGTTGCAGACTAGTTTTATGTATGTGTTTGCATATTGTTAAGTAATTTAACTGGCAGTGTTGTAACTGAAAGTAAGTTTAAAGAGCCATGAAGTATGAAAGAGTTTACCATACATTCCCTGTTGATCTTAAATTGCTCGTTGTATTATCCCATGCTCAGGTTGGTTTTATTAGTTTGGTAATAGCCTACCTGGACTCAGGTAAGTGTACCATAATTGTCATGGATAATATTACTGGTCCTTAGGTGAGAAAGAGGATCAGGATGATGATGAACAGTGATGGTGAATTTTGGTGTACAGTAATCCCTCAATTATCCAGACAGCCATTACTCGGATGCTGTGATCTGGCTGTTCAAAACCATTATTCATACATTTTTCCATATCATCCAGACAAAATGCTTGCGTTCGGGTGGAAATAATGGTCGCGTGAACATTTCTGCTTGTTGGGGCAGGAGTAGCTTGGTGGCGCAGCCCTGTCTGTCTGGGTAATTTACCCAGTGGTGATTGCTTGTATGTGGTTGATGGGTCTGCTTGACCATGGTAATTGCTTGGCTGTGGTTTATTGGTGTGCTTGACCAGATAGAGTAGTGTTAAGCAACAGGAAACAAGTGTTGTACAATCTACTGTAGATGCCTTTTACAATAGTTTTCAAAGTTAGGTTATGTACGAAGAGGGGCCAGGGGAGAAGTTCATTATCCGGACAGAGCCATTACCTGGACATGCCTATGGCTCTGTTATATCAGATACTCAAGGCATAACTGTATTGTGGCAGATGAGTGGCATGGGTAGTGGTGGTCCAGGTGGGATGAGCACCGGGAGTGGTGGGCATCAGCCACAGCAGCACCAGCCCCAACAACACCAGCCACAGCACCAGCAACAACCACAACATCAACAACAGCAACAACAGCAGCAGCAACAGCAACACCAGCAACAGCAGCCTCCACCACACCACACACAGGTATTGAGTTGTGTTATATTTTTATTGCCTTGCTAGTTAGAAGGAAAAAGTAACAGCTAGTGCTATATATCCCCTTTTTACCTCATTGGATTTTATAAATCACTTCCCTGCTGTAATGTATTTTTTAAATATTGCTGTCTTTAGTGTATATTATTCACCCTTGGAGGGTTCTTTTGGATTGGAGGGGATAGATGGTCTTTGAGAGAGGTGAAGTCAGAGAATGTACAACGAGGTTGGATGGTGAGGAAGTGGAAAATGTGAGTATGTTTAAGTACTTGAGTAGTGTGATGAGTAAGGATGGAGGTTTGGAGGGTGAAGTGCTTGAAAGGGTACAGCAGGGAAGAAAGGTTGCTGGTTCTTTGAAAGCAGTGATAAGAAACAGGGAAGTGAGCATGGAAGTGAAAAAGTTACTACATGACAGTATTGTGATACCAACTCTAATGTATGGAAGTGAACCTTGGACGATGTTGGAAGGACACAAGTCAAGAGTGAGAGCAGTGGAAATGAGTTATTTAAGAGGAGCCTGTGGAGTCACATGGAGAGACAGGCTGACGAATGAGGATATAAAGGAGTGTTGTGGTGTGGATGTGGATGTGATAGGAAGTGTTACGAGGAACACACTGAGGTGATTTGGCCATGTGGAGAGGATGGAGGGTGAAAGACTGACGAAGAGAGTGTATGTGAGTAAGGTGGAGGGGGAAAGAGGGAGGGGGAGGCCGAGGATGAGATGGTGGGATGGGGTGGAGAGGTATATGAGAGAGGGGGGTGTGAGTTGGGAGCAGGGCAGTGAAATGGCGGGGGACAAGGTGACTTGGAGGCAATTTGTTTGTGGCCACCCCAAGCAGGATTGAGGCGTCTGGCAATAGATAGATAGATAGAACTCTTTCCCATTGATGGGGTCTCCTAAGCTGAAGAAAATAGTTGAGTTTCAGGTAAAGCAAAATTAAATGCATCCTGAAAGTGAAAGGGTAAACAGTTAATAAGTCATCACCATCATCATCATCAGGACCTCCTCTCCCACCCTAGGGCAGGGTGAGGAGTAGCAGTGTCCAGACAGCCCAAGTTTGCCTACTCCAATGGGCCATGCTGCCATTCACTCCATCATTCAAGCCCCCAGAATCCTGGCTGTATCTGATAGGCCAAAACTCTCACCACTTTCTGTAGCTTCATGTAAATGTATCTGATAGAGTCAGTCCGAACTCTATCACGGTGAAAGGGGTGCCAAATCCCTGATCATGCACGTCTTCTCATATCATTCATCCAGCCAGCTCTGTCTCTTGTCAGTCCTCTAGCCTCACTGACTTCCATATCTCTCTTCCTCACACACTCATCCACCATATCCCTCCACCTTCTCCTTAGCCTGCCTCGCCTTCTCCTTTTTTCAAATTTGCTCAGATATACCTTTTTCACCACTCTGTTGTTATCCATTCTCTCCACATGACCATACCATCTCAGTACACTCTCTTCGATTCTGGTGTCCACAGGCTTCCTCACTCCACATCTCTCACGAATTACATTATTTCGTATTCTATCCCCTCTCTGTACTTCACATACGTTTCTCAGCAGTCCCATCACCACCGCTGTCACTCTTGACTTATCATTTTCATGCCACACGATAGTCTCACATCCATATGTTAAAGTTGGCGCTAACACTCCGTGTAATTCTCGCGCAGCTGCAACACTCAAACTTCCGTTTCTTATCAAGGCCTTCATAGCACCAGCTACCTTCCTTCCTTGTGTCACTCTACTTTCCACTTCTTTTGCACATTTTCCTCTCTTTTCTCTCACTGTACCCAGATATTTGAACTCTCTCACCAATTCCAGTCTCTCCATTCATTGTAACATTAGACGGGTAGTGCCCTTTCTCTCTTGATTACCATGACTTTACTCTTTTCTACATTTGCTCTCAAGGCACAATGCTCACATACATCAGCAAAACTCTGCACTAGTCTACCAACTCTTATCCAGTATTTGCAAGTAGCACTACATCATCAGCGCACAACAAATTTGAGATATTCCATCCATCACCACTCATTACCAACACCATCCCTCTCTCCATTACTCGTGTTTTACTTCTCTCATCACCACATCCATATGATATATTTGAACAACCATGGGGCCATCACACAACCTTGTCACACGCCCACATTGATAGTGAACCATTCACTTAGATGCCCATTTACACTTACACATGCTGCACTACCATCATAAAAACTCTTGACGGCACCTAGCTGCTTACTATCTACACTGTACATGTGCAAAACCTTCCACAATCCTTCTCTGTCTACTTTGTCGTATGCATTTCCCAGATCCATAAATGCCATAAACACCTTATAGTCTTATTACATGCCTTCACTCTCCGTCTCACTGCAAATATTTGCTCCACACATCCTCTGCTGCTCCTAAAACCACCCTGTTCATCACTCACTAGGACTGATGATATCTCTCTTACTTTCTGTATAATAATTCTTCCATGTACCTTCCCTGCAACACTTAATAAACTTATGCCTCAATAATTCTTGCACTCACTTCACTCACCTTTATTTTTGTACAGGGGTACACTTACAGCCTTTTTCCACTCTGCAGGCACAGTTTCACTCATCCATGCCTTCTTACATATCTCCAACAAGTGCCTCATTCTGCTCTCTCCACTAAACTTAATCATCTCTGCATACAGTGCATCAACCCCAGCTGCTTCCGTATTTTTCAACCTTTTCACGGTGTTCTTCACCGGTGCAAGTGTCATGTTTCCTGGCAGTGCATTCCTTCTCTGCTCAACCCCAAAGCAATCATATTTACAGCAGCTTTACTCTCTCTGTTCCCATTCATCAGGCTTTCAAAATATTTATTCCATCTGGTCCTTACTTATCCCCTTGGGTTAATAATCTACCACTTACATCCTTCACACTTTAACAGGAGTCATTGTAATTCAGAGATGTAATTAAAGATACAGTAAACTCCTGATTATCCGTCTTGGCACTACCAGGCATACAACATTATTCAGCATAGCTATGGTATTCGGCAGAAAGCATAAAATTTTTTACACTACCCAGCATGGAGGACCCTCTCTTCTGGCTAAAAGTACATTATTATCCTGCGTGAGACAATTGTTATCATCAGACATCGAGCCACAATCAAAATATAAGAAAATAAAGAAATAAAATACTGTACACAAAAAGAATGGGGTTGTACTGTACAGTCATCCCTTAACATCCGTGGGGGTTAGGTAACAGAGACACCTGTGAATGTAAAAAATCCGCAGATATCTGCTGCCCTCCCTTAAAAACACCTCTGGACCCCCATTTCCTTATATAACTAAAGAAAAACCCTATGTTCATGTTTACAACCACTGTATTTAATACAAGAACACTAAACAACTACTTTATTTAATACAAGAACACTAAAAGTTAAAAATAATGAATAGTGTACTCCTGCATGGCCTTTTCTGACATGCTCATCACAGCTCCCTCCAAAAGGAAGAGTGTTACAGTATATTTCATTCACTGGATAATGCCATTACCTCACTAAAACAGCCACGAACTGTGCCTGGGATAATGTTACAGTGTCAGCAGAGTTCAACAAGATTTTTTTTTTTTTCTGTAGCCATCCGCAGATATTCAAAACCATGTAAGTTAAAACTGCGGATGTTAAGGGATGACTGTACATATACGGTAATATGAAAGGGTTGGAGTGTTGAGGGAGGGAGAGAGGGAACTAGGATTGACAGTTGGTGGGCCTAGCAGCTCACTGGGTGTATGGTGGTGGGTAGGGAGAGGAGATGCAGTGGTTGGGAGTAGAAGAGTTTTGATTGGCTAAGGCAGGGGAGGGAGAATTCAAATGCAGAGTTTTCATTGGCTGGCAGCCTAAAGGTGGATGTTCTCTTACTCTCCATTGTACTTCTCCGCTGCTATGGGGCCGATATTCAAATGCATCTACACTGCACCCTATGTCTCTTCCAAAACATTATTATTATTAAATGGCTATGTTGCGATGAGTTTCCCTGCAAAACCTAGCTGGCCTTCTAATTCTGCTCTGGCTTTCTGACACATCATTCTGCTGCCCCCCTCCCCTCCTCTGTCTGGTAAGCATAACTTACAGTGTTCTGAAGTGTACATTACTGCACTGTACAAGTGACTGTTGGCTTCTGCTGCTGCACTGATGAAAGTATATTGGAAAGAAAAGTCGATTAAATTGTGTTACTAAACAAGAAGATCTGATAAAAATATGTTTATTATACCAAGCAAAATAATCATGCTACAAAGGAATCATTAGCATAGTACAATTCATTTTGACAACTGTTTCTTCCCAAGTGAAATTTGTCCTTGTTACCATGAGACAAAAGTTTTGTTGTGTTCTGTGTGTCAGTCATCTGATAGAATTTCGATCAAAGAAAGTACAGTAATCCCTCCACTAGCCAATGTTATAGAGCCAAAGGCATGTCCGGAAAGTGGGTCCATCCGGATAGTGGGCCCCTGCCTCCTGGACTGGTACTTATGGACCCTAACCCAGCCTAACTCAGAAAACCACCTACATAACTCTCTACCAGACATGCATAGCACCTATTTAAGACCCTGTTCACACAAATAAGGGAGAGAAAGTATGAAATAAATGAAAAGGAACCAGAGAATGAGGAATTAGAAGTGAGTATGGAAAATATTTAGCAGTGTATAGGGTACTTACAACACGTCCATGGCCGTTCATTATGAAGGTTAAACTGCCTCCTCTAAGGCTCTGACAGTGGTGAAAATGCTCTTGAAGCACATACAGTAATCCAGTGTTGTGCTGCACCTAATCCTTTCACTGTGAGTTATAAATGTTTAACGCTGCACATACTGTTCTTGATTGCACCACGCCAGTTTCAACTGCCAGTGTACACTCTGTACTTAATCTTTGCACTCTGAATTCTAATTTCATAACACTGGACAACACTGTAAATTCCCATGTGGTCTAGTGGCGAGGTATTGCAGTTTATTCACAAAAATGAGCACGTGTGGCATCCATTGAATGAGCGTCTAGTTGGGATGGTAGTTAGGTGGTAACTGTGGAGGCCGGGAGGGATGGGGGTAGCAGGCAGCGAGGGGAAACACAGTTGGTCGGCGCTGCGCGCCAATTTCAAAGTACAGTTGGAAAAAATGTCTTTTTTTTTTGGGGGGGGGGGATTCCAAAGGCCTGGTCCCAAAATGTCTGGTAAGTGAGGAGTCCGAATAATGGGCGTCTGGATAGTACAGGGATTGCTGTACAGTATGGTGTACACAGTAAGGTACAGTAGTGAAGCATGCTTCATTTTATTCATGTTTTTTCCCTTTTTTTAATGTTTTGATTGTTTATTTTTTTTATGTTATTGTACAGTATTCTCCAGTAATGTCTACACCACCACCACCATCATCATCATCATCATCATCATCATCATTATCATTATCATCATCATCATCACCATCACCACCACCACCATCTACTTGAAATGTGTTTCTGTAGACGAGATTACAGTGTACTTCACAGTACATACAGTATTTAAATATTAGGAACGTCATTTAGCCGATTTTCGATAATTTATTTTGTTTATGGTGTGTATTTTGCAGTACATGTACTGTCGAGTGAAAGGAAATATAGTAGGTCTGCAGGCTGGGGGGACTTTGATATTATCATCTTCATCTTCAACGTGATATTGCTTCTGTACATAAAATTACAGTGCACTTAACAGTACATTACAGTATTTTATTTTTAGGAATGTCTGTTAGCTGCATTTTGACATTTTAGAGCATTTTGTAGGGGTTAAACAGTGTATAAGTGTTATAAGGTTGTGGGGTTAGGGGCCTCTAGGAGAGACTTTTGCATAATTGGGCATTTTGACAGTATATGTCAGGCCTTTGGCTCTATTACGCTGGAAAAACAGGAATTTACTGTATAACTTTGTATATAACTGGTTAGGGCTGTGCCGATAGTATCGGTATTGGCAGTATCGGCCTTTTTTTTTTTTTTAGTATCGGTATCAGCAAGGTAAAAATATGGTCGATACTCCGATACTTTTCTGGTTTATTATGTGATTCAAGACACTTATGTTTCATGACACTGATAAGCTGATGGTTATGATATTATATTATATTACATTATAAGTACATGTATGATGTAACATTATCATGTATTAATATTATATATTGATTACTATATTGCTCCTGCATTAACAACACTCACGTTACTGGCATCAAATAAATCGAAATAAAATCAGATAAATAAAATCAAAATAAAAAGTGTTGGTATCGGTATCGGCAGAGTATCGGCTATTTGTTAGTATCGGAGTATCAGTATCGGTATCGGCTGAAAAGTGGGTATCGGTATTGGTATCAGCCAACATCTTGGTATTGGCACATCTCTATAACTGGTAATGTAAATTGAGGGAAACTGGTGAATCATCTTTGTACAGTAGGTAGCAGTGGAACTGTAATATATAAGGTATATATTTTTTATACTACAGTAACAGGTTATAGCACATATTTGTTTAAAAAAAGTGAGTAAAATGAGAACTTATAACAGCTTTCTTGTTTTCAGGTTCATCAGCCCCCTATGACACCTACTATGCAACAACAGCAGCAACAGCAGCCTCAGCAACCCATGCAACAACCAACACAGCAACAGCCTCCACCTCTCCAGCAGCAGCCACCACCACAGCAACCACAACCACAGGACATGGTTGGCCTTGGAGACAGTGGCAATGCATCTGCTAACTCTGCCCTCCCCTCTTCGGTCCTCCCTCTCACAGACACCTCTGCCTCCAGCAAAGAGAAGACACCAATGTGTTTGATCAATGAGCTGGCTCGTTACAATAAGGTAAATATGGCCAGGGTCAAAATTGGAGTGAGTTTCATTGTTGCAGTATTATATGCATCATCTTCAGTTGCATAAGCTAATATCCCATTCTCACTTAGGATGGGAGATGCAGAGCAATGTTGTATTAGCTCATGAATTCATAAGTCAAAAGAGAAAGGAACTCCAGAGTTAAACCTCCCTCTTTGAATTACATGTTGGTGCATTAGTTCCAGTTTTGACATACAGTAGTGAACTTGAATGATGCTAGGGGACAGATGCTTAGAGCGAGGTAGCAGATGGGCAGGAGCTTTACTCTGCTGTTCAGCAAGTTCACATTCAGATGGGCCTGAGGCCTCAACAGCAGTAATGACGACAACTTCTGCCGTGTATATACTTTTCACCCTTTCTGTTTAGTTTCATGCAGTCAGCTCAGACCCAGCTTTGAACCATCACTTAGTTTCGGTACCCCTTTAAACCTGTCATGGAGTAAAGTTGGGCAATAATTGTTAGTTTTGCTCACTGTGATACTCTAACTTTTATGCATAAGTTACCAGTACATGGTATGGATCACCAGCCTCTTGTTTTTACCATCCATCGATCCATCATCCAATCCTATGTCGCCCTACAGAGGAGTGTAGGAACCCGGGGCTAGGCAAGTTGATAGTATATAGTATGGTAAAGAAAGTGTTGTGTTATATTTATTCCATATACATTGACCTCATGTCTTAGTCCCTAGCATATTAATGAAGAAAAATTACCCACCAAAATAATTGTGGATGGCCATGTCTTTGAGGTGAAGTCAGGATTTTGGGAGCTTGAATGGCAAGTGAATGAGTGTGGCTTATTTCTTGGTGAATGCAGTTGATTAGATGTGCTTTTATCTTTTTTTTTTGTTTGGGGCTTCTGAGCCATACCTAACCCCATCCATAGGTGGGGGAAAGGGTTTGAGATGATGATGATTTGTGATGATATGGTATTGGTCAGCTTAAAAGAGAACCTCTGTACTGAATGTTGTTAGAAACTTAACCTCCCTGAACATGGTGATAACATTTTCATTTTACTTGTTACCAAAATATTTTCTAGGACACCTTTCATATTGAAAAGGTTAATATGCTGGTAATAACTTTTTCAGATTCAACACCAGTACTGCTTGACTGATGAGAAGGGCCCAGCACATAAGAAGACTTTCACAGTGACCCTTCGCCTTGGTGAGAGTGAAGAGTACACTGCCTCAGGACCTAGTATCAAGAAAGCTCAGCACTCGGCAGCAGGCATAGCCCTTGAAAAGACACAGTTCAAGCATCCACCTCCTAAGACACAGCGGCAGAACAAACAGAGTAAGTGCATACAGTCTTATATGCATACAGTACAGTAGTCCTGTCATTTTTGCAAAGGTTATGCTTTTGGCAAAAGGTACTGGCATACAGTCTGTAGATGTAGTAACCTTTGTCCAATGGCTAATACTATATTGGGTTTAGTAATTTATGATAAACATATTCTTTCATCATCATTGTCATCATCACTTACACCTGACCATTTTTACAGCATAAAAATGGGGTGAGGTAGGATCTATAGCATGTACCGTAATCCCTCCAAGATCCGACATAATAGAGTCAAAGGCATGTCCAGGACTTGGGTTTGTCTGGGACTTGGAAAAATGCCCCCTGTACAGGTACTTATGGACCCAAACCCAACTTAACTTTGAAAACTGCCTAAATAACTCCCTACCGGACATGCACAGCACCTATTTAAGACCCTAGTCACACAGATAAAGGACAGAAACCATGAAATAAAAGATAAATAACCAGAGAATGAGGAATTAGAAGTGAGTATGGATAATATTTAGCAGCGTACAGGGTACTTAAAACAAGTCTGTGGCTGTCACGAAGATTAACCCGCCTCCCCTAAGGCTTTGACAGTGGTGAAAATGAATTTGAAGCATGTACAGTAATCCACTGTTGTGCTGCACTTAATCCTTTGCACTGTGAATTATCATTGTTTTACACTGCACATTCTGTTCTTACTTGCGCCATGTCAGTTGCAACACGCTAGTTTGCACTCTGCACTTTCTCCTTTGCAATCTCAATTATACTGTAATTTCTTAACACTGCACAACATTGTAAATTCCTCTGTGGTCTAATGGTGAGGTAATGCAGTTTATTCACTGTTTATTCGCAAAAACGAGCACGTGGGGCAACCATTGCGATGAGCATCTAGTCACGACAGTAGTTAGGTGGGAACTGGGGAGGGGAGGATGCAGAGGGGTGCTCTACTACGTGCAAAAACACAGCTGTTCGGCGCCACGAACCAAGTTCAAAATGCGGTTGAAAACGTCGGATTCCCCCCCCCCCCTCCAGTTTTGGTTTCCGAAGGCCTGAGCCCAAAATGTCCAGGACTTGGGGTGTCTGGGACTTGGGCGTCTGGGTCTTACAGGGATTACTGTACATACATACATACATTCATACATGATCTAATCCTGTGTTGCCTCATGAGGAGCATAGGAGCCAGGGCTTGGCAAGTAGGTCCTGACATTTAAGATGAGTGACCAGCCTCACTTATCCCTGAGTGGCATTACTTGAGCAATAAACCCCAACCATCCCTTGTATATAAACCTATGCAGGCTCAATCCTACTGGGGCACCCTAATTACCCACTAAATCACCAGGCGCCATAATTTGGTTATATGGTTACCACCCAGCATAGTAAATGGTTTCCTGGTGTACAGGAAACCATTTGGCTTGTCACTTAGTTTAGAGTCGCCTATAGACAGGAGGAGGAAAGAAAGACGAGAGGAAGGCAGGAAAGAAAGAGGGAGAGAGGAAAAGGCAGTCACCTGAGAGCAAGACTACATTGAGTTAATGGATGGTAAGCACCCCCACCTACCACCATACTGTGTTTGTGTGTGTGTGTGTGTGTGTGTTTGAGTATGTATATATATACTGTATATATATATATACAGGTAAGCCCTTAATTCACGCGAGGGTTACGTTCCCAGACCCTTCGCGTATGTGGTAAATTCGCGTATATGTTCTGCCCTTGTGTGCACATAATTATACATGTCTACTAATTATATTACATCTGAATAATACTGTTTATGCACCACATACACCTTATAAACTAGTATAAAGTATGAAAAACAACAAAAATGTTTAGAAATTTAACACTGAAACCTGACAAGCACAGGCGTAGGTGGAGACACTTCTGCAGTCTGGTGCACAAGCCCTCACTGCCTCCCATATGCTACATTCTGCCTTCTTTATTGTCCAAACAGTTGACTCATTCACCCCAAACATACGGCTCCAAGCCAGTTCACAGGCATAGGTGGAGACACTTTAGCACAGTCTGGTACACCGGCCCTCACTGCCTCCCGTATGCTACGTTCCTCCTCCTTTATTGTTGGAACAGTTGACTCACCCCAAACACACGGTTCCAAGACAATTCACCATGAAGTCAATTCACCATCAAATCATGGACGATTCCCTGTCATTCTATAAATATATTTATTATTGATTAATTAATACTTTAATAACTAATTTTCAGGGGGATTTTATAACTCTTATAAGTAAAAAACTAGTGTACTGTACTTGCTAAATAATCTGGTATGTAAATAAATGACGGGGAATCGTCCTGGTGGAGAATTGTCGCCTACATTCCTCCCTTAAGTTTGTCTAACACAACTTTCTGTCAGCAACATCACGTTACAGTCCGTTTTGGTGTGTTACCACATGCATCACTAGCACTACGCTTAGGCCCCATGTTGGCAGACAAGTCAAGCAATCACTGGAAGGCAGAAAAATAAGCCACAAATAACGATTCACAAGTCACGCATGGTTCGACCGTTGGATTCAAACTGACTGTGTGGTGCATTGGTAGACCGACCTCCCACACACACACACACACACACACACACACACATAGACACACATATACATATATGTATGCACATGAGCAGCAGGTAGGCATTTTTATATTTTATTTATTTCTCTTGTATATTAAAATTATTTATTTGAATACTATAATTTTATGTTTTAATTATTGTACGAAAAATTCGTGGATAACCGAAATCGCGTGAAAAAAGTTCGCGTGAATTAAGGGCTTACCTGTATACTTGTACATACATGTATATATATATATGCCAATTGGCTTCCTGTACATCACCGTTTACTATGCTGGATGGTAACCATATAACCAAATTATGTTGCCTGGTGGTTTAGTGGGTAATTAAGACACTCCAGTTGGATTAAGCCTGTGTAGGTTTATATCCTGGGGGCAGTTGGTGTTTATTGCTTAAGTAATGCCACTCAGGGATGAGTGAGGCTGGTCACTCTCATCTTAAATGTCAGGACCAACTGGCCTGACCCCGGCTCCTCTGCTTCTCATGGGGCAACAGGATTGGATGATGGATGGATGGATCATACTGTGATATATATATATATATATATATATATATGTGTGTGTGTGTGTGTGTGTATATAATATAGTGCTACTGTTGGGTGTCTGCCCTTTCATCTCCTCCCTCCTTTCTTTCTTTCCTCTTCTGTCTTTCTTTACTTCCTTCTTTCCTCGTCCCTCTGCCTGCAGGTGACTTTACACTCCCACTTTGGTCTTTCTTTCCTTCATTCTTTCCTCTTCTTCTGCCTATGGGTGACTCTACACTTGAGTGACAAACCAAATGGTTTCCTGTACACCAGGAAACCATTTACTTTGCTGGGTGGTAACCATATAACCAAGTTACGGCACCTGGTGGTTTAGTGGGTAATTGCGGCGCTTCAATCGGATTGAGCCAGTGAAGGTTTATATCAAAGAGGTGGTTGGGGTTATTGCTCATGTAATGCCACTCAAGGATGAGTGAGGCTGGTCACTCTCATCTTAAATGTCAGGACCAACATGCCTAGCCCCAGGCTCCTACACTCCTCATGGGGCATGGTAGGATTAAATGACGGATGGATGGATGGATTTATATACAGCATATGCATACATTCATACGTGCATATAAAATATATACAGTACTGCATTTCATACACAGGGTGTTGGTTAATGTGTCATCTTCATTTTTCTTCCTAAGTGATTGGATTATTTGATGTTTGATGATTAAGCATCATTTCAGATGCAGTGAACACTCACATAACACTTCTAGGCTGTATGTCTAGTTACTGTACTGTACTTCTTGACTGACTGTTATTCTTACATACTGTACTTTAGATTACCTGTTTATGCTTATAAAATTCTTACATACTGTACTTTAGATTACCTGTTTATGCTTATAAAATTCTTACATACTGTACTTTAGATTACCTGTTTATGCTTATAAA
This sequence comes from Coenobita brevimanus, assembly GCF_032717465.1. NCBI lineage: Eukaryota > Metazoa > Arthropoda > Malacostraca > Decapoda > Coenobitidae > Coenobita > Coenobita brevimanus. The sequence goes on from NC_136978.1 coordinate 6,807,227, forward strand.
GCACCAACAAAATAACACATCAGCACTAAAGGAAATATATGATATGCTGGATATTCTAAACAAAAATTTTTAAAGGAGCAACTATGATGGATTGTGGTGTACATACACAGAAAATGTATATTCCCATTTTATAACCCATAAGATGTATGTACTTGTATGAAGTTGCCTAAACATAATAATTATTGTGTGAACAAGCACATGATAATGAACAACTACATCCCAAACGTTCCTATAACTGACAGAGCACTGCTGTGGCTGATGGCTCCCATGTGGTTACATCACAAGCACCACTTCTACCACACTCATTCCTGTTTTGCATGACCAATCTTGAATTAACCTAGGCCAGGTCATACAAGTGTTGATAATCCAGAACAGTTGGTCTAAGCCACGGATCACAGCAGACTGACTGTTCTCACCATTCCTACTATCTCTCCAGACTTAACCAAATCAGTAAAACCCACTTTTCCACGGTTCACACTAATACCCAAAACCAGTATCATATGAAACATTAATTTCACAGAGACAGAAAATAGATACAAACAGTCATGATTGCATAACTAGAAAATGCATATACATAGCTGTATTACCAGAAATGACATATACATAGCCATGTAACAGCTTGTTTACTTTGGTGTATCCTACTATGTTCTGGTTAATATCAGATAATTCTAGTCATCCAAAGGTGACCTAACATGTATTCAAGGGGTTGTGTTTGGCCTTTACAGTATCTGGTGTCAAATTCAGTGAATTGCTACCCATACTGACATCTTGAGTACTCATATTATCCATGAAAAGGAGTTTTTGGTATCTGTGGTAGAATCTGATCCATGCTACTGTACTAGGAAAATAGATGTAAAACTGAAAATGATGATGGTGATAGCAACACTACAACCAAACTGTGTTACATTCATTATATATAGCAAGTACAGGTGCACCAGACCATCATTGAGGATACTCTTGAGAGTTTTTTAAGTTTCCAAGAGTTTGTTTCATGCTTAATTTAGGATTGTGACTTATGGAGTTGATTAGCACAGTTTGTTTCATGCTTAATTTAAGATTGTGACTTATGGAATTGATTAGCACATGTGCAGATACAGTATTTGAGTACTTCACAACTAACAGTACGTGATGGTATGACAGCCAAGTTAACACCCACTGTGGAGCTCAATGCACTGGCCATGAAGAGAGGTGAGGCAGCAATCTATACCTTCATGGAAAGTCCACGCCCACCTAATCCCTATTTCAACGTCCCACCTAACATCCGACCACTTTACAACCAGGTCAGTCCTTTGAATGAGCTGTCATTTCAAGGCTTGTTACAGCAAATTACATGTTTTGTAGCTTTGTATGTAATAAATATAACTGTTGAAATGTACATACAAATATGAAATTTAATGAATCTCTCTGTAGTATTCATAGATGCGAACTGATAATATGTTCAGTTCAGTTCAACTGTTTTTGATACATTAAATACAGGTATTACTCTTTTAACGTTGTGAAGCAGAACTGAGCTAGTTATTGTCAGTGTATAGTACTTGTACAGTTAGCATCATTTTGCCTGGCTTTCAGTTATTGCATTGTACCATTGTTCTGTAGTATATACAGGGTGTCCCTGGAGGAAAGGGCTTAACTTTGGGAAATGCTGAATGTGGGATTTTGAATCAAAGAATGTTATATGAAGTTTTCTCCAAATCTCTGTCATTATGGAGCTCCAATTACTGGTGACCTGTGGGCAAATATGGTCTCCTTCATAATCCTTAAGGTCACCAGTAACTGTAGCTCTGTAACAGTTGAGATTGAGACACATGTTTGTATAGCATTTTTCATTTAGAAATCCCTGATTTATCATTTGCCAAAGTTATGCCTTTTCCTCCTAGGACACCCTGTATATATATTTATAAATAATGGAACTGTATGTTTCAGGGATCACATTAATGATAAAAAACAGGTATAATTTAATTGGTGTACCGGTAACAGTTTTCCCCAGTGTGTGCCTTAAGCATACAGCCTACATTGCGGAGTGGTGTAAGTGAATCTAGCAAAATTTTATCAACATTTCATAACAGAAATACTATGGGCGACCACCCCTGTACCCTGTCTTCTTTGTGACACTGCGTGTGGGGTCACGTGAGTTTGTTGGTGAGGGAACAACAGCACAGCAGGCTAAACACAATGCTGCATCTAAGGCCCTGAAGCTGATGAAGACTTTACCACTTCCAGAAAACACTGCCACATGCACCCAAGGAGGTTAGTGTTCTCTCTTGAAGAATTTTTGCCTCGGTTTATGCTTTCACTGTTTTGATATTTCATCTTTTCTGTTCTCTTTGCATGGTCTCTTCTTCCATTCCACTGGTACAATTTCATTCATCCAGGCATTTTGACATTCCCACAAATAGTTCACTTTACTCCTTCCACTTTGTTTTATCATGGCTGCATGTATCTTGTCATCATCTGCTGTCTTCTCTTTCTTCAACTCTTAACACCATTTGTCACTTTGGCCATTGTCACACTGTTGGGTGCCACATTCCATTTTTGGGCATCATCAACTTCAGCCGTGTTTATCACTTTTCTCTTATTAGTCTGTCGGCCTTGCTAAACACACAAGTTCTTTAATGGATGGCCACATATGAATCGCCTCCATGCCGCCCTATCGTCTGCCATCAGGCTGCCCCCTCTCCAACTCACACCCCACCTTTCATATGCCTTTATTAATTTCATATACAGTTGTGATCTGTATTGGCATCCTAAATGTTCGCTGCAGTATCCTGGGTTTCGTCTACCGTTATTTCCACCTTCACTTATGTGAAGATTTACAGTTTTCCAGTACCTCCTCATTCATGCTAATCTATACTCTTGTATCACACATCCATATTGCGTCATTGCATCTTCCCACTGTATATACTTTTTGCAGATCCACTATTAATTTACTCCTTTCGCCAATTGTTCCAACTTAGACTTTTATTGTTATTATTATTATTATTATTTTTTTTTTTTCTGTCATGGCTGTCATTTGCAATTAGTAACTGAATCACTTTGTGGTCTCTCCCTCTTCCTGTAATACATTTACTTTCCCCACTTACCTGCATTGAATCTCTTTTGGCTCTGCCATATGGAGGTCTAGTTACAGCTTCAGTCCCATCTCCAGATACTTCTGGCAAATGTATTTCAGAGTATATTATTGAAATACCTAAATGAAAAGTACCAAGAGAAAAGGAGAAAGTGTTACTCTTTGATCATGGTGGTACAGATGAACTGGAAAGTTAAGTGACCATTTAGAAAATGTATTAAAGTATGTTGGAGGTTGGTTTCATTAGCTTTCTCCATATTGCATGTTCATGAATTTCATATAATGAGTAGAAATATTTAAAGCATTAAACTATCAAATATTACTTATTAGTTTTTGATCCTGTGCTTATATTGAGCATCAGATCTTCCCACAGACCTCTCAGACCTAGACCCCAACGCAGACCTCAAGTCCCCCATCTCATTGGTGCATGAGATTGCCCTGAAACGCAACCTGACAGTGGGATTTGAAGTAGTGCGTGAGTCAGGTCCCCCACATGTTCGCACCTTTGTCACTGTGTGTGTGGTGGGCGAGTACCGCACTGAGGGTGAAGGCACTGGTAAAAAGGTATGACACAACTTTCATTTCATTTTCTAGATGGTGTGGGAGGTTTTGTTGTGCCTCTGAAGTGATATATTTTGCTCATAGTTATTTATTTTGTGTATTACACCTTAACATTGTTTTGTATGGTATTTATATCTCTCTGATATCATCATACTGTAGTTTGTACCGTACCAATGACATACATATGGATGTTGAGGTTTACTGTGCAGAATAGATTGCTGAAGAAAAGTTGTAACATCTGCAGTACCACTTTGAATATGACCTTTGGTTTGCCCTGTTGTAGATCTGCTTCTGCCATTTCTTTATCCTTGAAGATTGTGTGTTAACTTTTTACCAATTTAAATTAAAACAAATGAAAGAGACTGTGCATTTTGTTAACACATCTGTAGGGTGTCAGCAACCCCTTCTTTATCGAAAAACTGTTTGTCATACCTGCATATGAACATAAAAATGTCCCACACTGTACCAACTTCATAACTGGTTTCCTTATGTAGGATGGGTATGTAATTGAAGCATTTAGGAATCAAATGCAATTGGTTTGGCCACTTTGGCATGTTTCGATGTGGCATATCAGCTTTTGTTTTAGCTACATGCCATGTGACAGGTTGATTCATCCCAGTCTTACTATAAAATGTCATTTAATAACTTGTTGCTGATATTTGCCATGATCCTTATATGTACAGTAGTTTCACTTGTCTGTCAGTCTTGAGTGCCGAGAGAGATGTTGTCTGTGGTTTTCCTATGGCATCCTATGCTCCCCCATGTGACAGTGAAGAGGAGCTTAATGTGAATGCATTTATAAAGATCAGGTAACACAATGTAACAGATGTTAATTTAGCAATAATTATAACACTGCCACCCACCCTCCACAGCAGGTGAGATGGAGTGACTATGTGAGTGGAATGCTTTGTTTACATTCAGTATTGTGGTTGGTAAAGAAGGGGTTACTGTAATCTTAATTTTGAAAATGTTTTTTACCTTGGGATCAAGCCATTCTTGGAATACTGTAAATTCGTCTGAATTCAAGAATGGCATGGTATCAAGTGTAGAATGGAATTTGTAAAATGAGGTCATCTTGAACTGTTCACTTAATTGAAAATTAGTATAACCTGAAAATTATAAGCACTTTTATGATTATGCCAGATGCTTTTAATCAACTTTTAGTTGAGCTGTGTTAGTCAAAGGGAGCAGAAAGCAATTATCTCATGTAATCATTTGAGAGTGAGAAACCGTTTCTAAGATGAGAGTTGTGTGTGGCCATGGCCAATACAGCAAGTATTAGTGCAACATGATGCATGTATCATCGTGAAGAATGATTATTAGTTGCAATGAGTTGTTAAGTTACCACTTGTAATGGGTACTTTTGAAACTAGTACCCAATAGAGGGCACTGCGGACTCTAGTTTAACACATTCCTATGCTGTTTCTCTTTGTTAAATATCTACACTGTTGTGTGAAACTGTGAATCACAGTAATGTCACATACAATCCAAGGGGTGGTTGGGGTTTATTGCTCATGTAATGCCACTCAGGGATGAGTGAAGCTGGCCACTGTCATCTTAAATGTCTGGACCAACTTGCCAATCCCCGGGCTTCTATGCTCCTCATGGGGCAACATAGGATTGGGTGAAGGATGGATGGATGGAAAACGTAATTATAAGGTTGCGTGAATTGTTTTATTTATCATATACTGAAATTAAATATTCAATGAGGGCAACCCTACCATTTCATTGGTCATGCAATATTACATTTCTGCTACATGTAGTGGAAGTGTGGTTTTCGATATATACTGTAGGTGGTGCAGCACAGAATTTAAGTTTTTCACCAGAGATTTGTTCTAAACTTCTCACTCATTCCACATCACTCACCTTGAACTCCTCTACATCCAGCTATGCAGATCATGAATATAGAACTTGACTCCTACTATGTGTAGCAAAGGCAGATCTCATGGCTTGCTTTACCATCAACATTTTTCCTCAGCAAGATCCGCCAAACAGTGACGCATAAATGATCCTGGTTTGGGGATGGTCTTCTGGACTGGATGAAATGTGATGATGAATGTCAGTATTTACTCATCATTAAATTGAAGCCAACATAGAGACTGAATGAGTCAAGATACCCTCTAGGCTTAATTTACAGTCTGAGCCAACCATATAGTAAGAACTTCACTTCCAGTACATAGTAGAAATGTAATATTATGGGACCAAGGAAATGGTGGGTTTGCCCTTAACGAATATTTCATGTAAGTGTATGATAAATAAAACAATTCACGCAACATTATAATTACATTTTCTGTTTGTATTATTTATTTTATGGTGTGTGACACTACTGTGATTCACAGTTTCACACAACAGTGTTGGTATTAAACAAAGAGAAATAGGCTTTTTAAACAGCGTTGGTATTAAACAAAGAGAAATAGGCTTTTTAAACAGCGTTGGAATGTGTTAAACTAGAGTCTGCAGTGCCCTCTACTGGGTTTAAGCATTTCAGAAGCACCCCATTACAGTATTGTACTTGTATGTAATTTGGTAAATGTTGTGTGCTCAATAACTGTAAATGTTAAATATGTTGAATTTATGGTGAATAAGTGTGTGAGGAAGAGAGGTGTGGAAGTTGGTGAGGCTAAGGGACTGACAAAAGATCGAGCTGGCTGGATGAATTTTGTACGGAGAAGCGCATGACCAGGGATTTGGCACCCTTTTTTTTACATGACAGCATTCGGGTTGACTTGGTTGGATAGGTATATGTGAAGCTATAGTACGTAGTGAAACCTTTTGGCCTATCAGATGGAGCCAGGATTCCATGGGCTTGAATGATGAGTGAATGGAACCATGGCCCATTGAACTGGACAAACTTTGGCTGGCTGGATGCTGCTACTCCTCACCCTGCCCTAGAGTGGGAAAGGAGGTTCGGATGGTGATGATGATGACTTGATTGCCAGTATTGCAAATGTTCCAATGCCACAGGTGAGCAAGAAGCGTGCTGCAGAGCTGATGCTGGAGGAGCTGCGTCGATTACCAGCCCTGCCTCCAACCACAATGGTCCGCATCAAGCGTAAACCCACCACCAAAAAGAAGAGCAGAAACCTCATCAAGGTGGGTCAGGAGGCAAGTATACCATCATACCTATTGTTGTTATATATTAATTAAATTGTAAACAGTGTACATGTATATAAAGCCTCATACTTAAGCTGCACATTATGATGATGATGGTGATAGTGACCATCATCATAAGCTTTAGTTTCTCTAAGATAATATCTCAGAAAGAGGTGAGCATTGCTTTACTGGGAAGATTTTGTTTTGTTCATAGTTGGTGTGGTAGTGAATAGTGGAACTTGTTTTTAAAATATGATAGGCTATTGTACTTTTGCCCTCTGACAGCTGTTTTCGTCCTTTCTAAGTTGTTTGTATGTGGCCTTCCATAGGTGCAGTTTCAGGTGTTACTAATCCCCACATAATGCCAGGGTATTCTACTTGGAAGCTTCAGCATACTGAGGATAGATATCCTGTAATTGGTAACCCTATGAAAAATAGGTTCAGTTTTATAAAAGTGTTGAAGCTGAACATGATTGTATAGAAGTTTTACATAGAAACATACTGGTACTATACAAAGTAAAGCCACATTTTATCATAGCCTGTAGTATCATGGATCAGCATCACAGCTTGGTGCTCCAAGCGGATTGAGCCAGTGTAGGTTTATATCCAAGGGGTGGTTGGAGTTTATTGCTCATGTAATGCTACTCAGGGATGAGTGAGGCTGGTCACTCTCATCTGAAATGTCAGGACCAAATTGCCTAGCCCCGGGCTCCTACGCCCCTCATGGAGCAACACTGGATTAGAGGATAAATGAATGAAAGACCAAAGGGGTAACCCTCCTGAAAGTACACTGGTAATTGAGTTTCCTATTAACCCATTAGGGAAGTGATTGGTAAGTATGTGTGAGGGAAAAGGAAGGTTTTGGACGAGAACTTTTTTTTTTTTTATCCCATTATTGCTCCAGAAATATGACTTACAGGCCACTTGGGTGAGTGAGTGGTCACTTGCCTTAAATGCTTGGGCTGAGTAGCTCAGTACACGTGCTTCTGCATAGGCTATAAAGGTTTTGATGATGCATGAGACTGTACAGAAGTTATTTGAGTGGTTAGTTCCATTTCTGATCAAACGTTAAATCATTATTGTTTTCCAGGAACAAAAAGCAGCACCTGAGTATGGCCAGGGCATCAACCCCATCTCTCGCCTCATCCAGATTCAGCAGGCCAAGAAAGAGAAGGAGCCTGTATACACACTGTTGGCTGAGCGAGGAGTCCCACGCCGCAGAGAGTTCATCATGCAGGTTAGTGGGACAGAGAGGGATTGTTGTTGGCTGAAAACTTACCTGGACATAAACTTGGTGGACTACAATGAGTCCTCGATATACGAAAACTCGATGTACGAATTTCCGGTGGTTTGAAAGCGATGATTGTAGGACAAATTCCACAGTACGAAAGTGTTGGTCTCGTTGGTACGAAAAGCGATACGAGAGGAAATATGAAAATTCAAAATGGGCGCACTGCACAGCATCGTGCTTGCTTGTGGCGTGAAGACGAACTAACCCCTCTCTGGTAAACACATTTTCGCGCTCTTCTCAGTTGAGTCACGTCCATCCTATCCTCTCATCTTCGCTGTACGTTACGCGGTTTTTCACTGTTCTTCCTCGTTTTGTATTTTAGCCATGCCTCCCAAGCGCCCTGCATCATCTCCAGCATCCGGCGAACCAGCTGCCAAGAAGAATCAGCACCATACTCTGACTCTGGAGAGGAAATTGGACCATCAGCAGCTCAGAAACACCTGCACCAGTCAAGGAAGTACGGTACCAGAGGAGCAATAGGGTCCCACCATGTGACTTAGCACCATATCAATGACACAAATCTCCAGCTGCACCACAGGTCTATATTTAACTGTACAGTGTACTACTGTAATACTACAGTAATTAGTTGTATGTTTTATTTTTTTATGTCTCTACAATAGTATAGTACTGTATACATGAATTGCATACTTCTAAATAGGAGGGGTAAAGTTTAATTGGGGGGTCCAATGGGGTCCTGGAACGCATTCCCCTCTTTCCATGTATATTTCATTGGGGAAGATCGTTCCGATATACGAAATTTCGGATTACGAAAAGTTTATTTGGTCTCTGTCCCTTTCATACTCACTGTACTGTATAGGAAATAATAATAATAATACTGTAATAATCATTATCATCATCATCATCATCATCATCATCATCATCCAGACATCCTTTCCCACCCTACGGCAAGGTGAGGACTAGAAACGTCCAAACCGCCCGAGTTTGCCCAGTCCAATGGGGCACGCTTCCATTCACCCATCGTTCAAGCCCGTGGAATCCTGGCTCTACCTGATATGCCAAAAAACTTTCACTGCATTCTGTAGTTTTGCATAAACATATCTGATGGAGTCAATAAAGAATGGAATAGACAGTAATATTCAAAACAATTTCTGTAGCTTTTAGATTCCTAGAGAAAGCTTAAATGGAATACTTCAATACTGATGTTTAATTTAGATGGTGTGAACAAGGAGGTAAGGTAACTTATTTTCTTGCACAATATATACTGTACATTAATACCTCAATTATCCAACGTAATGGAGCCAAAGGCATACCTGGATAATGGCTCCATCTAGTTAGCGGACTTCTCCCCTGTCCCTCTTTGTACATACTCTAACTGAAAGCCATTGTAAAAAGCCATAACATTACATTATACAACACTTATTTGTGGTGTTTTACGTTACTCTCTCTGGTCAAGCAGACCCATAAACCACAGCCAAGCAATAATTATGGTCAATGAGACCTATCAACCACAGGCAAGCAATCACCACGGCCCTAAGCATACGGCCCAGTTGAGCGAAAATGTTTGTACGGCCATAATTTCGACCCAGATGCAAGTATTTTGTCCGCTTAAAATGGAAAAATGTACGAATAATGGTTTTGAACAGCCAGATCACAGCATCCGGATAATGGATGGTCCAGATAGTGGCCATCTGCATAATTGAGGGATTGTTGTATATATACAGGCAAACCCTGGTTTACGATACTGTAGATGCAATACCCTGGAATAGTGATGGAGGTAGAAATACCACCCTACGCTGCCTATCGTAGGCCTACCCCTGGTTTTGTGTTTAGTTTTTTTTTTTTTTTTTTTTTTACCAATTTTGATGATATTTTAGACTTGACTTTGATGTTTAGATTATAAACTGTTTTTAGACTTACAGTAATGTGTTTTAGTCATAGGTGGAGTCAACACTGTCATTTGGGGTATGGATTCTTGCCTGTCAGACAAGGTACAAAACAGTGTGGACAACAAGGTGACTCAACGAAGAATATTTTGTGTCTGACCATTGAACATCTAACCTGTCATGGAATACATAATATTAATTTTAAATAAATATTAATAATTATGAAAGCCTGAAAGAGTAAATATTTCCTGCATTGATGAAAGCTGTGACATTAATAAATCATATGGTTACATATGGGTTGTTCAAGGGAAAATGCATTGAAAATACAAAGGAATTTCTAAATTAATGTTGGAAAATAAGAGAGAAGAAAATAATGGAGCTCAGCAACCAGAACAGTAACTAAAACGACATAAAGTTGGGCCATTGAAAAGGCCATCCCGATCACATCATCAGTCGATAAATCATGTGTTTACATTTGGGCTGTTCAAAGGAGAATTCTTTGAAAATACAAAGGAATTTCTAAATGAATGTTGGAAAATAAGAGAGAAGAAAGTAAAGGAGCTCAGCAACCAGAAGAATAACTAAGACGACATAAAGAGGGACCGTTGAAAAGGCTCTCCAGATCGCATCATTGGTCGCATTCCCTGTCGAGAGAATTCCCCGTCAAAACATCAGCAATTCTATGTCACAGCAATTCTGACCTTGAACGATTCTGTGTCACTCATACATTGTTATTAGGCATAACAGATGTTTATTTAATTGTCCTGGGACCTGTCTGATGGTGGGATTGTGTACAGTGCTGCTGCTTCTTCTCTACCAAGTTTGAATACGAGTTGGAGATCGCATTCTCCGGTGACCTTGACTGGGTATAAGTGAGATGGGCACTGGTTTTAGGCTTGGGTTAGCATCTTGTACAGCTGTTAGGCCATTTAGATTGGCTGTAAACATTTTTTTGGACTCATATGGGTGGGTTTAAGACTTGATTTGGGGGAAACCCAAGGCTCAAAAATGCATCCCTGTACTTTACATGTCATATCTAACCCAAGATACGATACCTCGCCCAGTGATGGGTTTTGCTTAACCAACTGCGTCGTTAAACCGTGGTTTGCCTGTATATATATATATATATCTCGAGAGAGAGAGCGAGAAGTGACTCCCAGTGTGATGTCACAGTGAATGGAGAGAGATTGGAATTGGTGAGAGAGTTCAAATACCTAGGTACAGTGATAGAAAAGAGAGGAAAATGCGCAAAAGAAGTGGAAAGTAGAGTGACACAAGGAAGGAATGTAGCTGGTGCAATGAAGGCCTTGATAAGAAACAGAGGCTTGAGCGTTGCAGCTGCACGAGGCTTGCATGAAAGAGTGTTTGTGCCAACTTTAACATATGGGTGTAAGACTATGGTGTGGCATGAAAATGAAAAGTCAAGAGTGAGCACAGTGGAGATGGGATTGCTGAGGAATGTACAAGTATGTGGAGTACAGAGAGTGGATAGGATAAGAAATAATGCGATTCTTGAATGATGCTAATTGAGGAAGACTGTGGACACCAGAATGGAAGAGAGTGTACTTTTCATAGTTCTCCTACATATATCTTTATTTCCCCAATTCTTAATCTGAAAACCATTGATTTCTTATGATGTTCAGGCAGTATGAGTCTACAGGTTTAGCTGTATAACTAAATTACGGCATGTATTTGTAGATTACATGTAATGATATTATTAAGAGTCTGTTTTAGCAGTACCTGGGGAAATTATTATGGCCATATATTACGGTACTGTTTTTGCACACTCGTGAACCATAGTTTTTGCACACTTTCTCCCCCTACCCTTGGCTGAAAGTCAGTGGTATTGAGGGTTTTGCACCAGCTGAAGACCTTTTGCTAGTAGTATGGAGCTTTTCCACTTTGGATAAGTAACATGATCATTGCCAGATATTCCTTTTATTGTTTGATAAAGCTTTCAAACAAACAACAGCTCTGTTGGAGCCATTTGTTGAGTGTTAAACTACAGCTTCTTCCATCCAAGGGTAGGATTACAATGTGAGCAAAAACTAGAGCTTGACTGCACAGGTAAAAAAAAAAAAAAAAAAAAAAAAAAAATGCACTTTCAGCACGGGACAGTCTGACCTCAATGACGTTGACTACTGAAAAATGCCTGTTTTACCCCACATTGATAAACCTGCTTTAATGAGGATGCCATATATTGCTTGCTTGTGACTTATCCTTTGTTTGTTTGTTATATTCATATCCTGATTATAAGAGATTGATGATCTTGGAAATTTGCTTGCTGTATAGTCATTTAGGATATCAGACCTCTCTTGCATGATGCTTTTCTTATCATCTATGCTTTCTTTGCTGTGCTGTACAGGTAACAGTTGGAACCCAGAATGCGCAGGGCAGTGGGCCCAACAAGAAGTTGGCCAAAAGAGCTGCGGCAGAGAACATGCTACAACTGCTAGGATACTCCCGGCCACAGCCTCAGCCAGGGAAACCTGCAATTAAAACTGATGGAGCAAACTCTGATCCAGACAAAACCAGAAAAGTAAGTCACCTGTAGCAACATTATTAACCCTTCAGTCTAATGACATTTTTTTTAATAGTTTATTCTTGCATCTGCAGACTGTTTTATTCTGATTAGGGCAGACCTTATGGTCTGTAAGGGTTTTATATAACCTTAAGTAACCCTTCCATGAGAGGCCTTTCCCTAGTTATATAGTAAGAGCAAGAATAATATATAAACGAACTTTTAGGACTGAAGAAGTTTACCACTGTAATTTTCAAATACACCAATCCCATGTATTCGACCGATCGTTAGTCGACAGTTCATTGTTTCGACATTAAAAATCTATACCCTTTTTCGTTGTTCGACGTGGTTATCCCCGCACTTTCGACAATGCAAACCGTGCATCGCCAGACAGACCAGCTGAGCTGCCAGTCTCCTGTGATCAGCAGTTGCCTCTTCATCCGTCTGCATTTCATTTTGGCCTCCTGGATTACTGTAGCACTACTATGGCTCCACCCAAGACCCCTACTGTTACTCCTGTCAGGTGCAGTTATGTGCCCACCAACGTGAGTGAGTGTTTCGCCATCGCATGGTCGGGTGACAATCAAGGTTGCCAGGTCTGGACTCGGCCACATTACCAGACTCCTCAGTTTTCATTACCAAATTTAACTTTTCTTCATCAAATTCTTAAAGCAAGCATTTATTCTTCACTAGAGTTATATACAAATGGAAAAAATCACTTTCCATATAATTAACAGCATGTTGATTATTTTCATGCTGTGTAGGCTAGCAGATTAATCAAAGAGCAGACACTCCACTGTTTCCAACCTCTATATCTTCATACATGTGAAAAATCCGTTTGGTAATGGATCATGCTGATTCATTACCAAACAATTTTTCACTACCAAAGTGGCCCACATTTGGTAATGAAAAACAGCAATTGGCAACCCTAGTGACGATTGCACCAGTGTTTAACGAACGCTTTTATCACACAATACTGTTTTGGCGCCAGTTTAACGGAACGCACATCTTAGTTTGCACCAGTTTAGGCAGGTTATAATCACTGGGGGTCCTTGGGGCGAAGCCTCCCGTTTGGTTTAAGCACTTCCAGTTAGGGGTCCACTGCTGTTATGGTTTTAAATTGAATACATTTTAGTTTGTTTGATGTGGTGACATCATGTCCGGTCGTCGGGATCAGCAATAAAACACGCTGTCGAAGGGGTTCAGGCGGCTTTCTTTAATATCGTTAAGTAGGTATATTTCGTTTGTTCTCCAATATTTTTTTGATCAAAAATCAAATGTCTGTCATCTGAGATGTATGTAGTACAAAAGTAGTTTTCCATGAGAATGTAGGTCTCTAAAAAAACACTTCAAATCCCTTTCACTTTCTTTAATATATACCGGTACCTGTATTTTGAGAGGAATATATACCTGTGTTTGAGAGGAATGAAGTCACCGAATGTACAGTGAGGTTGGATGATGAGGATATGGAGAATGTGAGTGCATTCAAGTACTTGGGTAGTGTGAGGAGTAAGGATGGAACTCTGGGGGATGAAGTGCGTGAAAGGGTACAGCAGGGAAAGAAGGTTGTTGGTTCACTGAAAGCAATGATGAGAAATAGGGAGGTGAGTATGGAAGTTAAGAAGTCACTGCATGATAGTATTGTGATCCCTACCCTGACGTATGGAAGCGAGGCGTGGACCTTGCAAGAGGGGAACAAATCAAGAGTGAGAGCAGTGGAAATGAGTTACTTGAGAGGAGTATGTGGAGTGATATGGAGGGACAAGTTGACAAATGAAGAAGTGAGGGAATGTTGTGGGGTGGATGTGGATGTGGTTGAGAAGATTAGGAGAAATACACTGAGGTGGTTTGGACATGTGGAGAGAATGGAGAATGAACAACTGACTAAGAGGGTGTATGTAGGTGAGGTGGAGGGAGGGGTAGACTGAGGATGAGGTGGAGGGATGGAGTTGAGTGGTATATGAGGGAGGGGGGGGTGAGTTGGGGGGAGGGTAGTCAAATGGTGGGTGACAGAGTGTCTTGGAGGCGTTTTGTCTGTGGCCACCCTTTGCGGGATTAGGGCGTCGGGCTATAGATAGATAGATAGATTTTTTTCCATCTTTATAGAGTATTTTTTGAATGATGGAGGTGGTCAGGAACCTAACTCCCTTTCAGTCGTATGGAAAAAATTGGTTCTTTATTCGACCAATTTGTTATTCAACCACTTTTTATTGAATGCATCCCTGTCGTATAGTAGGGGATAGGTGTACTTTTTATGTAAGAAAAAAAAGTCAGATGATGATTGTGTAATATTCAGATGTATGTGTCAGATATCAAAAAAGAAGAAGCAGTTGTGTGTGAATGATTTTGTGGCCCATTTCACAGAGTATGATGTTCATAGTTCTCCCACTTTTAGACTTTTTATCATTCATTGTTTTGTTGCATCTTTATTCTGGAAATAAGGACAGGATGATGATTATGATGATGATGATGCAATCATGTGAGAATAAACAGTAGTCATAATCATCATCATCATCATCATCATCATCATCATCGTCATCATCATTATCATCCCAACTGTTGTTTCCTACTGAAGGATGGGGTGAGGTGGGATCCAGAAGAGAGAAAATAATGATAAAAGAGTGAATTAAACAGCAGCATACCCAGTGAAGTGGGTCAGGGAGAACTAATCAACAGGATGCTTAATAAAAGAGGCATGCATTCATTTCATTCAGTTTCCATGTGAGCCCCTGTAATTGTTACTTTCTCTCACAGCTATTTTAATTTCATGTTATTCTGCATAGAGTTGCTTATTTTCTCTTGAGAGCAATACAGTAATGGGATAAGGCAGGTAATTGTTGGAGTTGGCATCGTTATATGAAATTAGTTTATTATCAGTTGATAGTGATGAAATGATAAAAATAATGTGTTGCAGGTAACATTCCTTGAGGATGGCACCAGTGGAGATCAACGTGGAGCAGAGGTGGCAGCTGGTGGAGGGATGGGAAGTGGCATGGGTGGAGGGAGGCAGTTGGTTCCTGGCCTTATCATGATGCCAGATGGGTCTGCTCTCCATGGCTTCCAGCAAGTCCAGCCCCAAGGTCAGTTCAGAAATATCAACTGTGTTTTGATTTTGCACTTGTCAGTTTCTCATTACCATATATCTATATATATATATATATATATATATATTCATTCATTCATCATCCAATCCTACGTTGACCCATGAGGAGCGTAGCAGCCTAGGGCTAGGCAAGTTGGTCCTGACATTTAAGATGAGAGTGACCAGCCTCACTCATCCCTGAGTGGCTTTACATGAGCAAGAAACCCCAACCATCCCTTGGATATTAACCTTCACCGGCTCAATCCGACTGGAGTGCAATAATTACCCACTAAACCGCCAGGCGCCAAAATTTGGCTATATGGTTACCACCCAGCGTAGTAAATGGTTTCCTGGTGTATAGAAAATCATTTGGCTTGTCACTCAGTGTAGAGTCACCCACAAGCAGGAGGAGGAGGAAAGAATGAAGGAAAGAAAGATAGAAGAGGGAGTGTAAAGTCACCTGTAAGCAGGAGGAGGAGGAAAGAATAAAGGAAAGAATGACAGAAGAGGAAGGAAAGAAGAGAGGAAAGGGCAGCCACCCAAAGCAACACTACATTGAGTGGATGGTGAGCACCCCCACCTACCACGATCAATATATATATACATATATATATATATATATATATATATACACACACACACACACACACACTTGTATTCAGTAAACCCTCTCTAATTTGAACCCAAATAAATCGGATATCGGTTAATTCGGATCTTTTTGACCGCGAGACAAATAATTTTAATTTTAACAGAAATACAAAATAAGCGTGACAAGTCCGAGAAAGAGTTCCAGTTGGGGAATTCCAGCCAAACAATATCTTCTTGCCACACTGCTCAGTTCAGCCCGAGTCACTGTAACAGATGTGCTTTGAGTGGTGTACATCCTAAAATGTGACATATATTTACATGTAAAATATGGGGTTAGGTTCTAGGAGCCCCATATTTTTTGTTAAAAATATATTTAAAGGTAGGTTATTATAAATATGTCTGCCGTAAGACACCGAATACAGTGTGTTTACATATGATGTCACAGACTGGATACATCAGTGCATTCCAACCTAACCTGACCAACTAGTTTTTTCCCCATAAAAATTTTAAGCACCAAGGAATGCCACAAGCCTCTTGAAAGTCCTCATTACCAATCAAGAAAAAACTTCTGACCTAACCAACACGTCATTGGCTGCCCAGCATCACATATATTTTGCCAGGACCCACTTTCAGCACACTCTTTAAAAAAAAGAAAGTGCAGTGTGAAACTGTTTTTGAAAGTCATTAAGTCATTAACAATAAAGGAAAAAGTATATATACTGAAGTCATCAGCATGGAGTAATGGCGTACTTCTCATTTCTCAGATAAACACGAATGCAGTACTGTAATTGTGCATAACACACAAATCAGCTAAGCAGTATAATTTGTATGACAGTATGATTCACAAGGACTGAACTCACATAATTATCTTACCCAACTGTTTACATTAACATGTAGTGTCTTCACATACCATAAGAGCCAAATTTTCTCAACCAAAGTCTGTCAGTTAATAACAAAGGTCAGGCACAAAGCCTTTTTTCTTCTTCACACTCATTGCACTAAAGGCAAAAACATGAATTTTACTGCTCCTTCATCATTAACTTTTTTTTTTTTTCCCCTAACAAAGAAACTATCCACATTGTAAACACATCCGACTCATTTTATATGTCTGATCTTTTGCATTTAAACTCCTACATCACACATCACTTTGTCTAGCAGTTTTACATTTTCCTTTGGAATGAGTGCTGAGGCCTAACTAAAGTTAGTTTGGAGTGCTGAGAGTTCTGAGAGGAAATGAGCAGCAAGGATATAAGCAAATAAATGCTTCTCATCATAGCGACCATCCACACAACACAGGCAGGCAGTGGCAGGTGGTATGGGACATGGGTACAGTGCTGTACTGTACTGTTCAATGTTTTTGTGAAAAAGCCATGTTTCAGTGAGCATGGGTGTGCTCTGGCAACAGGGGCAGGCATGTGCTCTGATAATTCAAAATTTAGGATATTTCAACATAAGGTTCCCCCCAATTAATTCGAATGAGAGAGGGTTTACTGTAATATATATATATATATATATATATATATATATATGTACATACAGTAATCCCTCCAATATCCAATGTAATAGAGCCAAAGGCATGTCCGGATAGTGATCCTGTCTGGATATTGGGCCCCAGCCTCCTGGACTTGTACTTATGGACCCTAACTCAGAAAAACACTTATACAACTCCCTTTGGACATGCATTGCACCTATTTAAGACCCAAATCACACTAATAAGGGACATAAAAGACTGAAATAAATGCAAAAGAACCATAAAATGAGGTTTTAGAGGTAAGTTTATACAATATTAAACATTCTGGGTACGTACAACAAGTCCCTGGCTCCTGGACTGGTTTGAACCGCCAGTTTACAGTCCACAGTTAATCCTTTGCACTCTAAATTCTAATTTCTTAACACTGCACAACACTGTAAATTCCCGTGTGTTCTAGTGGCGAGGTATTGCAGTTTATTCACTGTTTATTCACAAAAAATGAGCACGTGTGGCCTGCATTGCTATAAGCATTTGCTCTCGATCGGAGTTAGGCTGTGACTGTTGATGATGGCGGGGTAACAGATTTGCCAGATCGCAACAGGCACATTACCAAACTCCTCAATTTTCATTACCATTTTTAACTTTCATTACCAAATTCGTAAAGCTAGCATCTATTCTTCACTAATTATATACATAAGTGGTGATACGTGTAATCACTCTTCTTATAATTAACAGCATGTTGATTATTATCATGCTATATCTGCTACCAGATTAATCAGAGAGAGCAAACAATCCACCATCTCCATCCTGTGTATCCTCATACACGTGAAAAATCCGTTTGGTATTGTATTATTCTGATTCATTACCAAACTAATTTTTCATTACCAAATTGGCCCACATTTGGTAATGAAAAATACCAAATGGCAACCCTGACAGGGGAGGGGGAAGGGGAGAGGAAGGAAGGGGTGAAGGGACCATGGTGTAACAGCTGTTTGGCATCACATGGCAATTTCAAATTACGGGTGGGGAAAAGTCAGATTTTTTTCGATTTTTTTTTGCGGTTTTTGGCCCATTTTGGGAATATTGGATCCCGGGACGAAAATGTCTGGTTATTGGGGATGTCCGGATATTACAGGGATTAATATATATATATATATATATATATATATATATATATATGTACAGTACATACATACATACACACACACACACACTGGTGTATCATCATCATCATCTCATCCTGTGTTGCCCCATGAGGAGCATAGGAGCCTGGGACTAGGCAAGTTGGACCTGACAGTTAAGATGAGAGTGACCAGCCTCACTCATCCCAGAGTAGCACTACAGTGCTCGTCAGAAGTATGGAGCACCCTGCGTCCCTCCTGAGAAACAAACCTTTCAACATTGAAAAAACATAAAAATAATGCATTTTATTTACCTTTAGTGCTTTGTAGGGTAGCCTTAACGTTTCTTCACGGACCTGAGACGTCTTGGAAGTGAAAGGGCGAGGCTCCTGAGGTGCTGGAGCGGTATTTTGTCCCAGGAGTCACGAATGGCGGCTTCCAGCTTAGGCAGAGAGCTCATGTCCTTCCCTTGGAGACTCTTCTTTACGAGGTACCAGAGGTTTTCAATCGGGTTGAGGTCTGGGCTATTTCCTGGCCAGTCTGTCATGAATGATACCTCGCAGTCATGAAGCCAATTGGTGACCGATTTGGCCTTGTGAGCAGGTGCACCATCCTGCTGAAACACTCGTGCACCTGTTAGCTCGAAGGAGTCTGGTAAATGATCACACAGAAGCTCCAGGTAAACATCCTGATTCACTCTGAGGTTCTTGGGAAGTACAACAAGCTTCCCCAAACCCTTCCCTGAGAAACAACCCCATACCATGAGTGAATCAGGATGTTTAACTGTGCTTTCTACATACCGTGGGTCAAGTGGGTCACTACCTTTTCGTGCTCCTCTGTTACAGGTAACACTAAACGTTGCCTCATCAGACCACAACACTGACAACCATTGCTCCTCACCCCAGTTTAGATATTTATTAGCAAAGGCAAGCCTACGAATTCTCTGGCTGCTAGAGAGAAGAGGCTTTTTCACAGGCCTGTGACTTGTGTAACCAAGCTCATGCACCCTACGAGACACTGTTCTCACTGACACCTCACCAAACACTTCTGGGTTGCTCTCCTTAATTTTCCTTGCACTCACATGAGGATTAAACTCCACTGCACGTATTAAAACATTAACAGACCTTGGGGAAGTTTTCCTAGGCCTACCAGACCTCGGTTTCTTTGTGGGAACTTCACCACTGTTTTCCTCCCGAAATCGCGCACACCAACGACGCACTGTCGATCGTGCCACACCAACCAATTCACTAATTTCCTTTGTCTGGTGGCCTGCCTCCTTTAGAGCAATGATCTGGGATATGATTTCACTCGATAGTTCACGGGTAGGTGCCATAACAAAGTTTTAAAGGCCAAAACACTGTGGGACACTCGGTAAAAAATGGCGCAATTTGAGAGGGACACTCGGCGGAGTTCCTCTCTCTCAGGCAGCCCGTGGGCAACTGAGGCGGGACCCAACCAGCGTGTCGGAAGGCCTCAGGCTACCGTGACGTCATGCTCGGAGCTCAAACTTGTGGCTCAATTCTTACCCCCAAAAATGGGTGATTCTTTTTGGGCCATAAGTATTGCGCGCCCGGCGGACAACGCTGAATACTTCTGACGAGTACTGTATGTGAGCAACAAACTCCAACCAGCCATTGGATATAAACCTCCACAGGCTCAGTCTGATTGAAGCTCCTTAATTGCCGGTGCTTACTATACCACCGGTCGCAATAATTTGGTTATTTGGTCACCAGCCAGCATAGAAAATGGTTTCCTGGTGTACAGGAAACCATTTGGCTTGTCAGTGCAGAGCCTCCAATAGACAGAGGGAAGAGGAAAGAATGAAGGAAAGAAAGACAGAAGAGGAAAGGGCATGGAATAAAAAGAAACAGGGTTAGTGGGTGAATTACCACTACGAAACATTGTATGTATTTTTGGCAGGCGTGCATGCTTAGTAGAATAGGTTAATGGAAATCAGAGTCAGTAGCAGCATCTCCATTAACCACATCAAGCACATTGTAATATTCAGTGCAGTATATTAGTGTGCGTTTTGCTTATCTGTTTACTTTAGTTCATGTAAAGCAAACAAATTTACATTTTGTATTTGTCACAGGAATGGGTGTGGTGAATATGGGAGGCATGGTGAACATGCAGGCCACTGCTACAATTGCCAAGGAGCTTCTGAAATCTGGCAACTCACCCACTGCAGAGGCCATGGTCAAACAAAACATTCCTACCCCCACCCAGGCTCCACCTCAGGTTATTCTCATTATTCTCTACGTTTAAGCTTATCATTACCGTTTAAGTTTATGATTTTTCATCATATGTGTTCTATTGGTGGTTTGATTTCCATATATAGCACTGGCTTGCATGATTGGAGCCTCTAATGGTTATGTGGTAACTGCGCTTGTCTGATATGCATCTAGTACTGGATTAAGTTTTAACTTGGATAACATATAGCTCATTAAAGGACAGGGTGCAACTAAGGTATATTTTATTCTGGCTGCTTTCAAACAGTTCTATTCAGGTGAGTTAAACTTCTAACTTGAAAAGGATGAGAGAATCAGTTAGTCTTTTGTCAGAGAGGATATCACTTTGGTACAGTACCAGTACTTTATTCTGGCAACCACTAGACAGTTGCATTCAGCTGAGGGAATTCCCAGCCATGCAAAGTGTTTTAAAGTTCTTGATTAGGAGGTTGTAGAAGTGTTACTTTCATTCATCAGCAATAGCTCATGTGCTCTTGTTGAAATATGCAGACTCATGTTAACAGACAGTCACGTGTGCTTTTCATTCAGTACCGCAAAAGACATCCTTCATCTGTACTAAAGCATACAACAGAGTTGGGAGTGAGTTACTTCTGTAGTATAAAATGGTGTCCCAATATCTGTGAAGTATTTGGCTGTCAGGACCTTTACAGCATGATGTGAAGATCGATAGTAGAGCTGCCTGACCACAGAGTTGTGCAGACAAGCCACATGCAATAATAGTTGGAAGTGAGTTATTTTATAGCATAAAATTGTGTCCCATTATCTTAATTAATTGGCCCTTAGGACCTTTACAGCATAACATGAAGATTGGTAGTAGAGCTGCCTGACCATGAATTGTACAGACAAGCCACATACAATAAATGCATAGCATGCTTGTAGTATCGTACTACCGGAAAACTAAGAGTGAACTGATATTATCATGAATGAATGGTGAATGTATGGCCACCATTGTAAGAAAGAAGCTTGTCCCTTTTGCCAAAATTCATAAAGTATCAGTCTTGAATATAATATCAGCCACCTTGGCTTGTTAGTGGAAAATTTATGAAATTCAGTCATTGATATGTCATTACAGTAATTTCATTTTGTTGACTCAAACCATGTCATTAATAATGAGAGCTCAACAGTGGATTTGCAGGAATATTTTCATAACCTAAATTATTCGATAGTAAAAGATGACCTTGATGAAACACCCATCATGACATTGGACATTGAGTAGAAGAGACTCCATCATGGACTGGACTAACTGTTATTCATTTGTTAGCAAATATGATGCAGCAGCACTGTCTTTTGCTTATTTTGTATGTATAATCGTCCACCCTCTAATCAGCTTCAGCCACCACAGCAACCACCCATGACTGCACCACCCCAGCAGCAGCAGCAACAGCCACAGCAGCCAAAGCCACCACAGCAGCCACCTCAGCAGCCACCACCACCACAGCCACAGCCACCACCACAGGCTCATCAGCAGCCACATCAGCCACCACAACAGCAGCAACCCATGTCACAGCCACCAGTATCTCAGCAGCCACCACCACAGCAACCGCAACAGTCAGTGATGAACCAGGTAAACAGACTAAGAATTCCATCATCTGGCATAAGTTATTACTTTTTTTTTACCCTGTATGTGTATTTGTAATATTTTTTCATTGTGCAGTATTTGTAATCTGTTGGTGTAATATGTTTGTTTTTTAGCATGTAACCAAATGGACACATGGTGATTAAGGAAGTTAAGGCACTACGGCCAGATATGGTCCGTAAAAGTTTAAATCCAATGGATGTTGGTGTTTATTGTTCACATGTTACTCTTCAATAGCAACAGTTGGTCTTTTTTAAGTCATAGCATATATGTATGAACCAGGTAGCATAGCCTTTGATATTAACTGGATCAAAAAGGACTTGATGATGATTGTTTCACTTTGTTTCATATATAAAGGCTCCATCTTGCTTGCATGCGTCGGCTTTGGTCACCTAATATATATATATATATATATATATATATATATATATATATATATATATGTATATATATATATATATATATATATATATATATATATATATATATTTTAAATACAGGCTCCATCATGCTTGCATGTGTCGACTTTGGTTACCTAGTGGCAGCCCTACATGCTGCTCGATCTCAAGCAGCCTTCTTCTTCAAACCCTTATCTCTGAAGTCACACTCTATAACCTCGTCCCAGGTCCTTTTCGGTCTGCCTTCCTTAAACTTAACCTCAGTGTTCACATTTCTCATTTTCTGCACCCAGTTGATGATGATGAATTATACTTTTCTTTTTTTAATGAACAGAGCAACAATGTGTCCACCACTCAGGCAGTACGGCCCAAGGACCAGCTCATGTACCTGGCTCAAATCCTGGGACTACACGTACAATTCACAGACTTCCCCAAGGTGAGCAATAACACTCGTCTATTTTCTCCTTGTAGTAAAATTTGTCAGATACAACTCCTCATTATACTTTTTCCCACCATTTTCTACCAATTTTTCTGCTTATGTATGGACAGACACCCGTATAGTCCTGTTCTCATAGTCTATCTATCTATCTATTGCCAGACGCCTCAATCCCGTTTGGGGTGGCCACAAACAAATCGCCTCCAAGTCGCCCTGTCCCCCGCCATTTCACTGCCCTGCTCCCAACTCACAACCCCCTCTCTCATATACCTCTCCACCCCATCCCTCCATCTCATCCTCGGCCTCCCCCTCCCTCTTCCCCCCTCCACCTCACTCACATACACTCTCTTCGTCAGTCTTTCACCCTCCATCCTCTCCACATGGCCAAACCACCTCAGTGTGTTCCTCATAACGCTTCCTATCACATCCACATCCACACCACAACGCTCCTTTATATCCTGATTCGTCAGCCTCTCTCTCCACGTGACTCCACAGGCTCCTCTTAAATAGCTCATTTCCACTGCTCTCACTCTTGACTTGTGTCCTTCCAACAATGTCCAAGCTTCACTTCCGTACGTTAGAGTTGGTATCACAATACTGTCATGTAGTAACTTTTTCGCTTCCATGCTCACTTCCCTGTTTCTTATCACTGCTTTCAAAGAACCAGCAACCTTTCTTCCCTGCTGTACCCTTTCAAGCACTTCACCCTCCAAACCTCCATCCTTTCTTATCACACTACCCAAGTACTTAAACGTACTCACATTTTCCAATTCCTCACCATCCAACCTTGCTGTACATTCACTAACTTCACCTCTCTCAAAGACCATCACTTTACTCTTCCCTACATTCACCTTTAGATTCCGTTTCTTACACACTCTCTCAAACTCATCCACCAAGCCTTGCAGCTTCCCTTCGTCTTCACTCAACAACACAGTATCATCTGCAAACAACAGTACAGGGAGTTTCCAAACACTATCCTCTCTCACCAGGGCCACTCCAACATCCACTACCCTACCTTGTACCTCTTTTATTACCCCATCCATGTACAGATTAAACAACCATGGAGACATGACACATCCCTGTTTCAACCCAACTTTCAAAGAGAAAAATTCACTGAGTTCACCATCCACACGCACTGCAGCCTTCGCACCATCGTACATACTCTTCACAGCATTCAACAACTTCCCATCTACTCCATATATTCTTAACACATTCCACAATCCTTGCCTATCCACCCTGTCATATGCTTTCTCCAAATCCATGAAAGCCGCATACAACTTCTTTCCCTTCTCTAGAAACTTTTCCACTAAAGATCTAAGAATGAATATCTGATCTACACAACCTCTTCCCTTCCTAAAGCCTCCCTGTTCTTCTCCAACTAATTTCTCTGTTCTTTCTCTAACTCTGTCTATAAGTATCCTACCATACACTTTTCCCATTATACTAAGAAGACAAATGCCCCTATGATTACCACACACTTCTTTTTCCCCTTTTCCTTTGTAGGAATAATTATACCTGACTTCCAATCCTCCGGGACTCTACCTTCCTCCCAGGCCAATCTGCACATCTTCCACATCCATTCTACTACTATCTCTCCCCCATGCTTCAGCATTTCACCACACACTCCATCAATTCCTGGGGCTTTCCCCGATTTAACTTTCTTCATTGCTTCCACAACTTCTATCCTACTTATAGTCTTTCAGTTATTTTACCTTAACCAATTTTTCCCTTGCTTGTTGTTCCACTCTCACTTAACACTCACCCATCCTATGTATTTGTTCCTACAGCATCTATTATAACTTTTTGTCCAAACCCAGTTTGCCAAGTTCATATTGGGTGAGGAGATCTAGAGATGGACTAGAAATTGTGTTCACTGTAAGGATAAAACAGTGCGCTGCATCACCGTGTATCATGTGAACATGGAATATTGAGTGCGGATGATGATTGTCCTTTGGAGTGGGCAAAGTTGGGCTGTCTGGGCGTTGCTACTCCTCACCCTGCCCTAGGGTGGGAAAGGAGGTCCGTATGATGATGATGATTACCTTTTTATCTACCAATGGTATTTTCATATCTTATTTTTGTGTCATTGGCAAATTTGGTAATATTACTAGTGAGTAAGGTTGCTTGTGTGGGTGCCACCCCAGTGGAAATAGTTACAGCAAACATATATATGTGCATTTTGTCAGTTGTTAGTGTTGAATAACTGGTCCATCTGGCCAAGCAGACCCACCACCCACAGACAACCAACAGTCCCTGCAGGGTCATCCCGTGCAGTGAAAACTGATGTTCCCTTGCTGTAGACAGCATCTCTCCACAGCAAGGCTTGGGGAAGAGTGTGGAGGTTTGATTCCTGGATGGATGTTGCATTTGCATCTCCACTAAATTAACGGGCACCACAGTAGATTCCACAGTAGATTATTTGGTTATATGGTTCCCACCCTGCATTGTAAATGGTTTCATTGGCTGCAGTAAATTGTTTGGCTTGCAACTCAGTGTAGAGCCCCCTGAAGTGGAAAGAAGAGTAGTAAAAAGTGACAGAAAGCTGGGAGGATTGGGAAGAGAAGAGGGCACCACACTATCACACC
Source organism: Coenobita brevimanus (assembly GCF_032717465.1). NCBI lineage: Eukaryota > Metazoa > Arthropoda > Malacostraca > Decapoda > Coenobitidae > Coenobita > Coenobita brevimanus. The sequence continues at coordinate 6,833,110 of NC_136978.1, forward strand.
ACAGTCATTCCTTTAGTATAACCTATGCAAAAGACCTATGGAAGCGAGTACCGGTAACCAAAGTTTCTATGAAATGAGCCTGAGGGTTGCAACAGCAGCAACATCATATCCATGCTTATTCAGAAAATGGATATGTTTGTGTACAGTATTGTATTCTGATGGAAATTCTACTATACTGTGATATGGATATAGCTGTATTCTGGTGGTTGTAAAACCTTATTGCATTCCACCAGTCTTTTTCAGAGAGAAATGGAAGACCTATGCTCATGTCTTTCATAAATTTTGAAGGCTCATTCTCTAAGTGAAAATTTAAATTTGTTCTTGTAACCTAGGGTAACAAGAGTGAGTACCTGAGCCTGGTATCCCTCTCCACCAACCCTCCTCACGTTTCCCATGGCGCTGGCAGCACCATAGACGACTCACATGACCAGGTAAGGCCTCTGTGTCATTGCCTTATTTATTAATTTATTTTTTTTCCACAAATTGAGTTGTCTGAGAGTGAGTCAGAGGGTGGTGTTGAAAGAGGAAGCCCAGTCTGTATGTGGTGTGGAAGAAGAGAGCAGAACAGAATATTGGTTATAGAAAACGAAGAAGTGGAATGACTGCAATAGAGAGTTGTATATGGGGCTGATGTTGCCTGAAGGGGGTTCTGTCATGGTAATCCCCTCTTAGGAGAGTGTCCAGGATGGAGCAAGGCATCAGAGATGATGATGATGATGATGATAAGGGAAAAGTTTTATATGAGACTGATACTTTAGTTATGCTATGGATTTGCACATTTGGTATACATATTGATTGTATGTTGATGACGATGCTGGGCAGTTAAATCTGCAGTGTTGGTTAATGCCATCTATATTATCTCTGAGCTGTGCACAGTGTTGAATATGAGGGCAACTCATGCATTTAATGCCCTTCAAGAAATGACAAATGACAATATGTACATAACCAGTCTGACAGATGGTAATATAATAATCCATCCATCCATCCATCATCCAATCCTACGTTGCCCCATGAGAAGCATAGGAGCCCGGGGCTAGGCAAGTTGGTCCTGACATTTCAGATGAGAGTGACCAGCCTCACTCATTCCTGAGTGGCATTACATGAGCAACAATCCCCAACCAGCCTTTGGCTATAAACCTTCACCGGCTCAATCTGATTGGAGAGCCTTAATTACCAACTAAACCACCAGGCGCCATAATTTGGTTATATGGTTACCCACCTAGTGTAGTAATTGGTTCCCTGGTGTACAGGAAACCATTTGGCGTGTCACTCAGTGTAGAGTCACCCACAGGCAGAACGAAGAGGAAAGAATGAAGGAAAGAAAGATATAAGATGTTTAATATAGCTGATATTTTTGTTTGTATTTGAAATTCTAGTAACTGTTTAACTTTGTTAGATATTGAAGTTATAATTTTTTTTTTTGGAACAGTTCAGTACATCATTTGCTGATCATTGGCTAGTCATGAGCTGAATATACTTTAATACAGTACCGGTATGTTTTGTAATAATTTTTTTTTGTACTTCTGATTGTATTTGTTTGATGTTGCAGGCTTGTCTGACAGCTCTAAGAGCACTAGCCAAGATGGGACTGGACACTGTGACAGCAGCTAAGCAGGAGTAACTAGGCAAGTGACCCTCACACTGGGAGACACCTACACCAACCTATACACCCCAAACTCCCTCCAAAATTAAGTTGCGTGATATAGATGAGGGTAACTTAACCTTGGAGAGATTGGAGTTGGTGTAGTTGTCCTAACTACTTTTTTATGGTTTTAAAGAGTAGTGGCCAGAAAGATTTACAGCTACCACCCTAAAGTAATGAAATATTTAACCCTGATGCAGGACAGTTTACTTTGCTGCTTATACCTATCTTCAAATGATTTTGTGCTCAACTGTCTGTCATGCATCTCAGTTGAGAATGAAATTATTTTTGATCGAGCACAAAATGTTAGGTTTGTGTTCATTTTTATTATACTGTAAACGTATACCTAGCTCATAATATGTATTTGTCTTATGAAACTTTGTAGATGAGAACAATTAGAAATACTGTTTGTTGAGTTGTCTCTGACTGCTGCCTATTTGGCTGTATTATATTCTTACTGTCTTCTCTGTTTTTATGTGCTTATTGATATTGTAATAGAAGGTGAAGAGAAGAGAGAGAAGACAGATTCCCTTTACATGAGTGAACAGTATGGCAAACAGGATGCTGAGAGATTTTGAGCTTTAAGTGTATATGAAATAAAGCTCCATTTCCCCTTACCTTTTAAGCCAGTTGAGATCCAGCATTGATATATTGTGTTGAGTCTCCTACAGGCTTTAGTGTGCCTATGTGGTGGCTATCTGATCTCTGTTGGAGAGGAGTGGAGGAGGGAGGGCTGGAGGAGAGTTGGCTTCTCCACCTCACCCTCCCTCACCCACTCTCAGACACCTTAGAGTGGTAGTGTATTAACATCCCACCTGCTCCCACCCACTCCTGTATATTCCTGCCTGTTTATAGTTCTGCTGCATTCCACTGATTTTATCTCCCTCCTTATTGTTCCCACCTGTATCTTGCCAAGCCTACTTGCTCCTCTGTCTCTTGCATAGCTAATATTGATCTTCATGTGTTGTCCTATCTCATGTCACCAGAAGGTTCATATTTGATAATAGGTTGAGAGAGTCAAGATATACAGATACCATACTGCATTATAAAATCTTTTGGACATACACTACTTCTAGTAAGAAAATGGAATTTTTCTTTTAACATGTTTTAACAGATACACACACAGTAAAAATAATGAAACACCACTTTATTACTTCGGTGCATTTTCCTATTTTGTTTTCCTGTTCACTTAATAATTAGCCCATGCTACACTAATGTCTGCTTAAATGGTTAATTTGCAGCAATTTATCTATTTTAGCTGAATTAAATGTGCAGCATGAATGTGATACTCCCATTATGATGTAGTTAACAGATATTGATAGATCCCCTCCCTCTCTTATCTGAAGCATTTTATTTCCCTTATGTGTAAGGTTCTCTACTTAACACGTTAAATGTTTTTATCCACTGAAGTTGTACTTGCCCTGCCATTTCAGACTAAGAATGTAGATACATATATTCTGAGGGAAAATTACTTAATCATACATCACTTAGCTTTAGAAGAATGTGTGCTTGGCTGCATATGGATCCATAGTCAGCCATATTTTATCCACATCACCAAATTTCAAGATGTTAATGAACAAGAAGCTAAGTTTTTAAATGTATTAGTGTGGTATGAGGAGTGTGTTGTTCGTGAGGTGCAGGTGGGGTTGCCAGGAGTGGTAGGAGCAGCGATGGCCAGAGTTCTCAGCTGATTGGCTCAGGCAGAAAATCTCCCTTCAGCCTGGTTGCAGCATTATCAAAACTACTCTATGCTTATCTCAGTTTCTGATTTTTGGTCAGTTATTATTTGTAAGCATAATAGTTTCATATCGAACCCCTTCGCACACATAAAGTTTTCTTTAAGTTTGTGTGACATGATCAGTGAAAATGCTGCGTGGGCAGCCTGGACTCACACACAAAGGAAAACAGTCCGATGGCTTTTATTTGTGCCAGAAATTGGTTATATTGGTATAAATTGTATACCATCATTTTTGCTGTTGTTTATGCCATACGATAAGCTGATAAAAACACACAAAACTGATGAGTAAAAGTACAGTGAAAGTGCCGAAATGCTGTGAGAATAATGTGTTTCCACCGTGAAAATAACTTCCCAAAGCCCTAGTGCAATATTTTGCCTGCACCATGCAAGAGCCAAGCATATGTCTTTATGCAGAAATTCACGAGTTTTCATGTGGTGTCTTCGGAATTTTGGTATGACCAATGGTTTTTGAGTAAATCACCAAAAATTGCACCCCCCCCCCACTGAAAGCCGAGAGAAAGCCGACTATTTGAGAGTGTTGGCCTTGAAATGGATACCCTCTCTACTGATGCAGCAAAGATTGACACACTTCATGCTGAAACTTAATTTTTGGTGAATATTTTTATCCAAAATTGCTAAATCAGCATCCCTTCAGACCAACTCTGACAAGTGCGTTATAGTGTGTCATTGGTTCCTCTTCAGCCTGACACCATTTTGATTCATTTTGCGTCATCATGCGTGAGGGGATTGTGATGAAATTATTCCCAGTTGCTTTCAGCTATGGTGCACTACATTCTTGTTTTTCTACATAGGTTACATGCTGAATGTTACTGGAATGTATTCCCAGTTGCTTTCAGCTATGGTACACTGCATTCTTGTTTTTCTACATGGATTACGTGCTGAATGTTACTGGAATTTACCTGACCAGTAATTTTACGTTATTTTGAGTTGAGCACACAGCAAGTTTTATAATATTGCGACTTGACTTGGACTACTGACGAGAGTTTAAGAGAAATTCAGTGTTTATAGTCAGAGATGTTTATAATAATCTCTTATGATGTTGCAGTAAAGATTTGATTACACACAAAAGTATGGTATGCAGGATTATGAAAATATACACAGTTGAAAGAAATTCTGTTCAAGGACTAATGATAATTATATTTGATGAAAAAATTGCAGTAGCTTAAGTTAACAGTCTCTGACTTCTTTTCTTAGCTGTTACTTTTGGTACAATAATAGCATCATTTGAAAAAGAAATACTATCTGTATGCTGCATATTAAGATTACTGCTTATCATTAAAATAATATTACAAATCATGCTAAATTTACTGAAAAAAGATTGTTATGCTTTGAAACAATGAAGACAAATCATCATCTTTGTTGTAGCTGATAGTAAATGAGTCAAGTATGTCTGGAGGAAGATTTTAATAAAATGATCCCATTACCATACGCACTAGATACTGACAGTTAAGTAATGTAGGAATATAGGAATCTGCTGCCTGGCCTTCTCAGTGGAACCACTCATAGCCCTTGCCCTCCAACAGAGTCAGATGATACATATATATCTATATATATATATATATTTATAATATATACTGTTAAAAAGACAATTTTGTGACATTGCATGATAGTGCTACTTGCCCTGGCCCTAATTCCCTTTCTCTAAATGGCTCAGTCCTTCTTATTGTCCAGGGCTGGAATATTGTTTTTATTTTTTGCTCCTGAGATGATATTTCTGCTCACCACGAAGGAAGGATGAGCTTTGGGCGGGCTAACACTGTCATGCTCTTGCGGAGTCGTGCCCGCTCATCTACCACGACAAACTATGAATACATGTGAAGACAACGGAAGACTTTTGGCGGTATGCAGTGCATGTAGTTAGCGGATGGTTAGGTTGAGCAAACCCTACACTTCCCCCTCCCCATCACTGCCACCCAGGCATTTCTATAAAACTGCACTATACTTGGGTTAATAAAGCAAATGTCACAGGACTAATATACATGGAGGAATCAGTATTGCATAGTTTTTAGTGCTCTGGTATTGCTGTAAGTCTTCTTGTGATCATAATACAGTTACAGTTGAAGTTCTGCTCCCATATTCATCCTTTTATCACGGGAGTAATTTTGTTATTTATGCAGGGAATCTGAATACATGTAGCCAATTATCTCTGCTTTAAAACACATCCCGAAATACAAGGCTGACTGACGGGAACAGACATTTCACCCTAACTGTACCCAAGTGCACTGTGAGTGGCGGATTGGGAGGATTATTGATTTGTAAAGCTCATGTATGTTGATTTCTTGCATAGACTGTTTACTGCTGATATTTGTTTTGCATTGATATAAAGAAGGCATATAAATCCTTGTACATTAGCTTTACTGTCATACCATATAGAGTATTTGTGTAGCATATATTGATTTAGACCTGGCTTTGGTGTTGTGGAGTTGTACTGCATATGTGAAGTTGACTTGGTAGAACATAATGGAAGAAGTTTGAGAGAAGATTAGCATGAGAAGGTTGCAGCATACATTAATAACTACTCCCTTTTGCTACTTTCCCAGTTTCAAGTTCTTCCCACCTCAAGTAATGAAAAATTAGGCTCGGAAAATTGTGATGATTAGGATCCAGAACCTGTTCACTGTCTTTGTGCCAGTATTACTTTGAATACTGCTTGAAATAATGAAGTATGTACATGAAGGGATGAAGTGTGTATGGAGATGCACATGAGAGTTACATCCCTTCTTTTTCTTACCTTATAATCAGCAGGATGGCTCTGTCCCACAGGCAGATGTTGAGTACATACAGAAACATACACAGAAAAGTGTGTGACTGGTTTGCCTGTGAGTTGGAACCTAGAATTTTAAAGGCATGAATGATGAGGGAACGGGTGTGTGTCCCATTTCATTGGATGGTCTGCTAATGGTTCTCTTGTATTTATGCTGTCTTGCTTCTGTTTCTGGATCCGACCCACTCTATTTATTAGTGGGAAATAGAGTTAAGATTATAACATATAGTAAGTGTGTATTAGAATTTCTCGTAGCATTAATTGTTATAGAACATTTTGTATCTTGGTCTGATTTTTTGTCAATAGTGCAGTGTCTGTTTTGTTGTTTGCTCAACCTAACCACCACAAACCAATGGCTTGACATGCCCAGAAGCTCAGTGTTGCACTGGGACATTTTGTTTTAAACATCAGAATGGCCTTGAACAGCATTCCTCAGTCATGATGCACTCTGATTTGAGTTTCTCAATACTTGTGTTAAGTGCTTGCTGTCGGCCTTGCAGAACTGTATTAGCATTTTGTACCACTCTTATGTGGACTGATCCCAGACAGCAGATTGCCAGTAATGATGGTTGGTACAGTCTAAGTGTCATGGCATCTTGTTAGCAATGCCCACAGCAGATGCTTAGAATAATGCTTGACAGATTCAATTTAGCAGGAAATTCAGTTTAGGAATTCTGTTATGTAGGGTGGGCCCTCCTGTTGTTTAAAATGATGGCCACCTGTACAGAATAGTGAAAAGGTTCCTTTTGTATAAACACACACACACACACACACACACACACACACACACACACACACACACACACACACACACACACCACACCACACCACACCACACCACACCACACCACACCACACACACACACACACACACACACACACACACACACACACATATATATTTGACAGTGAATGCTAAAGTGACAAGCTGTGTGATGTTTAACAATATTGACATACATGATTTAAGTCAATGTGCTGAATGGTTTTCTGATTTAACTGTTGTCATTTTCTTCTTAAAGTAAATACTAGAAGAATACTTTGATATATTTAGCGGTGATAGATACATGGAGCGAAAAGCTAAGTATTTACTTATTTTAGACGACCTTAGTGTTGCGGTCATAATATGCACCTCTTTCTGCCTGCAGTGTAGGATAATCCTGTTTAGATGCTTGAGTAACATTTAAATTGCTGTTGTCTTCATGTCTCTTCATTTAGGCTACCAATGACTGAGTGTGATGGTGGCAGTGGAGATGCTTGTTTGGAGACCTTGAGTTCTACATTACCTGATGTTTTTTAGTCATGTGTGAGCTGTGCATTAACCTCTTCTATAATGAGATGAATATACTGTACTGGTGTGTGTGCAGGAGAGGATTATCATAATTTAATCATTGGTTCACAAGAGTATCCAAGTAATAGTCATTCATCTCAAGTTAAAGACTGAAAATATTTCTAGTAAATTTTTTAATGGCCATTCATTCATTCATAAATTTTTTAATGATTCTGTATTTATTTATTAATATGTTGTAACTCCGTGAATCTGGTGGACCTATTCTTGCTACTTCAAGAAGATTTTATTCATTTAAGGAAATGCCACTGCTACTGCATTGGTTATTTGAAGGCTATATATAACTCCAGTTGAAAAGTCTATCCTAAACTGAATACAGGGATGTGAAAGTGGCAAGAGTAAAATGCAAAAAGACATTACAATATCAAAGGAGTTAAGTCTGTATCTTGACCAGATGTGAAAGTTTAGATTGTAGCTACAACTGATGTTCTCTCCTATACATACATTCCATTTGAGGTCTGGCTGATTGATTATGAAGGTGTTATCAGCCAGTCAGCTACCTCAGAATATTGAGTCTTTAGATCTGATAAGCAGGAGCCACAACCAGCTGTCTTGATCTGAATATAACCTTAGAATCATATTTGTCAACTTGTCCATGTGGATGCTTATGTTTTGTACCAGTACTTATGAATTATGTATGGCTTGTTCAGTAGTTTAATATTTTTTCCAAGTATACTACATAAGTGCAGTGACTTACTGTATAACGTACAATAAAGTTATTTAAATATTTTAAGAATTCTTCATCAAACTCTTATGATTTTAAGATAACATTGTTTAACTAAATGTTAGTTCAGTTACCTCTGTTCAAATTTGTATGGAGACTACAGAGATAACCTAAGTTTTCATGCATTAATGCATTTGAAAGAATCAAAGGTCTGATGAAACTGACAAGTAGAAAGTTCTGCTGATTGTTTCTTGTAGAAGACAAGTATCATAGTTTACACAAGTGACACTGTTAGGATGAATGTGATTAGATTAATTAATGTATTGATGTGTAACTTTACTTATAGCTGCACTCTTGGTATTTTTTTGCTCAAGATATTCATGATACTGTTAATTACCTTAAAAGTAATTCAGGTAATGGAGAATGCAGGTACCAACCTTTGCACATTATTATGGACTTTGTGTAAAACAAAATCATGTATTCATAGTCTTTGGCCATTGTATCATGATTTGAGGTACTTTAGTAGGTCCTGAATTGGGTAATAGAAAATGGAATGCTTTTCATCCAGAAATAATAATTTTAATTAAAGGTGGCTTAGTTTCTGGAATAGTGGATTACCACCTTGTTGTAATTAATGTTTAAATCATTATTTGTACCAAATGGACATACCATGGTATTTCACTCTGAAATGGCTAAACGTTATCTGTACATGGCTCTTGTAAGAGATTATGGTGCACTTGATGTGGTGTCCTTGGTATTTGCATGTTACCGTCACCATGGCAATAATCCCAGCCACCACCACCCCAGCCGCCACACTGGACGACCCTAGCAGAGCCCCCACTATCTCAGTCTGGCTGTGTGTATTAAGTTTAATTGTTTACTTTATTCATAATTGTAGTTTACAATGTTTTCAAATTGTTTATAATTCTGTTTAATATATTCCAGTATATACAGTATATATGATTAATATATAATACTGTAAATACTCCTTCAGATCATAAGTAAGGCATAAAAGTTATTACAAAAGTGTCTATTTATATCTAAAAATAAATTTTATTTGTCATTTGATTATTCTTATTTTGTCAGCGACTGAAAGAAATGTCTTGTATGATACAGGTAATGTATAAGAAATTGCTGTAAGTTATTGTGAAACATTTATAATAAAGAGAGGATATACACTTATTGTTGGGGATTGTACTTTAATGATTGTGCTTGAATGAATGAATGAAATTGCAGAGATGAAGTTTGACAACAAATTTTGATTAAATCAAGATATTCATAGATGAAATGGTTGCCTGATCAGAGGTCTTTATCATCAGTTATGGATATGTAAGGTAGACAGGTTATGAGTGGAGAGCCTTATGAAGGCTAAAATTGAGATAGAGTGAATGAGACTGAAGTGAATTGATCTACTGTATTTTAGTTTCTGTGGAAATGAACTGCAGTGTTGTATTTGTACTTTAGTTTAACCTAACCTAGCTTTATATACAGCCAGTAACCCATGAAAAGAACTGTTGCACTAATTCAATGTTGGCTCTGTTAAGGTCAGACTTCAATAAAAGGTTGAACTGAAAACCTGTTCCGTCAATCCCAACTCCATTCTTTCAAGAAGCATTCTGTTAGGGACAGGATGGCAAATAGATCTGGTGTCCAGTGACCTTAGTTGCTGGTCCAAGTTGAAGCTAGTAGTACTCAGATTGGAGGATTCCTTGCCTCATTTCATGTGTCGTTCTGGAGGCAGTGATGGTGTCTGAGTAAAAATGTGTTAATTTTACCTGGATTTACAGTAGTAGCTGTACGTCTTGTCTAGGGAGTCCCCCAAATACTGTACCTAGTCCGTTGCAGTTGTTGGGGGGCTCTGGGGTCTGGGGCTAGGGTCTGATGCTGGGGGTGGTGGTGCGCTGCTTCCCCTGTCCTCAGGTCCCAGCTCTTGGCCCTACTAATTTTGCTTGATCCTTTTTCTTCTCTTCCTTCTTTTCTCTTCTTTTCCTACTTTTCTTTTCATCCCACCTTTCCCAAGGTGTGAGAGCCATGCCAGTGAGATGCACGGCTGTCACTTTTTTTTGTCAATCGTGAACGGCCTCAGGGAACCACGGGTATGGTAGCCCCTTGTTTTGTTTGTTTGCCCCTAGCCTACTCCTGATCCGGGCCGTCAGGAGTGGACCAGTGTACTTTCCATTTTTGACATTTGGCTCACCATAGCCAATAATGAAACTTGTATCTCTTGAAGGAGCAATGGGAGATGTTCCTCTTAAATCTTCTCCCGGTCTTTCGTTTGGCCTAACCCCAGTGATGACCCTGGATCCATTTTTGACCACAGGTTTGTCTTCCTCCCCTCCTACCTTACCGGCGGTGCCCACTCCCAGTCCATCCTCCTTACATCCTTTGTCCTCCACCTCCCCAGCTCCTGTTCAGACCTCTTTAGCTCGTTCTTCCCCTTCTATTGTTACCCTCCACCCCTATCTCCCTCCTCTCTCTTCTGTTTCCGTTCCTTCTATGCCCTTTGTCCCCTTTTCCCGATCTCATCCTCTTCTTCTGTCACCGCTCCTTCTCTCGCTGCCTCTCTCTTGGATCGGTAGACGTGGACCAAGTTTTTCAATACCTCTCGCTTCATATCTCCATCCTTTGCCAGGTAGGCAGAGATGTCACTTTGTTGGTGCGATCCAGTGTTTCCCATCTTGCTGTTGACAATGCTGCTCATGCCGAGAGAATGACGTCTCTTGTTGCTCGTTCAGGCCACCCAATTTTTGTTTCCCCGGATATTCAACTTAATTCTTGTACCAGCATCGTTTGCATCCCATCGTCCTTGTCCTTTGGCCAAAGACATTTTACGGAGTGCTCCGGCGATATCCAACTCTTCCTTTCCAAGCAACACCAACCCATTCGCTCAGTGCAGTGCTACACCATACTCCCCCATGGCCGCCAACATCAGCCAGCTAGTGCTGCATTGCCAAGATCGTCTTCGACTAGAGATCTTCCTCCTACTGTTATCATTGGGGTCACAGTTCAACAGGTCAGACAGTATATTCCAACTCCTTGCCAGTGCACATTTTGTTGGTGCTTTGGCCGTCCTGCCAAGTACCGCTAGTCGACTGCAGTCTGCCCCAACTGTGCACAAGCTGGCCACACTTCTGACTGTGCTTCCACTATCCAGTGCTGCCCTGATTGTCAGGATAGTCATTCTGCCATCTACCGGAAATGTCCCATTAATCTGTTTAAGGCTGGAAAACTGGTCTCCTTTCGTGAGGCCTGTCGCAGAGTTCGCAGCCTCAGTCACCATCCAACCATCACATACGTACGCCTAGCTCATTCTCCTCCCGTGTTGTTGCCAGTCTCCAGCTCCTCTAGTGTCTCGGCTTCTGTCCTTGTCTCTAAAATTTCTCTGCTCTTGCTTCTGTTCCTGATTGGTCCCCTTCCCTCCTTTGTTCCTCGCCTCCTCCCCTGCCTCCTTCTATCTCAGTATCTTCTTAGTCCTCTGTTCCAACGCCTACTCGTCCCACGATCAAACGTCAACATGTTTGCACTTCCCAATCTCACATTCCTGGACTCCCCCCCCCCCCAACTTCTGTCCAACCTCCCATACGTCCCTCACGTTCCACTTCTCTACCTCATCCTCTCTCTTATTTACATGTCAGATCCCTCGGATCGTCTCGTCGTTGTCCCCCTGACCTGTTTCGTCTCCTTTGGATACAGAGAGCATTCAAGATATTGCCTCCTACATTTGCCGTACTTCCTCAATGTCTTCCCTTGTTTCTGTGGACGTCCATCCACCTCCCTCTTCCCTTCCTCCTACTCGTGTTCCTCCTCCTCCTCCTCTTGAACCTTCCCCTCCTCCCAGCTCTATCCGTCGTCCCCCTTCGGTGACTTCTGTTTCTTCTTTCTCTTCTGTTCTTTCGAACCTTGATCTCCCTATGCCTCCCGGGCGCCCTCGCCATGACCATCATGTGCGTCCGCCACCCTCTTGCCAGTCTTAATTCTTGTTTCTCCTCACGGCCTCTCTACAATGGAATATACGCGGTTTTGTGTTCCATCATCCTTACAATACCTAATATATTCATGATCCTCTGCTTGTAGCTCTCTAAGAAATTTTTCTGTGTTTTCCCTGTTCATATTCCAGTTCTTCTTCTGCTGCTCTTCTTATTCACAACATTATTCCTTTTGAACCTCTTTCTGTTCCTTCCTCTATCCCTCACGCTTCCGTCCGTCTTTTTCTTCGCCGCAGGGTCACTGTCTGCTCTTTCTATTTCTCCCCTTCTATTCCTTTTGACTTTTCTGTCTTTTCCTCCTTACTTCTTTCCCTTCCTTCTCCGATTCTACCCCTTGGAGACTTCAGTTGCTGTCATACCCTTTGGGGTAACTCCGTTGTCACCCCCAGGGGTCTCCTCTTGTTTCTGCTCAATACTGGCCCTCCTAGTCACTTTGACCTTCATACTCGTTCCTTTTCCTGCGTCGATCTTTCTCTTTGTTCTCTTTCTATTTCCCTTGACCTCACTGGTCGGTTCTGGATGACTCTTTTTGGTGGCCACTTTTCTATCAAGCTTTCCCTTACCTAGTTCTTACTGCCCGCTTCCGTGTCCTTTCCGTTGGCAGTTCCGTGCTGCTAACGGGATCTTATATTCCTCTCTTACGGTCCCCTCTTTACCTATTTCCTCCTTTCTTCTCCCCCACGAGTTGCTTTCTTCTTGGTCCTAGTTTTAGGAGCTGCCTTTACTGCTATCCCTAGAAATACCAGACCTCCTACAGCTAAAACTGCCGTGGTGGACTCTTGCATGCAAGCGTGCCCTCCATATTAAACGTGCTGCCTAGAAAGGCTTCTGCTGTCGACTGTCGACAATCTACATAGGAATGTATACCCATAGTTTCAATATTTCAACGTGCGTCTCCGGCCTTCGCCGAACTATCCAAGCCAAACGCCACAGCTGGACGTCCTTTGTCTCTAGCTATCAGCGGACACTTCCGCAGCAGCACTTTGGTCTCGAATCCATAGAATCTGGTAAGCATGTCCCGCCTCAGGCACCTGTTCTTTCTTTAAATGGTCGTTCTGTAGCTGATGCGTCCTTGGTTCCTGAAGCTTTAGGTAGTTATTATAGTCTTGCAAGCACAGGGTCCCACTTTCCTCCAGATTTTCACCGTCTTAAATTTCTTTCCGAATCTGTCCCGATTTCTTTTACTTTATCTGTCGACGGGGCTATTAATGCTCCTTTCTCACTCCGTGAATTGTCGTCCGCTCTTCAGTTGTATAAAGATTCCAGCGAAGGTCTTGATGGTATCCACTGTAGTATGTTGAAACATCTCCCTCTCAGTGCCCGGCTTTTCTTTTGGCCCTTTACAACAAGATTTATCCTGCTTGGCGTGTGGCGGTCATCCTACCACTTCTTAAGCCTAATAAAACAGGTCGTCTACTTCAAGATTACCGTCCTGTTCTCTGACCAGTTGTTTATGTAAACTACTTGAACGTTTGATCAAGCGTCGACTTATATGGCACCTCGAATCCCATTGTCCTCTTTCCCTTTTACAGTTCGGGTACCGCAAAGCTCGTTGCACTTTAGATCCTCTCCTTCGTCTGGAGTATTTTATCCGTTCTGCCTTTTCCCTTCGCAGGTCTGTCATTGCAATATTTTTTTTTTATTTGGAAAAGGCTCACAATCCTACATGGCGATATCATGTTTTGTGTTGTCTTCGTACCCTTGGTCTTCGTGATAACATTGGTGTTTTTCTTCAAAATTTCCTTTCCTTCCGCACCTTTCATGTCCGTCTCAATGCCCATCTCTCCCGTGCTTCCCAGCATGAAAGCGTTCCCCAGGGCTTTGTGTCCTCAGTACTCCCCTCTATCTCATCGCCACTAACGAAGTTGTCTCTTCCCTGCCTGCCCCTGTTTCCGCCTTTCTATATGTCGATGATTTTGCTATTTACGCTGCGGATTCGGATCTCCCTTGTTTCCAATCTTTTATTCAGTCTGCCATTACTGAAGCCTCCACTTGGGCCTCCACTCATGGTTTTCGTTTCTCAGCCTCCAAGTCTTATGTAGTGTTGTTTACCCATTCCCGTACTATAGCCTACTTCAACCACCTCGTTACCTGTATGACGCCGCTCTTCTTGATCGATCTTCTGCAACCTTTCTTGGTCTTGTCTTTGACTCTCGGTTGAACTGGAGTGTGCAAGTTTCTTTCCTTCGTTCTTTTCGTGGGGTGCTGATCGCACCACTCTTCGTCTCCACTCTGTTTTTTTTTTTTTTTTTTTTTTTCTAAACTCGATTATGAGTGTCAAGTCTATCCATCTGCCTCTGCCCATATTCTTTCGAAACTTGACTCCCTTCATCATACTGGTCTTCGTTTAGCCATAGGTGCCTTTCGGTCACCTGGTCACAAGCCTTTGCGTCGAATCGGGCGTCCTCTCTTCCCCCCTCCTCTCGTCCTTCTCTCCGTACAGTTAAGTCCTCTGCACGTCTGCTTCAGTTTTCTTCTAATTAACTGCTCCGCCCTCCTCCCTCTCTTCGCCGTTCTTTCCAGTCTGCATCTCATCTCATCTCCTTGCTTTCTCCCCCCGAGTCCCTGCTATTCTTCAGTCTATTGGTTTCACCTTTCCACCCTCTTTCTTTTCTCCCCTTGGCTTTTACCTCCTCCAGTGCTCTGTTCTTTTCTCCCTTGTTCTCGCTCTCTTCTTTTTTCTGTCGCTTTCCACTCCCTTTTTCTTGAACACTTGTCTTATCATTCTTCTGCTACTCCTATCTTTACCGATGGCTCCAAATCCTGCGCGGTGTTGGCTTTGCTGTTGTCTCCCCTGAGTCTTCTTTTTCCACTTCCCTTCCACCTGTTGCGCGTGTTCTTACAACGGAACTTTATGCTATTCTTTTCGCTCTGAAGTCTTTTTTTTTTTTTTGTTCTTCTTCCTCCTCATTTGTTATCTTCGATTCCCATAGTGCACTTTCTTCTCTACGACTTCTTCTCATCCTTTTGTCACCCAAATTCAAGAGTGGCTCTTCCGTTTTTCTGCGCGTAAGAGGTCGATTCAGTTTTGCTGGGTCCCTGGTCATTTTGGAATTGCCGGTAATGAACGTGCAGATTCACTGAGTCTTTCTGCTGATCCGTCTCTCACATCTTCTCCTCGGCCCATTCCTGCTCTCGATTGTTTTCCTATTCTTACTCGCCTCCCCCGTGACCTATGACAAACTTCCTGGGACTCCCAGGCCACCAATGAGCTACATCTAGTCAAATCTGGTCTTCCTTGGTCTGTTTCCACTCATCCCAGTCGTCGATGGGAGACTGTCCTTGTTCGTCTTCGCATGCTTCACATCCGCCTCACTCACGGTCACTTAATGAGTGGTGACCTCCCTCCACTTGGTTCACGCTGTAACTGCCTCTTGTCTATTAGACATCTTTTTCTCAACTGCTCGTTCATACTTCGTGGCCGTCGCTCTGGTTTTCCCTTCCTCGCATTATTACTCCCCTCCCTCGTTGCCTACTGATTTCCTTGGTGATTGTCCTACTTTTTTCTAACATTACGCTTTCCTTCCTGCTTTGCGTATTTTGCATCTAATTTAATTATCCTTCATTCTTTGCTGCCTTAGTGCCACATAGCCTTCCTAGGCTTGGTGCTAGTTTTTTCTCACTATTCATTCATTTGTCTAGGGTGCGTAGTTAACTGCGTCCAAAGTAACTGTCAAGGGTGACACAGTCAGCATTTCAGGATAATTAGTAAAAATCATCTTAGAGACAGCCTCCTTTTACGTAATGTCAACGCCCTACCACTTGCAAGATACCTCAAAGCTGCTTTTGCAGTGCTGTGAAGTAATGGACAATAAAAGACGATCTTAAAAGTCTGTAGTGTCAGTTGATTGTTTCATTATGAAAGATTCAAAAGAAAGACAGAGCACTCTAGCGGTCAGCTGACCCCCTAAAGTTTTCTCACAAGAAGGAATGTTCGAGAAACCATTGAGGATTATGTTAAAACCATCTTGACTGGAAGGCTGCTGCTTCAGGGGAAGCAATTTTCAGTGCCCTGAGTGTCACGTATACTGGCCTTAGCCAATGATCAGTTTTTCTTGTAACCAAGTTCTGTTTTTTAGGGGAATTACAAGGAGAGAGTACAAAGCCCATTTCACTTGCCTTGTTCTTAAAAAAAAAAAAAAAAAAAAAAAAAAAGTTAAAAGTGAAAAATTATCGTGAGCTACTTGCTTGGTTTTGCAGGAAGGACATGACAGAAGTGGGTACAAGTTTTGCCTCTTGTTCTTCATGTTAATACAAATCTTAGTTATGAGAGGAAAATTATCATAAGTTAATTTGAACAACTGGGGTCACTCCTTCCTGTATCAGTCCGAGGGCCTGGGCTGGCTGAGATTACAAACACGAGATCTGTCGGTGTTGATGTGCTAGCATTATTTGAAATACTCTGAGATGGTTTGGCCATGTGGAGAAGATGGAGATTGAGGCTCACGAAGAGTCTTGAAGGAGAGTATGCTATGTTTGAGTGAGGTGGAGACCAAGGATGAGATGGAAGGATGTGATAGAAAGGTACATTACATGAAAAAAGGGGGGGGGGCGCACTGGAGGAAGGGCATCTAGATGGCAGAGGACTGCGTGACGTGAAGGTGGTTTGTTTGTGGTAGCCCCTAATGGGATTAAGACATTTGGATATATATATATATATATATATACATATATATATATATATATATATATATATATATATATATATATATATATATATATATATATATATATATATATATATATATATATATATATATTATTTGCAGGAAGAATGAAAGGAAGGTGTAGAACCCATGGCTTTGTTATTCCTGCAAAGGCAAATTCTGTATACCATAGGAAATTGATCTTAATTATTACCCGTCCCCGCCCCGAAGGGGCTCGGGCATGGGTATTGTTTTCAATCGGTTTGTCTGCTTGTTTGTTTGTATGTCTGTCTGTCTACCTGTTAACAAGTACTGGTGCGATTTTAACTAAGTTTACAGGGATGATGGGCTATGGCCTTCTGATCACCTGATTAAATTTTGGGCCATACTGGGCCAAGGCCCAGGCTGTAGAGCCAAAAAAAAAAAAAAAAAAAAAAAAAAAAATGACAATTTTTTTTTTTTTCGCCATAATTCCTTTCAAATTCGTCATGTCGACATGAAACCAAAACCTAATGGTGCATCTTTCAAATCTGCTTCCTATAACATGCCTCATTACATCAGGAGGGTCACCCCCCAGTTAGCGGTAGGGGGTTCGGGACTAAGATCGTCAATCTTCATCCGATTTACTCCAAGTCTGATGTGACATCTTTGACTAGATATCCTGTTGTGTTTACACGTCAGGACTAAAATGACTGCCGGGGACGGGTTTGCTGTGCCTTGGCACCGCTTCTTGTATTTTAACTGGATAAAATGGAAAAGGGGGATACAATACCATTCCTAGGCTCTTGTTCTTCCTGTAAAACCAAATCTTAGTCATGGGAGAGAGGTGACCCTAAGTTTTTTAATAGTGGAACTGTTATGCATTTACCACCGTCCCCTGTTGAAACTAGATTATAATTTTGTTTTTGCGGGAAGAACGGGGCACGGAAGATTCTGCACTTCTTTTCCTGTTCTTCCCTCTTAAAGCAGATGGAAACCAACGAGGCTTCCTCGATTTTTTTTTTTTTTAGTAAGAACACAAGACAGGAAAAGTATGCACTCTCCTTGTACTTCCTATAAGAATAATTTGTGGTTACGAGAGGGAATTGAGCAGGAAGTTCGTTAGTATGAACTACTGTTACTCCCATCAAGTTTTAATTCCTCTCGTACTGGAAAGGAATGCATTCATGCGATGGTACCGATGTAGACGTTCCTCATCTACTTCCCTATCCTGGAAAGGAGGATGGTGGACTGCAGCGGAAGGGCAACTTCAGACTGGAGTCCCGTAGGTTCACATTTCAGATAAGCCTGGGACCACAACAATAATTAACGTCTTCAGTCGGATGACATATTTAGTTTATTCTTGCTACTCTGACATGGCTTTGTCAAGCTTTGGAGAAATCATTTGTTATGACTAGGTTAAAAAGTATTCGTTTGCCCTTTCACATTCATATTTATCTTCTTAAGCTGAATAAAATCGTCTGAAGGTAGCAAGAATAAAATAAAATTTATATGTTATGTACGGTTAAGGCGCTACTCTGAAGGGGAGCAGAGGTAGGGAGAGCAAGGGGGAGGGGTCGACCGCCAACAACAGCTTTCTCAGGAGTCAGTTGGTCGGTCGCTGCCAGTGTGAGAGGGAGGGAAATTACTGTACCGCGCTCCAGACAGCTCATGTGCGGACAACTTCCTTTTACTTTCTTACCTACAGTGCATATCATTATCTTGGTTTACTTCCAGTTTTGCGTTATTCGGGACTCGTTTGTATTGTTAGACTCGCCATGCGTACCTGGAGGCGCTTTGCAGTTCTTGGGTCGTGTGCAAACTAGGAACTGGAATACTTACCGTTTTTACCGCGTATACAGTAGGTTGCGCGGTTGTACGAGTGAACCAATGTGTGTGTGTGTGTGTGTGTGTGTGTGTGTGTGTGTGTGTGTGCATACGCTAACTTCCGCGAAGCGTTTTCGTGTACAACCGAAACCAGAGAGAACGCAGACCAAAAATTTTGAATTGTAAAATACCCGTATAAGTTGAAGTATCGTAGTATTACACCAAATTACGAATTGCATCACACTGTTTTGAAGAAATAAAAGGACTTGAATGAAGTACTGAGGATGATATCTGAAATTTCTTTCCTAGGTACAAGCATCAGGAGGGCAAAAGTGAAACAACTGTTCTACTACATGTTGGTGGCAGCTGTTTAAACAAAGGTTATATGCAGACAGTACAGCCTTTGGGTTTCAACAGCTCCCCTCCTCCACGTCGCTCATCTATTACGTGAGTACGGTAAATCCTCTGATAATGATAGTGTTCACACCAACACTAAACTGTTGAGCATCAACTGCCATAACAGTAGATAACTAGAAAACACTCAGAGAGCGCGTACCTTCGCCAATGCCATTGCCATTAAAAAGGATCCGGATACAGATCCGTGGATATAGGATCCGGATGCAGGTCCGTGGATATAGGATCCGGATCCAGATTCGCCCCCAAATTTAATCAATTCTTTCTTGGTCCATGGCCCACCTTTCCAAAAAGTTCCATTGAAATTCATTGAGAACTTTTGGAGGTATTGTGCGGGATGCTCTGTATACGGATCCGGATCCGCCCCAAAATTTTATCATTTCTACCATGGCCCATGGCCCACTCATCCACAAATTACATCAAAATCCGTTCATAACTTTTTGAGTAATCCCGGATCCGGATCTGTGGACATAGTATCCGGATCCGGATCCGCCCCCAAATTTAATCAATTCTTTCTTGCTCTATGGCCCACCTTTCCATAAAATTTCATTGAAATTCACAGAGAACTATTGGAAATATTGTGCCGGATACTCCCGATCCGACCAAAACTTTAATAATTTCTTCCATGGCCCATGGCCCACCCTTTCACAAAATTTCATCAGAATCCGTTCTTAACTTTCTGAGTAATCCTGCTAACAGACAAACAAACAGACAACTAACGCGGGGTAAAACATAACCTCCTTCGAGGAGGTAAAAATATTTTACAGGCTACTTAAAATTGTTCCTCAACCTTCAAGCATACGTTTCAAAAGCACCATACGAGTATCTACCCATACCTGTTCTACGTGGCTGGCTACATTTTCCCCACTGTTCATTACCCGTCCCCGCGCCCTTCCGGCGCGGGGACGGGTATTGTTTTCACCCGGTTTGTCTGTTTGTTTACCTGTCTGTCTGTCTGTTAACAACTTTACGCGAAAACTGCTGGTGATATTTTGGCTAAAATTACATGGATGATGGGCTATGACCTGATCACCTAATTAAATTTGGGGCCAAACTGGGCCAAGGCCCAGGCTGTAAGTACAAAAAATGTATTGGAAAAAAAAAAAAAAAAAAAAAAAAAAGGACGAGTAAAAATCGTTTTTTCGCCATAACTCCTTTCAAATTGGTCTATTCGACATGAAACCAAAAGCTAAAGATGCATCTTTCAAAATCTGCATCTTATAACATGCCTCATTACATCAGGGGGGGTCACACCCAAGTTAGCGGTAGGGAGGTCAGTGTCGGATGGGTCGGGCCTAAAATTTCAAATGGACAAAATATTGTCAATTTTCACCCGATTTACTCCAAATTTGAGATGTTTCATCTTTGAATAGATATCCTGTTGTGTTTATACGTCAGCACCAAAATGACTCTCGGGGCGGGTTTGCTGTGCCATGGCACCACTTCTTGTTAGTTTCTGATCTGATTGTAAGTTACACTTACGTTTATAGCGTCGAACCTCCAATGATAGAGTAAGAAGTGTCGATCGTATTGATGTTAGAGACCTCCGGGGGTGGACGTTTAAAGAGGGTACAGTAGTTTAGACTTTCAGCTCTCTCGCATGTTATCACCCTGTCGACCTTCCCTGTTTGACTTTATTGACTTATTTATATGTACATACACATGTATGTATTTCACATCCTCATACTGTAATTATTTCATTTCTCACTCTTATTGTTCATGCATACAGGTAGGGTATGCGGCCGAGGCATATGCCTGGTTCAGGGAAGATGGACGCCCCTGCCCTGCATAGTCCCGGATCACCCTTGGGCAAAGTGTAGCATCCGTTAGCCCATCAAAACGGTAGCAGGTGGATGGTTTCCATCGTCACGGAAGTACTACCATGGAAATGATGTGGCGCCAGAGCCAGATAGCTGGCCTAATACAGCACTCCCAGGCGGGGAACTCAACTATGATTACCAGGCAAACTCCAGACTGAGACTACTACTGATACATATCTCCTATATACGACTAATCCTCTTGAGGACTATGCCTCCTTCATTTTCCCTGCACCTCTCCATGTGGAAGGACCCTATTCCGGCTCCGACGATCAGCTGTTTGCAACAAGAAGACAGTTGCTCGCTTGTGGTCAATAGGTCTTCTTGGCGAGACGCACCAAGGTAGAACATTAACAACAACAGTTATTCCTGCATGTAGTGGGAGCAATCCAGAAACAGGAACAGGAAAGCGCAGACATAAGAGGACTGTCAGCACAGCCAGCCTTCAGAGTGTTCACCTCAGTAGCCATTTATAGCCGCTCCACTTCCTGTTATCTGGAAAGAAGTATGTGCTGGTGTAGCCTACATGTCGATGGAACAAAACACTGCCAGTCATGGCCGGAATTCGTCGTAGTGAGGCCCTTGGCTATGGGAAGCTGCATTGGCCCTATTCGGCAACTGTTGACAGATAATAAGAATATGTAACAACTGAACTTGACAAGAATGTCTCCAAGATGCAAAATAAATACGCAGGGAGTGGGTTAACTCAGTTAAATAATTACTTATATTAAAATTATAAAAAACCATTATAAATAAAAAAAAGTAAGATTTCGAGAGGTCCCTTCATACTGCAAGACCGTAAACTGTAACTTGTTTAGCTTATGTCGAAATCCGGCCCTGCTGCCAGTCCAACTTCTGATTTAGCTACGTCAGCCATTACTACTTGGTGCATAACTGGACAGAATTTTATCTCCTTGTCTAACACTACTTTCTTTGTCGGTATTTTTATTTCATTTCATTTTTATAATCCTTGTGGAGTTTTATGGTTGGCTATCAGCTCAGTATTGTATTACACTCGTCATAGGAGGCTCCCTTGCGCCACTTATATAACCGTGTTAGTAGCGTTTTCTGTTATTCATGCCTTTCATGTCGATATGAAACAATCAGCATCATTCTAGAAAACATGAAGATGTAATATGCAAAATAATTCGCTAAGGATGAGGTGTTACAAAGCTTCCTTAGGCCACGAGAATACGTCACATTATCTACATATAAACGCTTCTTAATGCTAAAGTGCAGAGGTTATCGATAAAATAATTCTTGCACGTCCAGACTGTTCACTATACTCCTTTTTTTTTTGTTGAGGCGAAGATGCACTTGGCAGGTTGATGATGATTGGCTGAATACAACATGTCCAAAAAATATTTACTAACCCAAATTTCCCCCTCAGATATTTGTTGTCAATTAATAATGCTAGATTATGAAGTAATGTTGCATTCACCGAATAATCACCGATCTGTCAAGTGCATCTTCGCCTCGATTTAAAAAAAAAAAAAAAAAAAAAAAAAAAAAACTGAGTATAGAACCGAATTATGTCCATACAAAAAGCGTGCCAAGGCACAGCAAACCCGTCCCCGGTGGTCATTTTAGTGCTGACGTATAAACACAACAATATATTTAGTCAAAGATGTCACATAAATCGGGTGAAAACTGAAGATTTTATGCCCGACCCACCAGACCTTGGCTCCCCCACCGCTAACTGGGGGGCGTTACCGCTGATATGTTATAGGATGCAGATTTGAAAGATACACCTTTAGGTATTGGTTTCATGCCGGTATTACGAATTTGAAAGAAGTTATGGCAAAAAAACGAAGTTTACATTTTACATCTGGGGAGCCTACAGCCTGGGCCTTTCCCCCGTTTGGCCCAAAATTTAATCAGGTAATGTCATAGCCCATCATCCCTGTCATTTTAAATTAGTCAAAATCGCACCAGTAGTTTTCGCGTAAAGTTGTAAACAGACAGACAGACAAACCGAATGAAAACAATACCCGTCCCCGATCCCCTCCTAGGCGGGGACGGGTAATAATCACAGAACAAGGCTCGTATTCAGGTAGGTTACGGCGACTCACAGACTTTTTCCTTATTTATTTCTCAGTATAGCACTTTGATAATTTAAATGTGCAAACTGTTGATAGCAGCGTCAACCTGGTGACGTATTTTTTTTAATACAATCATGCTGACTCCAGAAGATTATACAGAACGATTTTATTCGAGTTTCGTATTTCAGTTCATTAAGGCTATATCTAACGCCTCCATTCCGAGGTCTCTCCAGAGCTGAAATAAAATCATGAAATAGTAATAAGAAAAAATGTGTCATTGGATTGAAAGGGTTAAATGACTAGTGACTTACAAGAGTCATAATAATATTCATGTGTAGAAAATTAATAAAGTCATGAGGAAACGATTGCTGCATAGAATCTCATTAACTGCACGAATATACGTCCTATAGAGCCATACAGCACACACTACAGGATTAAAGTAATAAATAAATAGAGTTCCGCTTCTCACATACACCTTGAGAGTGACAGTTGAGGAGATATCCAATTTCGGCGGAAACTAATCTCACCGCGTGTGCTATTATCGACTCCAAGCCTCTTATCCAACTGCAAACTCGTCTCAGTTTCACCGCGCCTCTTGGTTTGCCGCCATCTCGTTCTGGGAAAATTGGTGGTGGAGCTGCGTGTGTGAGGGCGTTATTAATGATGAGAATGAGAACAAAAACGGCACTCATTTCGTCAGCTTGAGTGAATTTTAGTACTGCAAATCGTGAGGAAGATGTTAGTAGGCTAGCTGATTTGTGGGTTAAATATGTAGATATAGGCAACCGTATATAATATTAAGCATGCAGAAAACTTTCATCTTAGCATCACTCTTTAGATGTACGTACGTACTGATTATAACAGTAATATAATCGGTAAGCCATTGTGTTACCTTCATGCTTTACTAATGCTATGGTTTCATGTCACCGTCAAATTGTCTTTTATTTTCAGATTCGATTGGCACAGATTATCTGCATTTAACCTTTCACACTGGCTTCTAATTGTAGCTGTTTCATCCACTTGCAACGGACGTAATGACAATACACTCGACCAGTTACAAGTTAAACAAGTGAAGGGTTATAGTCACTGAAAAGACGCTGTCATCCAGAACTGAGTCATAATGCGCAGTGAATTTAAAACTTGTTCTAAAAGTAACAATACGGTACCATAAAGACAAGAGTGTTGATCTAAAAGAATCTCTCATAAGGATTATTTTAGTATAAAGTATGAAAAAATAGAGAATTTATTAAGAAAATGGGGAATCTTCACGCCTCGCAATACCTGCCTTGCATACAAAGGAAATGAGAAGGGAATCGGTAAATTGTGGTTTCCTGCGAATCTCACTTCGAGCACTCAAGAACAATAAGGAAAATTACCATAATCATAAAACCATTGCTCGGTGAAGTACGGTTACGTTTAGCCGCCTAGGAAGTCAGTTTCTTTCGTTCTTAACCGCTTCCCAGGACACTGATTCTTAAATTCGTGAAAGATGTGGTTAACAGTGACTGGTCTCTTTTTCCCCTTTTTGATGTGGACAGTTTTATTCATTTATTTATTTATTCGTTCATTTATTTATTTATTGAAGTAGCCTATGTATGGAGAAGCTCATGACAAGAATCTGGCACACCTTTTTGAATCCTTTCATTCCTTTTTTTTTTTTTTTTTTTTTTTTTTTTTTTAACGATCGTCAGACGCTCTTACTCTGTCAAGGGGAAACATACCGCAGGGAAACGGATAGCAATTGTCTTCCCTAATCTATTCAGCCTAAAATGGTCTTTCCTAAATCAATTAACCAACAAAATCGTTCAGGGGTTACAGGAATATATTTTCTTTCTGCTGTCAGACGATTCTCTTCAGTGTAAGGGAACCCCCTAGCAGTGAAGAGGTTAATGAAGACTCCATCACACCCTTCCAATTCGAAAAGTCTCTCCTGAACTGAATAAAATCGTCTGGAAATAGCAAGAATATGATATAAAAGAAAATCATAGTGAAGAGTTAACTCGATGATCTACGCCTCCATGGAATGAAAAACAATAATAAAAAAATCTGCAGATGTTTTTTCTTGTGAGGCTGGACCCAGGATTTGAAAAATTTGAATGATGTGCAAATGAAGGCTATACTCGGTTTAATTTCACCTTTCAAAGATTCATAACCCCTTTCAGTTCAGTTGATGGCCACGTATATTCAGACTGGAGGATTGACTTGACTTGTAACCAAGATGATTTATGTCAGCCTCATAACTAAGACCAATCGAATTTCGTGCAAGCATGGCCCGCATTTTCGTCGGGCAAGAAAGTTCCCTAATACCTCTTCCTTAGCTATGTATTTTTGTATATGGGTGGTTCAAATCCTTTCGTACGTTATGAACGGAAAGTAAGGCAACATCGTGAGGATTTACGCAACTCAGAAGAGGACAGCAAGGTGTTATAAAAAATGGCTTGGGAATAGGCGTTAGGGAGCGTATACGCAACCAAGGAGAATACTGGCCAATGACTTAATATTCAAGTTGTGAGAGTGGCCCAGTGCTGTAGATGAAAACAAATCGACTATAATTAATTTCCTTGAGGCGGGGATAAATCGAAGTAGTGTAATTTCTTTTTTCTTGAAAGTTACTGTAATCACCGCTGATATTACAGATTCACGAAAACTATCATCGTTAATATTACAGATTCACGAAAATTATCATCACTAATATTACAGATTCACGAAAATTATCATCGTTAATATTACAGATTCACGAAAATTATTGCCGCTGGATCAGGCATAGGCTTTCTAATTTCGGCCAAACATGAGAACTCGGCTGCATTTTCTGGCGGCTGGATCTGCTTGAGAGTTGTGATCAACAGTGTGAATGCCTGATCAAGCCTAAACTGATTTTCAAAGGAGTGGTGGTGAGAGAAAGTCGACACGGGGAGTATTAAGTGCAAGAATGAATGTGGTTGTGGGTGAAAAAATGGTTGTAAGTTTGATTTCAGATAGGCTATGTGTGGCTGTAAGTTCGAGTGCAAGGGTGGTTGTAAGTGTAAGTGTGGTTGCAAGGGTAAGTGAGGTTGCAAGTGTGATTATGAATGATTGCGCAAGTGTAAATGAGGTTGCGAGAGTGAGTATGAGTGGTTGTGAGTGTAAGTGTGGTTGCAAATGTATGTGAGGTTGCAAGTAATAGTATGAGTGGTTGGTTGTAAGTGTGGTTGTAAGTACAAGTTGTGGCCGCAAGTATGGTTATAAATGTAAGTGTGGTTTCATGTGTGGTGTGAAAGTAAGTGTGTGAGCGGTTGTATGTGGTCGCAAGTGTAAGTGTGGTTGTAGCTAGACTGTAAGACTGGTTTTAGCTGTGGCTGTAGGAGGAACAAAAAAAAAAAAAAAACGCGGGGAGTAAGTGTAAATTCAGATGTAAAAAAGGACCTTAAGAGAGTAAGAGTGAGCTGTAAGAGTGATCCTAAGGGTAAGAATAAAAGTGTGAACGTGGAAGTGTGAAAGTGATCGTAAGAGAAAGTTGACACCGCGGGTAAGTGGATAAGTGCAAAAAAAAAAAAAAAAAAAAATGAAATATCTAATTTTGGGTGATGCTTTGTAATGTTGGCCTCAGTAAGTTATCAGGATTTTTTTTCTTTTTCTTCCATGCAATCATATCTGCAAAAATATGTGTCAACTTTCTTGTAATTTATGTACACACACACACACACACACACACACACACACACACACACACACACACACACACACACACACACACACACACACACACACACACACACACACAGATTTTTCCAACTTTCACATACTGTACTGATGAAGTTGATAAAAGATGAAAAGAAGCAGCATCGTCACCCGAGATAAATGAAACGAAATACCGGTATCTAGTGCAAGATGAAAGAAGCACTGGAATTTAAATTAAGCATTAGCTATTTTAGTGTCGGTACTAAGCGCAGAAAAGAAGGGGAAAATAGACTAAAAAATTAGAAGGGAGATTAGTTTAGTGAGTATAGTACAGTATAGACTAGATCATTACAACTATAGTTCGTTCATCTTTACTTGGCCCAAATATTCGTCATTTTGCAGCTTATTTCCCGTAGCTCAGTGGCAGGATAAGACAATGCCATGGCTCTGCATTCATTCTGTGGCATTTCTTCCCGATTAGCACCGTATTCCAGTGTTAACCTCTTGCTATAGCTCAGTATTTAAGATGGGGATATGGCAATTTTACGCCTAGTTAAGCTGAACAGTATGATATTCCATAAAAAGTACTGTATGAGTGTAAGAAGAGCAGGAAGGAAGATAATAGCTATTTTGTCTTTCTACTAAATGAGGATTATTAAGACAAAGTATACAGTGTTCTAAGTCCAAATTTTCCCTTAGAACACAATCCAGGAAGGAGGGGAAATGAGACACGGGATGAGGGTGTGCCGTCGGTGTGAAAATGTGGTATCATTATTTTCACTGTATGGTAATGGAGATAATGAGGAAGGTGTTAGCTGGATGATAATGTGTTCCCCCTTCCTCTCTCTCTCTCTCTCTCTCTCTCTCTCTCTCTCTCTCTCTCTCTCTCTCTCTCTCTCTCAGTTTATAACTTTCATTTTTCCCTGTGCCTCCTCTCTCTTTTCTTTTCCTTCTCAGCTTTTTCTGTATATTTCCTGTCCCTTCTAGAGAGAGAGAAAAAGAAAGAAAGAGAGAGAGAGAGAGAGAGAGAGAGATTTATAAGAAAAATAGGGCTGGAGAAAGGAAGGTAGAAATGAGTAGGGGGAGTGGGAGTGGGGTAGGGGCTTGCATTATAAACACAGGCAGCAGATGGCACGGCACTACTTTCTCTTCATCTTTATCCCGGAGAGAGAGAGAGAGAGAGAGAGAGAGAGAGAGAGAGAGAGAGAGAATTAGAGGAATGTACTGCCCCCTGTGAGTCATAAAAGGAAGTGTGCGATTAGGTGGACAATGATAGGAGGCCTGTAATGGATAACATAATACCCATGTAATTACCTTATCTGCTATGTTACACCTACAAATATATTCAGGTGTAGTCACCCGGTTTTCTTGATCTGATTAAAATAGTCTTGCAGAAACAAAAGTAATCAAAAGTGACGTCATTTTCACCAGGAGATTTTAATGGAGACTAACGCTTCTGCTGTGATAGGTCTTTCTTCAGCTAACCAAAATTGTATTCGGAAGACTAATATACGTCAGTGAATTGGAAGGATCAATGGAGAGGTCTTTCGTAAGCTCAATTTGAATCGTTTGATGTAAACAAGAGTAGAAAATAAAAGTCATCTTAATCGAACCGAAAAGGGCACTGGATACAACAATTCTCTTCTCACACCAGTAAATAAAATGTACTGAGTTAAATATCCCATAAAAATCACTTTCACTAACGCTTTTTTTATGTGGATTGCGAACCAATGGAGAAATAACTTTTTGATTAATGATAGATATAAACCGCGTCAGTGACAGATTTATATTATTTCGAGAATTAATTAATGACTGGAAAATGTTCAGATTGGTTGCTCCTGGATCCTTGTGAGATTTGGAAAGTACGAGTGAGAGAATTTGATTCGGAATGTAATTATTATGTCTCAGCATGAAAACTCTCTCTCTCTCTCTCTCTCTCTCTCTCTCTCTCTCTCTCTCTCTGTCACACACACACACACACACACACACACACACACACACACACACACACACACACACACACACACTATAGCACGCACTCACGCACACGCGTGACCCCTTCTGAGCTGATTGTCTTATGTTTGTGTTCTAGTTGCCCACCACCTTTCTTGCAACTGGGGAATCCCATACAGTACGATATAATTAGTAATAACAAGTGTGTTAGGTGGATTTATGGAGAATCACTAAGTCTGATTAGAACACAAATCCCACATAATATCTTCACTTGTTAGCCCGGATTTCAAACCTACAGTACAAGAAGAGGTTTGCCAGCTCAAGAGGTAGATTCACAGATGTACGATCCAATCCCTCTTATAACTATCACTTGCTTTCATACGAAGAACAAGAAGCACTGGAAGATTTTGCACCTCTTTTTTCTTGTCCTTCCTATAAAAAGGTCCCCAAACAGTTTAGATGTGTTTTTGCAAGAACAAGAGATATTTGAAGCTTCTACATTCCTCCCCCTCTTCTTCCTCCTCCTCCTCCTCCTCCTCTTTTCTTCTTCGGCTTGCCTTTTCTGCACAAAGAAAATTACGAGTTTGAAATTATTGTATGTTTGTTCGTGAATATACTTCAGTATGATATCCACAGTACTAAGGGCCGTATTCCAGGTTGCGTAGGAGGCTTCGTAACCTCCTCCTTAGCGATTTATTTCGTATATTAGAGAGAGAAGGGGGGATATCAAGGTATACGAGCTAATACGCATAATTAATCGTTAAGAAACAAGTGCAGCGAAATGTCATATGAGAGAGAGAGGGAAAATCAAGGTGTACGAGATAATACACGTAATAAATCGCAAAGAAACAGGTACAACGAGGTCTCATATGCCACCTAGAATACGAAACTACTGACTTGATCCAGCTCCCCGCCCCCTAACACCCCTTTCCCCCCCTAACTCCCCCCTCTCCCCTAAAACTCCCCCCTTCTCTTCCCCCAACCTTGGCCTGCTCCACTGGCTTAGGGAAGTGTGGCCGTCCCTTGTCACCACAAGGCACAAGAGTTTATTTATTTATTTATTTATTTATTCATTCATTCATTCTGTGTTTACGTCGACACTAAACAATATGGATATATATATCTCGTTGGTCGTGCACTAAACATTACAGATTTGTTTCTCGTTGGTCGTGCACTGAACATCATAGATTTTTTTCTTGTTAGTCGTACATTAAACATTATAGATTTGTTTCTTGTTGATCGTGCACTAAACATTATAGATTTGTTTCTTGTTGGTTGCGTTCTCAGGAAATTAACACAAGAATATGATAATGGTCACAAAGACGTGCAGCGTGAGTGAGATGGATGTAGCAGTTTAACAGTGTCCCTTTCTACCACTGAGCTATGTGAAATGAACAGGATAAAAGCGAAAATTTGGCCCAAGTTAGGGTGAATGACCTATAGTCATCATCTGCTGCATATTTCCCACTACCAGTAATGAAGATGGGATGGGCGTAGGACCCTGGGAGAGAGAGAGAGAGAGAGAGGAGCAGGAGAAACGTAATCTGTGTCCAGCGTAAAAGAAATACTCCTCCATTCACTCATCAGTCGTGTCTTTAAAATGACACAAAATACAATGGATGATAAATTTTTCCAGTGCAGTTTTACAGGTGAATTACGGAGATGTATTCGTGCATGAATTTCTTGAGTTAAAAGCAAATACGCATCAATGGTCCCTGCCACCCAGATATTTTTAAAAGTAATAGCTTGTGACGTCACGATTTTTGTTTTGCCTGGGTAGCTATGTTATGAGGCACGCAAGTAAAGCATGAACTAGGAGTGTCTAATGATGCAGGGGTTATGTAGCTCGTAGACAAGTCATTTCGATGTTTTAAATAGGCTCATTTGCCGTCATTTTGGTGATTTAGATCTTGAACGCGAGTATCTAAGAAATGTTTAAAATTTCATAAATTGTGAATGGCTAAGGAAAAAAAAAAAGACATTGATTTTACTTGGCACACAGACAGACGAACAACTTTCTCAAATCCGATATGGAACTCAAGATTTTTTTCATCTCCGCAATTGTTCTTTAAATCAAATAAACTAGCATACGATAACTATGTGCTTTATGTACTGTTCATAAACATACAATTCTGCGTACGTATATATGAATAGGCACTTGATATAAACCTGAGTATATTATGATGTAGTGTGGCGTGAGTGTGAGAGGTGATGGCTGTCATTAAGTTTTTGTTTGTGGATAAAGGGGATATCGTAGAGCGTGAGTGAGGGGCTACGTGCTAAAAGGTTTTCGATGTAGAAAAACTGTGTAAATAGCGTGTGTGAGGCTAGGAGCTTAAATTATCATAGGAAGGGTAGGACGGTCAGTTATATTATTAGAATGATTGACTGTGTAGGTAAAAAAGAGAGTAGTTAACGTGAGTTGATGTGCTTAAAGACTCTTGATGTAAGTGAAGGTAAACATTACATGGTGTTGAGGAGCCTGTGTGAGAGGCTACGTGCTTAATCAATGCAGGAAGTGTGGGAAGGTCAGTCAGTATATTTCAGTTTTAATATATTGGTAAAGGAGAATGTATACTGTAGAACTTCATGTATGTGAGATGATGTACTTAAAAATAATTGATATGGTTAAAGAGTGGTGTGGATGGTCGTGTTCGAGAGGCTACGTGTTTAGTCAGTAGAGGGAGGTAAAAGAGTGGGATGGTCAGTGAAGTTTCCCTGGTCTGGTCTGGGCCGGTCTAGGTCTTGGGGGAAACTGAGCCACGTGCCGGAGAAAGTTTACCTTACCACGGCCACTACCACCGTCACTACTACTACTACTACCACCACCACCACTATTATCACCATTACCACCACCACCACTATTATACTATTATTACTACTACTACTACAACTACTACTATTACTACTACTACTACTCAACTACTATCACCATCACCACCACCACCACCACTTATACCATTACTACTACTACTATTACTACTACCACTACCACCACCACTACTACTACAACCAACATCACAATCAATAGTTGGCATTACAGCCACCGTTACCGCTTCCACCACTTTCACCCCAGCTACCACCATTACCACCACAGTCCTGGCACTACCACTACCAAACACTACAGTCTCTCTCTCTCTCTCTCTCTCCTATTTATTACTACCATCACAATTACTACCACTATCATATCCGCACCATAACTACAACTATTACCACGATCAACCACTACCACAACAACAACAACAAACAAATGCAGACAACAAAAGTAACAAGTGGAGAAAACACTAACGATATAAATGACAATAACAAGAAAAGCAATATCAATAGAAACAATCATAACAAGAAAAACGAGAAGAAGAAGAAGAAGAAGAAAAAGAAAAACAATACTCTACCTCATGCTCAACAATAACGCTACCAGCATCACACACACACACACACACACACTTCACAATAAATTTCTAGTATTTACCTCAGGCTGTAAAATCATAGCTTATTTTAAGGTTATGTTTGTAATATGTTAACCCTTTCACTAAGATGTCCAGTCGTTGGTATAATTTATCACCTATACTGTTTACGTTGAGTTTGTGTTTTTATCTATCTATCTATCCATCTATCTATTTATGTAGGTACAGTATATGTATGTAGGTATGAATGTGTGTGTGTGTGTGTGTGTGTGTGTGTGTGTGTGTGTGTGTGTGTGTAATAACAAAACTCCAAACCCTGTCAAATGCTTTCAACAAAACTTTATACATTGAATTACCAGAGATTCATTATTTTCCATGCCGAGTTTGGTTCAGGTTGATGTCCTCTGATGGGGTGTTTTGGCCACGTTTGTGTTCACCGTCACAGGTGGCAGGGAAAAATGTCACTGTACCGGCAGGGCAAACACCTTCCTGAGCATAGCGTGCAAAAGGCAACTGCAGACGATTATATCCAGCAGAGAGGAACCGTACGCAATTAAATGGTTCAGAAGTCACCTCAGCGCATTCGATTCGATGGTGGAGTTTAGAACATTGTATTTTATTTTTCTTAACTCCTGATTATTTTATTCATCAGAGAAAACCCTACGGAGAGAAAAGTTCAGTAATAATACTAGAGATATCTGTCACTGGAAATTAAAAAAATGTTGGATTAATTCCTTCAGTCCTATAAAGTTTTCTTTTGTTTCGTATACTTAATACTACAAGTACTATCAGACGATTTTTTGAGCTTAGGAGACCACGATAGTAGAGAAGAGTTTAATGAAGGCTGTATCTAACCGAACAGATTTGAGCAGCCCCTCAAGTGAAAGAAAATTGTCTGGAGCTAATAAGAACAAGACGTCCTCTGGTTGAAGGGGATTAACCTTTTCGCTTCTGTAGGTGAACTTGATTTCTTTTTTCTAAGAAAGCATTGTTTTTTTCTGAAGAGATATCCTACCAATCAAATATTTTAAAAACTATGCCGAATAACCATATCTCCGTTGTTGGTGTACTGGGAGGGCTTGCTCAAGACGATTTAATTCCGCAAAACGAAATCCCAGGAGTCAAATGGTTAAAGCCATGTGGAGTCGGCGTGTATGACCGTCTAGCTTTATACTTGAGCGTCGGTGCTAAACTATGTGTCCTTCACGCCACATCTTGTAAACGTTACACACAGATATCGTGCAGTTGAATGACCTGGAGTTTGTTTATAAGTATTCCTTATCCTCCCAACGCACTGATTCCTTGTAAATAATAATAAAGTAAAAGTATTTTCTGTAAAAAAATCATAAGCATTCATCAGAGTACTATATACAAAGCTCAATAGGCACTGCTACTGTTTGAATGCAGTTTTATATTAAATAGGATTATATAAATATTGTTATAATACACTTTATTTATTCATTTCTCTCGAGGAGAAGAAAAGAAAAAAATTGTGATACCTGCTTGGTCAATTGTAAAATGGAATAGCTTTACAACCCCCCCCCCAATCCCTTACCATTTACCTTTCACTGAACCACAGCCACCAGAGACATCAACCATTATACTGCCGGTCACTTGCCTTTTTATCTGTGATGCAAGCGACAACACCCTTACCACTCGCCCCACAAGTCTTTTCAGATGAAGTAAAATAATACAGTAATCACTCGTCTGTCGGTCCACGTAGGGTCTTGGGTTGGTACAGTATTCACAAACACATTAACGATGAGTTTCCTGTCGTAATTACGATATATTTATGCAAGATGAACAAGAGATATGAAATGATTCTGCAGTCCTTTCATGTCCTCCCTGTGCAGCAAAATAACTTCATA
Organism: Coenobita brevimanus; assembly: GCF_032717465.1. NCBI lineage: Eukaryota > Metazoa > Arthropoda > Malacostraca > Decapoda > Coenobitidae > Coenobita > Coenobita brevimanus. The sequence continues at coordinate 6,866,877 of NC_136978.1, forward strand.
AACTTTCCTCTCGTAGCTAGGGTATATTTATGCAAGAAGAACAAGAAATAGGGAGAGATTCTAAATTCTCCTCTCTTTGTTCTTCCTGCAGAAATAGTTCATAGTTATGACAGGAAACAGCTCTTAAATCTGTCTATGAATCCATGCTTTAGTGCCAGTGTGTTTGTATGTACAGTACAGCTGTGGACAGTATCCCTTTTACACTGCCATGAATCTGTGTCAGCACCTGATGAGAGCTTGCTAAGCTAACCAACATTATTTAAGCAAGTTCGAAAGGTTGAAATATTGCTGCTTTAGTTTGTATGTACAGTTGCAGTCAGTGGTTCTTTACAGTGCCTGGAAATTGTGTTACCTAATGAGATTTTGCTAAGCTAACTAAGGATATTCAGGTTGGTTGGAAAGGTAGCATCACTGTGCAAACAGAATGAACTGTTTGTGTTGTGAGAGTGGGGTTACAGTGAAATCAAAGTTCGCAGTGACCTGCATTTTGTGCTGTGAGAGTGACGTGCATGAGATAAAAACAAGTAACTGTGTTGGGGTGTTAGGAAAGTTATTTTAATGAGGACAGAGTGTACTGTGAGTTGCGCTAAGGGCAGAATGTACTGTGAGTTGTACTATGTGATGTGAGAATGAGGTGCTTGATGTAGTGTACTGTGATGTGAGGGGTAGCATGACAATGAGGGCAGAGAGAAATGAGTTGTGGCCTATTGTGTTGTGAAAGTAAGGTGCGTTGTGAGGCGTGCAGGGGTGTGAGGGGGCGAAATAGCAGTGAGCCCGAAGTGGACTGTTTGTGAGTTGTTTTTATGCTGTGAGAATGAAGTGAATGAGATGAGTAATTGTGTTGTGAGACTTCAGTACAGTGAGGACAGGATGAACTATTCCTGAGCTGTATTTGGTGATGTGAGAGTGAGGTGCATGAGGTGAGTGTGTTGTGGTGCGAGGGGTAGCATTACAGTGAAGGTCAGGATGGATTATGAGGTTTTTCGTGTTGCGAGAGTGAGGTGTATAGAGGAGATGCATTGTAGCATTATGGGCATGGTGGAGTGTTTGTGAGTTGTACTTTGTGCTGTGTAACTGAGGTTAATGAGGTAGGTGTGGTGTGGAGTAAGAGACGGCATTAAAGTGAAGGCACAGTGGGGAGGTGTGGTTGCGTGCGTGAGAGAAGGGAACGGTTGTTGGGAGGTTAGGAGTTATTAAAAGCCTAGGAGAAGGGGGAGGACGGAGGTAGTGGTGGTGGTAAGTGACGAAGGAATGGGAAAAGGGGTCTGGGGGAGAGGTAGTGGTGGATGAAGCAATAAGAGGGGATGGTCAGAGATGAAGTGGAGAGAGAGGGGAGGTGGGGAGAGTAGAAGGGTAGCGTGCAATGGTAGATGAAGGTAGAGAAGAGTGGCGTGATGGAAGGAAAGGGACGCCATGGGGCTATCGTGGACTTTAAAGACTCCCTAGCACCTCTTCCCAGTTTGTTTGTGCATATGATACTTTAATATTTTCGTGTGTGTGTGTGTGTGTGTGTGTGTGTGTGTGTGTGTGTGTGTGTGTGTGTGTGTGTGTGTGTGTGTGTGTGTGTGTGTGTGTGTGCCGAATATATCCGTACTAAAAAGACACTAGTAACACAATTTAAAGGTATAAGTTGACACGTTAATATTCTCTTTCCTGTTATTTATGCATACTGTGTCGATAATAAGATAATAGTTAAATCACGTACAGTAGAAAAGTACATAATATGCAAAACAATCACTAAGGAGATGCCAAGGGGTGTGCAAATCCCACATGAGTGAGGGCCCTTAGCGATGGGTGAGGCAGCAGGAACAAAGAGGATACTGTAGATGTGCTCGGAGAAGTTGCAGGAGCTTACAGAGACACAGCCGTGTTTTCATTGCCATGTGAGATCTCGTAGCTCCTCTTCCTTAGCGATTTACTTTGCATATCTCAGTAATCTCTTGTGTGTTATGTGTTTGTTATACCGACATATTTTGCGTCAGTAGCATACAAGAGGATAACAAGCTGTAATAGACACAATAGATTGCTAAGGAGGAAGTGTTACGAAATCTAAAACAACGAGCTAGAATCCTTCCCGGAGTGGGAGGGAAAGAAGGTGGAGTGAATGATACAGAGTGAAAGAATGCTGGCCTCTGTCATTTAACAGATCTCTCTGTCCGATCCTCAGTGACTGCTCTTCTGATGTAAAGTCCTTTCACTGAAGGGTAAGGAGTTCGTGTAAAATAATCAAATGAAACGGGAAAGGACATTTATTTATAATTTCAATGATAGTTATGGAAAAGGAATAGGATGGGAGAGGAATGGAGAGAGAACCGTAAGAGATGTAGTCTGTCTATCACCTTAACCATAGCAATTTATTACAACATGTAGGACAGAAATTTTCTCACATATATAAGTTTTGCAAAGTCTATACCTGTGTTAGAAAGACGTAAATACTATGCAGAAGATAAATAAGGTGTAATGTATTCGTACAAAATGAAGTGGTGTGGACAAGGTGCTAAAATGCATCTCATGGAACTGGGAGACTTTTTTTTTTTTTTTTTTAGCATCTCCGTGTACAATTAGCGTTTTTTTCTTTTTTCCATAGTACAGCTTACCACCCTCTGTATGTTATTAATGGCTTTATAATACCTTGCTGCTCTCATATTTGTTATTTGCATCCTTAAAACGCCTGAACAGCATACGAAAAATTAAAAACGCGGCATAAACAGAAATATACCGTTGAGGAAGGAGAGCTAGAAACCCTGTAAAGCTGGCGAGAAAACGGGCCTAATGGAGACGAATGATGTGGTCCAGTTTGTCATTCAACATATTTTCATCTCGTAAGCGCAGCCTTGGGGAGTGGAAGGGAGAGGGAGGAAAGGGTGAGTGGACTGAGAAAAGATGGGAGAAGGGAGGTGTGCAGGGAGAGGGAAGGAGGGAGGGAAAAAATATAATGGGTGGTGAGGTAGGGAGAAAAGAAGTGAGGAAGGGAGGGAGGGAGAGGAGGGGAGAAAGAGGTTAGTATAAGGAAGGAGAGAGAGAGAGAGGGGGGGGGAAGAGAAGGTATAGGGAGGGAGAAGGGAGGGAGAGGGAGAAGAGGTAAATAAGGGGATGGAGAGAGGGAAAGAGGGGAGATAAGTAAGGGGGAGGTAGAGAGGTGGGAAAAAGAGGTAAATGAAGAGGGCAGGACGGGGAGAGGTAAAGGGGGGAGGAGGGAGGGAGAAAAGATGGAAGTGGGGGAGGAGGGAGAAAAGAGGTAATTAGAGGGAGGGAGGGAGGGAGGGAGGGAAAGACAGGGAGGTTGTGGGCAAGGATGTAATAGGAAGGAAGTCATTAGGGAGAGACAGACAAACAGGAAATCAGTGTATAGGAGAGGAAGATGGAGACGAGGGACAAAGTGAAGCAAAATGGAAAACTGAAAAAGGAAAAAAAAAAAGATCGGGAAAATGGAGAGAGTACAGTAGAATAAAAATAACGAGGAGAAGAAAATATGTTAAGAAGATAGGGAAAAGAGAGAGAGGAAAGTAGAATAAAAGAAAGGATGATAAATACTGTATGAGAGAGAGAGAGAGAGAGAGAGAGAGAGAGAGAGAGAGAGAGAGAGAGAGAGAGAGAGAGAGAGAGAGGGAAACGAAAAAAGCTGAAGAGGATTTGGCGTAAATCCTGTAGTAACAATGCGTAACCGTATGATTTTAGATGCAGGAGAATGTCTAGGATCCACGCTGTCCGACCATCACTCACCCAAGATTTTCGAAGAGTTTAGCAAAGCTCTATATTCAGGCCCTGATGATCCAGCATTTATTACATTGTAGTAGCTTTGCTGGGATTCTCGTTCAACTTCCAACACCGTGATTGTGATCATCATCTAATCCTGTTCCCAACTTTTGTTGTATAAAGTTAACCCAATCAGCTTAAGGACGTCATTTACATTTTATTTTGTTTTTACCCAGCTCCGGGAAGACTTCTAGTAAAGACGTTATTGAAGGCTATATCTAACCCTACAGCTGGAAAGACTGTCCTAAGATGAATATATATATATATATATATATATATATATATATATATATATATATATATATATATATATATATATATATATATATATATATATATATACTTGCTTGGGAACCACGTATACAATGGAAACAAAAGGAGACCATCTTCATAGACCTACGGCCAAACTATGCATCAGCTGTTGCAACAGTTGACATGTCAGACCAACTCAAAATTTCAAGATAAGCAACATTGTATTTCATAAGAAAGTCGCTAAAATGCCTCCTTGCAGCCGAAATTGAAATTAGCCTAATAGTCAGCTGATGTGTCAGCTGACGCAAAAGCTAACATGTTAAATAAACTCAGATTTTCAAGCTGGGCAACTTTGTATTTCGTAGGAAAATTGCTTAGAGCCCTCCAAGAGCAGATATTCAAACCTTGAAGGAGAGAGAAAAAAATTCCCCAGCTGTACCACTTAGAAATCTGTCGGCTTCGCTGCAGGTAAAAATACATCCTCATACAGAATGGGTTAATGGGATAGCCAACTTTCGGAAGCAGGAGGAAGAAAACAATGGCAGGAGAACTAATATCAAAGTGTCTTGTGAAAAGGGTCATACATTTATTCGTCCCTGGGAGGTTCTAGCTTGAGAGTGTTTAGTGGCACCCAAAATATGATAGGAGACCTCAACCAAGTTCTCGTCGGCTGCGGATCATCTCTATCATTTCTTTTCTTATTTATTGCTGCAAATGGCATGTTCTCTGTTATTCATGCAATCTAGAACCAGTATTCTCGTCGGTTGAGAAAGCTCCCTAATACCTTGTCTAAGTGAATTATTTTGTTTATGACAACGTACTGTCCTCTTCTGTGTTACATAATCCTTCGAATATCACCATACTCTGTATAAATAATGTACAAAAGGACATTAATCACCAATATCCAGAAATTAATCTCTAAGGAAGAGGTGTTAGGGTGCTTACGAAAATACGAGCCTATAGGTCATTATCACAATGACATGTATAATATACAAGAGGCTATTAGTCAGTAATAGGCAGATAATAAACTACTAAAGTACAGCCAAGACTCTCCGAAGCTCAAGAAAATACGACCAAAGTCCGTGCTGGAAAAAAAAAAAAAAAAAAAACATTCTTGTATACAGCTCTCGTAATACATCTAAAATCTTATCTCTGGTGCTGGGGAAAAAGAATATTATCCAGCTGTTCTCTACGTTCCGTAAAATGCAAGTGTAATGGAGTGGGTTTAGTGACAGATTATTATTATCATTTTTTTAAGATTATTTGCCATTCACAAGCCCAAACACTCCAGAGAACGTTGTCGCTGAAGGCCAAGCAAGGAGAGTACACATTAGGACGGCTGAGAACAGTCACTCTACTTCCGCGGAAGTCTCCCCCCAAACATTTTGTAGGCCTAATAGACCCTGGAGACAGCTTAACGTCGTAGCCAGTGACTTTCACATCATATCCTTGAACATTTGTGCCTTCATGTTACAAAATATCAAAGTGCCTCTAGGTTGCAAAAATGTCAAAAATACAATGTATTTTTCACATCCGTATTTCTGTCAGTTCTACAGTAGTTAAGCAGCTCTCCCTAGGCCCTGTCTGTGAAGTACCCATCGCCTACGACAAAGACAGCCTTACATGCCCAGTCACCATAATTGTAACTGTGGCTATATCATCCATAGGAGGCCCACTGCAGTTCCGTGGAAGAAGAGTGGTAACCAGAACTAACTCTTCCCCCTCTAGCAAAATACGAACTGGCAAGGGATGTTTGCAGTAAGAGTGATGTATGTGAAAGGTGAATTGTTCCAGAATAATTACTAAGTGTGTGTGTGTGTGTGTGTGTGTGTGTGTGTGTGTGTGTGTGTGTGTGTGTGTGTGTGTGTGTGTCAGAGTTCAGTTGAAGCTACAGGGTGTAAACATATGCATGTGTAATAAAGGATATACCATCAGCACCTTTAAATGTCCGTCACGGCTTTGGTTTCGTACATGCAGATCGCGAGACGAACATGCTATCACGCAGCCACCATAGCCTCTTACCGGAACTAATACATGGTAAATTCAGCCAGCCGTATCAGAGGTATATTATAAGCTGACAGGCAAGGGCAAGTGTAATGATGCTCTGGATATAAACACTTTAATAACAACGATGAAAAGTACGATGAGGCAAATTAAGTACGGATGTAAAATTAAACACATTAATAACGACAACGATGAAAAATTATAATGAGATAGCAGAGACGTAACAATAAACACCTTAATAACGAAAAAAGATGGAAAGTATAATATGCAACGCTAAGGCATGCAGGTAAAATAAACATTACGAAAACTAGAAAGCATTCAGAGAGCGCATACCTCCGCAAATGTCATTCCCATTAAAAAGGATCTGGATCCTAATCCGTGGAGATAATGTGTGGAATACATAGGATCCGGATCCGCCTCAGAATTTAATAACTTGTTCCTTGACCCATGGCCCACTCTTCCACAAAATTTTATTGAAATTCATTAAGAACTTTTGGAGATATTGTGCGGGATACATAGAATCCGGATCCGGATCCTTCCCAAAATTTTATAACTTTTTTCTTGGTCCATGGCCCATCCTTCCACAAAATTTCATCGAGAAACACTGAGAACTTTTGGGGATATCGCGTGGACAAACATATAGGTGAATGTATAACCTTCAACTTCGTTGCCGAAGGTAACAACGATGAAAGTTACAATGAACGTCAAAATAAACACATTACGAAAACAACGATAAAAAATATGATGAGGGACGTAAAGATAAAAACTGCTAACGAAAACAATGATGAATAAGACAAAACTCATGTCAGAACGTAAAAATCAACAGAACGAAAAGATCGATGAAAAATATGAATAAATAAATGCAGTAGGAACGTACAATAAAAGCGTTCGAAATGAAGAGAAAGAAAAAAGACTAGAAATATAAGGGATAAGAATACAGCGTCACGGATGATGATCAAGAAGACGATAGGGAGGGAGAGGGAGGAAGAGAGTATGGAGGGGAGGTAAAAAGGGAGGAGGAAAAAAGGGCAAGTTTGGAGGGAGAGAAGAGAGAACTGATGAGAAGGGCAAAGGGAAATTGCCACTGTAACCTTGGTAGTTGGATAGGAGAGAGAGAGAGAGAGAGAGAGAGAGAGAGAGAGACTCGGTGACTTGGTCGGTTTAGCACTCAAAGTATGTAGACTCCCATATATACTCTGTATATAGAGTCTATAGACTTTGTTAGCACTGACCTTTCGTGTGGGGGACGCTCTGCAGTGGGATCGAGCCGAGTTTGTGGAGTGGGCCTGTTCCCAGCAATCAAATAACACAGCCTTACACCATACCACTATATCCAATAGCCTTGCACACCTGCTAGGGTCCGTAATTCAAGTGGTTTTGGGAGATATCGTAACACTTCCTTAGCGATTTATTCTGCAGATTACGCCTCAATATCCTCTTGTATGTTTTTGATGTAAACTATGACGATATTATAACGATATCGATAATATACTAGAGAAAGAAAAGATGTAATGTATTAATAAATCGCTAAGGATTGTTACGAAACTTCCTAGAATACGACCCCCAGATCCGCCCATGAAGCATTGGGTGAGGGTAGGTCACTTCATTGACGGAAAGTGATGTTTCTTTGCCTTACGAATCAGTTGCCCCTTTAGTGGAACGCATAGGCTTGCACAACTCATCTTTGGATCTTGCGTGCAGGTGCTTACCCATGTTAGGTGCGTGCAAATCTGCCCATACACACATGCATGTATATAGCCTAGCTACTACCCTCCTAACACAACGCTTTTTTTTTTTTTTTTTTTTTTTTAACGAGTATTCCTGCTACCGACAGATGATTCTGTATGTACTCGTATATTTGGAGAGACATCTCGTATGGAAGGGTGTGATATGAGAGCTGAGATGGGCGGGAGTGAAGATGTGGTAAGGAGGAAAAGGTAGCTGAGGATTTGGAAGGTGACTGGGGGAGAAATGAGGTTACAACAGAGAGAGAGAGAGAGAGAGAGAGAGAGAGAGAGAGAGCGTGCAGCAGAAGGGACAGACAGACACATATTGAGAGAGAGAGAGAGAGAGAGAGAGAGAGAGAGAGAGAGAGAGAGAGAGAGAGAGAGAGGTGGCAGTGGGAGAAGGGAATAAGGTGAAATAAGGATGCACTGGGGCATATGAAAGAAGAGATGATAAAGAGATATGAACGTTAAAAATATATATGAAAGAACAGATCTATCTATCTATCGCCAGACGCCTCAATCCAGTTTGGGGTGGCCACAAATAAATCGCCTCCAAGTCGCCCTGTCCACCGCCATTTCACTGCCCTGCTCCCAACTCACACCCCCCTCTCTCATATACCTCTCCACCCCATCCCTCCATCTCATCCTCGGCCTCCCCCTCCCTCTTCCCCCTTCCACCTCACTCACATACACTCTCTTCGTCAATCTTTCACCCTCCATCCTCTCCACATGGCCAAACCACCTCAGTGTGTTCCTCATAACGCTTCCTATCACATCCACATCCACACCACAACGCTCCTTTATATCCTCATTCGTCAGCCTGTCTCTCCATGTGACTCCACAGGCTCCCCTTAAATAACTCATTTCCACTGCTCTCACCCTTGACTTGTGTCCTTCCAACAACGTCCAAGCTTCACTTCCATACGTTAGAGTTGGATCACAATACTGTCATGCAGCAACCTTTCCACTTCCATGCTCACTTCCCTGTTTCATATCACTGCTTTCAAAGAACCAGCAACCTTTCTTCCCTGCTGTACCCTTTCAAGCACTTCACCCTCCAAACCTCCATCCTTACTCATCACACTAACCAAGTACTTAAACGTACTCACATTTTTCACTTCCTCACCATCCAACCTCGCTGTACATTCACTGACTTCACCTCTCTCAAAGACCATCACTTTACTCTTTCCTACATTCACCTTTAGATTCCGTTTCTTACACACTCTCCCAAACTCATCCACCAAGCCTTGCAGCTCCCCTTCGTCTTCACTCAACAACACAGTATCATCTGCAAACAACAGTACAAGGAGTTTCCAAACACTATCCTCGCTCACCAGGGCCACTCCAACATCCACTACCCTACCTTGTACACCTCTTTTATTACCCCATCCATGTACAGACTGAACAACCATGGAGACATGACACATCCCTGTTTCAACCCAACTTTCAAAGAGAAAAATTCACTTAGTTCACCATCCACACGCACTGCAGCCTTCGCACCATCGTACATACTCTTCACAGCATTCAACAACAGATACTGACTTGAATATAGCAAGGTTGTATACTTATAAACATTCTTGCGCTTGATTCATTTTATGTTTTGATAGTCACTCATGCAACCGTCAAGCACTTCTCAGCCAGATTAGAGTGAACACTGAAGTAAAAAATATACAACTAAAACATGTTATTCCTGATTCTAATGCATGAGCGACATTGGAGTCATACTATGTTTATCATAAAAACTGATTGAGATCCTTTCTGAATACGTCCATACAGCTGAGGTATTGCAGTGAAGGCAAGAGGAAGGCGAGAGAAAAACTGAGGAAATTATACAAAAAGAGGGCATAATGTGAGTACACACAGAATTTTAATGGAGAGGAATGAAAAAACGCTTCGACGGGTAACATGAGCTCACATCAAATCAAGGAATGATAACTTGCTGCTGCGCTTACTCTCTCTCTCTCTGTGAAGCTAAAGAATGTGGTGAAAGTTTTTTTGGCGTATCAGATAGAGCCAGGATTCCGGGGGCTTGAATAATGAGTGAATGGAAGCGTGGTCCATTGGACTGGGCGGACTTGGGCTGTCTGGACGTTGCTACTTCTCACCCCGCCCTAGGATGGGAGAGGAGGTCCGGATGATATATATATATATATATATATATATATATATATATATATATATATATATATATATATATATATATATATATATATATATATATATATATATATATATATATATATATATATATATATATATATATATCCATCCAATCCTTCTGTCTACGGGTGACTTTACACTCCCTCTTTTGTCTTTCTGTCCCTCATTCTTGCCTCTTCCTTCTGCCTGTGGGTGACTCAACACTGAGTGACTACGCTTGATGGTAACCATATAACCAGATTATGGTGCCTGGTGGTTTAGTGGGTAAATACGGCGCTCCAATCGGATTGAGCCGGTGAAGGTTTATATCCAAGGGATGGTTGAGGTTATTTGCTTATGTAATGCCACCCAGGGATGAGTGAGGCCGGTCTTATGTCATGACCAACTTCCTAGCCCAGGGCTCCTACGCTTCTCATGGGGCCACGTAGGATTGGATGATGGATGGATGGATGGCCATGTAAACAATGACACAAACAGAAAACGTTATCTGTATGGTTGCGCGTTTGCGTGCCATGGCATAGCTATTTAGTGGATAATAATTATCAGCCTGACAGTTAAATTGTCCAGCAAGTTTGACTTTGTGTCATGCCGTAGAAGCTTCAGCTGCAGCTTGTTCATAAACAGGAGAGACAATCAGATAAACTGACTGATTGACATGTATACAGGGTAAGACTATAATTTTTAAAGTTGCTGGTTGTAGCTGTGTGGTCACCGCCCTTTCATTGATTTGCTCACTGAAGAAAACCAGGCTGGTGTCAGATGCAAGATGACTACCACCAGTATAATTAATTAATTTATTTCAGGCAATTTGATCACCTAATCACTGTATTAGGAATTGGTATATGGAAGATTTTTTTTTTTTTTTTTTTTTTCACATGGTAAGAAGAAAGTTCGGTTACTGGTACGATTAATTTTAATGTTTAAGCAGTTGAACTCTGTATGGTATTATGGCTTTGATACAAGTTTACTCGTACACAGCAAATTACAGCAGATGAGTGGGGTGTAGACATTAATTTTTGCACGTCTTGAGTGATGACGTCAGAGTGTAAACAAGATGGTGGACACAAGGGCATGTCAGAAGCCTTCAAGCAGGGTTTGTGTTTTCTCCTATCGTTCGTAGCTTTTGATTTGCTTAAGCTACACATGCATTTTAAAGTTTGTGGTTTGAGGAATACTTGCATATCACAATCTGTTGAATTTGATGAGTAGTTCGAGTAAAAGATGACGCGTGAATGAGTGCCCCTCCTGTGTAGAGTAGCAGTGGTAATGGCTTTGGTGTTGGTTGTGGCGAGGCTGACACAAACCACGAGTGATGCACATATACTAAGATAACACAGTAGCGGGTATATTAATTGTAGGGATATTCGCCGGTTCCTCATTCGTGCTAGGTGTAGCTTATGACCGTATGTTGTAAGTTCGTGACCGCACCCACGTCCCAAGCTGTCGGAGATTAATATTGCATTAGGTATGTTAGCGGAGTTTGTTGGTCGGTGGCAGTGTCGGCTGTAGCAGTAAAACAGAGGGCGCAAAGGTGTTAGTCAGCCCTTCAATTTCAGTCATTTAATCTGTGAAACACGTATAGTTTTTAGATGTGATGAGCCAGCTGCCCACATTAGAGTGTAGTCAGTAGTGATACAGGAAGGTCAGATGTGTTCTCTCATTATATGCTAACAAAAAGGGGGTAGGGGTCTTATCCACACCATTCCCCCCAGTTTTTGATAATATGGGTTTGAGAGTCAGCAGCTGTGGTAAATGCCAAGCTCTGAACAGAAAGCTGTCACCATTCATTTCTTGCCCTAGTAAGTTGCTCTAACCATATTATGTACCGTACCATATGGTAAGGGTATAGTTTAAGTCTCTGCCTAGTGTTTTAAACTTAATTGGAATATTTTGCTGCTGTTTGTGTCTTGTAAAGTTAAAGAGGTGCATTTTTGAGCATACGGTAGAGATTCCTAATGCTGTCTGCATCAATTTTGAGGAGGGCCTCGCATAAATACGGAAAGAAATTAAGGCTTATAGCACTCAGTAACATAGCATTCACTAGTAATCATCTGTATATACTAAATGTGTCGGTATATGTGGGTTTTCAGATAAATTGCTTTGCTTAAGCTTAAGAAGGGGGAAAAAGATAATGCCTCCCCCACCCTCCATGTCACTGCACTGGGAAGTCTTGATGTTTATCCCATAGCACAGCCTGATGATGGTTAGTCTTTCTTACAGTATTTGCAAATTTGCCTAATATCCTGTTCAGTAATTAGATGTGCACTTGAAAAATACTTAATGGCTTCAAATTGAGGATTTCTTCATTTTGTTTTAGCTAAGGCCAGACTGTCTTATTCAGCAAAGGAGACCCCCTTTAGTGAGGAAATTTGAGAAAGATATATACTGTATCAAATCTCTCCAAAGTTGGTCCCATCAGAGTGAAGTGTTTCTCCAAAACTGATTGAAGATGTCTTTAGATAATGATGATGAAATAAAATAGACATCATTATCGTGAAGAGATTAAGGAAGACTGTCACTGTTTGTTAAAATATACCCTAACATAATACCAGTAGGAAAGTTTGAGCAAAGACCTAGGCTGTACTGTATTTGCCCTTTCATTTTGTCTGTCTCTATCAGTCTGTGTGTGGTCCTCAGCAGGGCCAGACCTTCTCCATGGAGGGAGAGTGGCTGCCAGAATTAACCCTCCATGCTGGCCAAGTATGAATTGGGGAGTGGTCTGTGTAGTGAGAGCAATGCATGTCAAAGTTGAAGTGTTTTATTATGTTTCTGTGTCTTCATCTGTATGTCATGGGTATGATTTGACAGGGTGCTGAAATATTCTAGCAATATGTCGATAACCTGTAGCTATTCATGACCAGTAATATTTGGACATATGCAGTAATGATCCATTTTGGGTTCCATCCCCCCAAAAAAATTATTCGTACTGTACTGACTTTTTGTGATAATTATTTTGACCCAACATCCAAGATTTAAGAACTTTAGTTCTCCTACTATATTTCACGCTCACTACTGGATTAGCACAGTTATGGACAAAGTGTACTATCCTGTACTGGTACTGTACAATTCTGTAGATTACTCGTACATTGTTTTTGTATGCAGGGTAATATAAAGTCATCCATGGAGCGATTTAGGTTGATGTGATAATGAAGTTTTAGGATTATCTTGGCTGTAAAATAGGTAGTTTTTTGAATGATACTAGTATTTGTAGGGATATCTAACTATCTATCTATCTAAATATATCTATCTATCTATACCTGTATATATATATATATATATATATATATATATATATATATACACACACACACACACACACACACACACACACACACACACACATGCGTATACAGATAGCTATACCCTGCTATACGATCCCCCTTTAAGCGATACCTAGCCTTAGTGGTTTTTAAAAAATTAACACCCTTTCTTGCCTAATGATGGCCAGTCCCCAGTTATACAATATTTTTTGTTTGTTTGTTTTTTAAACCTGTTTTCATGATATTTTATATCTAAGTTTTGTTTAGGTTGATTTATAAACTGCCATTAGACTTACCGGTAGTTTAATGTGTTTTAGTTTTAGGTGGGGTGAACACTGTCATTTTTGGGTACAGTTTACTTTGTTTGATTTTTTCTAGTCTTATTTTTAATGATTTTCAAATTTTATTTTTGGGTTTAGGTTCTAAACTGCTTTAAGGCTTAGTTTAGCTTGTTTTAAAGCTGTTTTGGGATATAGGTGAGCTACAAATGGAACTTGTTCTTGGACTCATTTGGGTGGGTTATGGACTTGGTTGGTGGGGGGGGGGGATTCCAAGGCTCCTAAATGCATATCCCTATACTTTCTTTGTTATAATGTCCCCATATAATGATGCCCTGGCTCAACGATGGGTTTTCCCAAATGCATCTCATTGATATAGCAGGGATGTGACCGTATCCTAGCTGTTTGAGTTCTTTTGGAACATCGTCTCGAGTTTTGACGTCTGCTAGCAGCCTATGTGGATCTCAATCGAGATGTAAAATGGGAATTCCTGTGACTCCATGAAATCCCCGCTGGGATAATCCAACTGATTGCTGGCTTGTACTTAAACACTGAGAGTGCTCCCAGGTGTTGGGGGGGAACATCAAACTTCTTCCCAGTAAGTTCTGGTGTGAGACAGGGATGTGTCCTTGTCCCCACACTTTTCAACACATGTATGGATTAGGTACTGGATCGGGCTGTGAGTCGAAGTCACTTTGGGGTATCAGTTGGCAATTTGAGGGTTACTGATCTTGACTTTGCTGATGATGCAGGTACCCTAGTGGAGTCGCTGGAAATACTACCGACAATGCCCTCGAGGAATTTCACGAGAATGTGAAGCCTCTGGGATTAAAGGTCTCTTTGGCCAAGACCAAGATCCAGGCACTTGGTGGCTTGCTGGATGAAGCAGTTCAGTCTGTCCAAGCATGTGGTGAGGATATAGAAGTCTTGGAAAGATTCACTTATCTTGGTAGTGTGGTCCATATTAACTGTACAGTGCTCGTCAGAAGTATAGAGCGCCCTGCGTCCCTCCTGAGAAACAAACCTTTCAACATTGAAAAAACATATAAATAATGCATTTTATTTACCTTTAGTGCTTCGTAGGGTAGCCTTTACGTTTCTTCACGGACCTGAGACGTCTTGGAAGTGAAAGGGCGAGGCTCCTGAGGTGCTGGAGGGGTATTTTGTCCCAGGAGTCACGAATGGCGGCTTCCAACTTAGGCAGAGAGCTCACGTCTTTCCCTTGGAGACTCTTCTTTACGAGGTACCAGAGGTTTTCAATGGGGTTGAGGTCTGGGCTATTTCCTGGCCAGTCTGTCATGAATGATACCTCGCAGTCACGAAGCCAATTGGTGACCGATTTGGCCTTGTGAGCAGGTGCACCGTCCTGCTGAAACACTCGTGCACCTGTTAGCTCGAAGGAGTCTGGTAAATGATCACACAGAAGCTCCAGGTAAACATCCTGATTCACTCTGATGTTCTTGGGAAGTACAACAAGCTTCCCCAAACCCTTCCCTGAGAAACAACCCCATACCATGAGTGAATCAGGATGTTTAACTGTGCTTTCTACATACCGTGGGTCAAGTGGGTCACTACCTTTGCGTCGATACACACGTGATCCTCTGTTACAGGTAACGCTAAACGTTGCCTCATCAGACCACAACACTGACAACCATTGCTCCTCACCCCAGATTAGATATTTATTAGCAAAGGCAAGCCTACGAATTCTCTGGCTCTTGGTGAGAAGAGGCTTTTTCACAGGCCTGTGACTTGTGTAACCAAGCTCATGCACCCTACGAGACACTGTTCTCACTGACACCTCACCAAACACTTCCGGGTTGCTCTCCTTAATTTTCCTTGCACTCACACGAGGATTAAACTCCACTGCACGTTTTAAAACATTAACAGACCTTGGGGAAGTTTTCCTAGGCCTACCAGACCGCGGTTTCTTTGTGGGAACTGCACCACTGTTTTCCTCCCGAAACCGCACACCAACGACGCACTGTCGATCGTGCCACACCAACCAATTCACTAATTTCCTTTGTCTGGTGGCCTGCCTCCTTTAGAGCAATGATCTGGGATATGATTTCACTCGATAGTTCATGGGTAGGTGCCATAACAAAGTTGTGAAGGCCAGAACACTGCGGGACACTCGGAAAAAAATGGCGCAATTTGAGAGGGACACTCGGCGGAGTTCCTCTCTCTCAGGCAGCCCGTGGGCGACTGAGGCGGGAACCAACCAGCGCGTCGGAAGGCCCCAGGCTACCGTGACGTCATGCTCGGAGCTCAAACTTGTGGCTCAATTCTTACCCCCCAGAATGGGTGATTCTTTTTGGGCCATAAGTATTGCGCGCCTGGCGGACAACGCTGAATACTTCTGACGAGTACTGTAGGTCAGACAGTGAGATCTCTCGTTGCATTGGTCTGGCCTACGTGGTTATGGAATCACTCAGTTCGGGTATTTGACGCTGTCGTTATTTGTGTAGAAGGATGAAAGTTCGCATCTTTCATGGAGTTTGTTCTCCCTGTCTTACTTTATGGCTGTGAGACATGGACACTAAACAGTGACTTGAAGCAGCGAATTGACTCCTTTGGTACTAAGTGTCCTAGCAGGATTATGGGATATTGCTGGTACAACCAGGTGCGTAATGAGTGACTACTACGTGAGACTGAATCAAGGCCTGTTACGCACATAGACCTAATACGTCAACGCCAGCTACAGTTATATGGTCATGAGGCTGGTCCTGCTCAAAGGGTGATCTCTGAAGGGTGGAGAAGGCCAAGGGTAAGGCCACATAACTCATGGCTGGAGCAGGTTGATCACTCTTGTTGGGAGATACTTAGAGAGGGAAGAGTCGCTGCCAGGAGGGTCGCACAGAGGGACCTATGTGGATGCAGTCAGAGGGTGAGTGAGGCCATGAGCCCCACAGCATTTGCTCCTTCTTGATGATGATTTTATAAGTTATGTCTTCTGACCATTAGGTTTAAAGTGTTCAACAGAAGTAGACTGGGCCCTGAAGACAAAAATTTGAGGTTATATACTGTAAGCAAAATTGACCATCCTAACCCGTAGGATTATAACCTGATCAGAACAAACAAAATTAAATCTGCCCTATGCTAAACTCACCCAAATTGATCAAACTTCCTAACCTATACAAATCTAACCAATCCTAACTCAGACTTGTGTAAACTAACCTAATCAGAATACCAGTACAAATTATAAATATTACCATGTAAATGCGCAGACTGTGGTAAGTGTTATTTGTGCCCTTTTTAAAGACTCAAAGTTATTTTAACATGACTAACACAAAGACTAATCAAAGGTGACAGCAGTAGCAAGCAGTACCAGTAGGTACAGTACATTACTGGTATTTACCAAAAGCTTAGCATCAAATAAATAGCTAAGGGCAAGGGGAATGTACAAAACACGATACCAGTATCTTCCTAGTACAGTATCTGTCTGTCAGATACCTCTTCTCCTTTTTATTAACTGACACCTGTTAAAAGTTTATGAATGGACCAATTAGTTCACAGCTATAATCATAATGTATTGATCAGCAAGGACTTGTGAGCAATCATGAGTTTTGGTCAGTCAAGAAATAAGATGCAGTGCTTATAGCACATACCATTTGTTGAACCCTGTCTCAGTTGCTGATATCCATGCCATATCATGTATCAGATAGTTCTGGTGATACGATAAGAATTTGATAATTCCCTTCTCAGGTTCCATGTAATTAGACATTTTTAGTTAATTTGCTTGTTTGTGTGCCCACATTCTTTGTAGCTGAAGAGGGGAAAATCTTAGAGATAGCAAGCAGGTGCCACACCAGCTTGTGTAGTGTAGATAGTTTCAGGCAGTCTACAGCAATGCGGAAGAGAATGATATCTCCTGTAGCAGCAATTTGGTGTTTGACTGTGATAGCGTAGATCTGAAGCTTTTGAGGCAAAGGTTTACTATGGTACCGGTAGTTGGTGAGCTTATACCTTTATTAACCCATTAGTGGCCTGAGTTCCTGTGCGAGGGATTTTGCTGGACAGGTACTAAGCATACCGTCCTCAGCCTGTTGGCTTATAGTCACAAAGCTCATAGGTCACTACCCCAGGGTTCCCTTCTTTCTTAAATTTTTAAAATGCCCAGTTCCGTCTATTTTAGTGAGCGCTGGGTGCCAGTGGGTTAAGAACATCCACATCCTATTTTTTCACAGAGACATGGGGTTGTGGCTTTATACCCATAACAAGTGAGAGTAAAGTATTAAAATAATGATCATAATAACATGATGCAGTGGTTCTTGATGTTCTAAAGTTATTTTACAGTTTTTGGTTGCCGTTTGATAAGCACATCCTGGCTTTGTTCTCAGTTTCACCAGGGACTGAAACACTGATTATTGGCTGTAAATGGTAACGAGTTTTACAAGCTTTTGACCAGCTCAGATGCTTTGGTACTTTGTTGAGTGTCACAGTACTGTAATACTATGTACTGGAGACTGATGTGCTATGCTCAGAGTAAGGATGAGAAGACATTTTACACAATGCAGGTTTGTGTGCTTTTTGTTTCTGTGTAGTATTTTTCCAGGTACTGTATTTGCCATTTTCCTGTTATCTTTTTATCAGACATCAGGTTGAAATAACGATGGAAAGTTGACACTTGCAAAAAATCAACAATCTTAAGTAATGTACATGTACTGAGGTTTATTTTCATGTTATGTTTTTCTCTAAAGCTGCTTGCATGTTTGAGCCATTCTGTCTTTGGCATTATTGTATTCCCTTTTAAGACGAATCATTTGATTTCTTTATTTCTTTTTCCAGTTGTGAGAAGTCCCAATCTTGCTCAGTTCCAATGCATATACCAAAAATGCCTTCACAATCGGTAGGTGATGAGTGGCAGCAGATTATGATCTGGGGGTGGGAGGCCCAATAAACTAGTCATCACTGGTAGCCAAACTCTGTTGCCACATCACTGCAACTTGATTGAAATAGAGAGAAACATGCAGCCATGATTTATCACAAAATTTTATTTGTATATTTGTATGTACAAAGAAAATGCAAGGCTCCTGTTATTCTAGTTCTGTATTAACACACACAGTCAAGCAGGACATACATATAATGAACCCTTTTCTGAATGTCTTCTGAGGCCAAGTTTGTTCTACTGTAGAGGATGTTTTCGCTCTTGGTACGTACATTACGCATTGTACTTTGTTTGATAGTTTATTTAGTGTTTTATACATTGGATCTGATCACTGGGGATGTGGCCTATGCCATTGAAACTAGATATTTTTACAGATAAAACTGGTTTATATTACTGTACTGACATTACTGTCAGTTCATATTTCAGGTAGCTCTTCAACATATTTCACTAAATAATTATTAAAATGGTTTTGTAACATTATTACCATCATGATCACACTCAGTTTTCCATGTTCACCAGAACACAGTATTCTGACCTCTGGGGGCTGAAAAGAGAATGAAAAAACCATGGGCACAGTTTTCTCAGTAAAAATAATCAGGTATTGCATGAAATCTCTTATCATATTTTCATTTGCCCCCAAATCAACTTTCACTTTTCTGAAATATAGTGATGGTTCACTGTCAGTGCAGTTTACTTCAGAATTTCATGGTTTGGCCCTGTCACACTTCAGGTGTTTCATTATTGTATGTACTGTACCCTGTTTACATGTACACCTTGCATGGCTTGTTTGTTGACCTATCCCTCCCCCCTTGGTTCTAAGAACTTATTTAGTTTGAATTATTTTTTATTTAAGCTCAGTACTACCCTGCACTACTTTAATTATTTTTGTTGCAGCTATGAGTTTCATACTGGTGGCATTGCAGAGCTGTAGTACTTTGTTATTTCAGTAGTTCCCCACTTTAGTCTCCAGTGCACAGTATGGTTCTAATGCACTGTGAAATAACAGGGGTGTGTGGTACCAATTTGTGATTTTTCAGTGTAACCTTTTTCATGGAAGTAAGCATATAGTACAGTACTTTCATTATTGGGGATATGTAAGATAATGAATGAAGAGTTTCGTATGTTAGCATATTCAGATTAATAAATACCGGTATGTTGTTTACAGTATAATGGAAAGATAGGTTGTAACACTTTATACCTAATTAGCATTTTTACTACAAACCTTTGTTAAAACAGTTAGTGGAAGTTATATCAGGGAGATACTGAACATTTCTATACAGTACCTTGTACAGTACAGTACATCGTTAGAGTATAACTATATATATATTATTTGTACTTGTTATTACACTGTTGTACATACTGTACTGCACCCTGTGCTGCATAATTTTATTTGTGCTTGTACTGTACTACTGTATATGTGTATGTTGGTGGAAATGTGCTTGATGGTTTAAATACAAATTAAATGAACATGGTACTTGTACTGCTTAAATTATGAATGAGTATGTTGTGAAAGTAATGTAGTGTTGTAGCTTTATTTTGAATGCCTGTTGATGTACAGTTCTCTTTAATGATTCTAAACCAATTGATAAATTTTCACTTTCCAAATTAAACGATGTTACTGATTTTGATTGCAGTTTCAAATTTATCTCGATGTGGATTTTTTTTTTTTTTTTTTTTTTTTTTTTTTTTTTTTAGCATTGTAATTCTGAAAAATTTTTAGAAATAAAACAACAATTGCATTGCTAAACTCCCCCATGACAAGCTTTTAAATCTCTCTGTGTCTGTAGATATTGCTCTGTTTATTCCGGCCTTTGATATCTGTCAGTCAGTTATAGTATCCTTTATCTCTTCCACAATCATTTTGTAATTTGGGTTTATCATACATTTGACTGGTATAGTATCATATTCATTTGTGTTAATCCTTTAGCTTTTATTAATGCAGTTAGCTGTTTTATTTAGGCTGACACCAAGTGATTTGGATCAGATAATAGAAATTTCAACAGGTTCTGAACTAATTTCATGGACCATTTTGACTCCTAAAACTTCCCGCAGCTGAAGAAGATTGCCTTGTTTTAGCTAAATTAAAATAACAGACTACATCCTTTGTGTGGTAAAGGGCCAAAATTGTAAAGGTAGAGAAAGAATATATAACCAGTGGGTTTTGGCTAGCAAGTTGTCCAGTTTCATAACATCATTCCAATACTTTATTTAAAGCTGTTTCATTACATCATTGTATTTCATTGACTGACAGGCTTGTTTAGGATGGAGTTATTGTACATTACTGTGCTGTGAATTATAACAGTAATTATCCCACAGTACACACTCTTTTAGTACAGTATTTCTACCCACCTGTCTAAGTACATGCTGTTGAAAACAGGGTTCCATCCAGGTGGACAGAAAAATGTTAAATGAAAAGAAATTCAGGGTAGACAAAGATTCTTAATCTATATAAATATACCCTTGAGAAATTAAGAATGCAAATAATGACCCAAGATCACCTTGAAACAAACTGCATTAATGTACAGTTAGGTAGAAAAGTCCATTTGCCTCCCCTGCCTCGTTCTTTCATTGCTGGGTTCATAGATGCTTGAATGAGTGACAGTGGACAGAGATACATATTATAAACTACAAATGAATGATTATTGAAGTTTACATTGTGGTCCAGTGCATCACATTTAAACATCTGTGAAAACCAATGCTGATATAGAGGCAAGAGAGGCAAATGAACTTTTGTAGTTGATTGTAGAAGAACATTAGGAAATAAACTAGATTAGAGAGTACAGTATTTGTGTTGTGTTGAACAATATAGCACATGAAAAATTAATACACACTGAAGATAATATATACTTATAATGCAGTATAATACCATGTCTTGTTGTTGCAAAAAGTGCAGTAACACAATGCTGAATGCATTGGATAAAATGCAGAAACTTGAGTGATATATATATATATATATATATATATGGTAGCTTAAAGTAGATCTTAATTTTTAAGCCTTTTAAATGTAGTCATCATATCTGAGTTTAATCAGTTTCTTTTTCATTAACTTGGGGAGAATACTCACAAACCAATAAATCACTTTACCAGTTTTCCTCAGAAATACCATATTTAGATAATTCAGTGCTTCTCTATCAGTGAACTGTGTATAGTAAATATTTGACAAATTGCCATGATGAGCTCTTGACAAGTACAGGGTTAAAATGAGGACTGTATATTAGTAAGCTGAGTATGCAGTAAATAAGGAATCCTTTGGAATGTTTCCTATATAATCATGGATGTTATCATACTCATGCTTTTCAGATGGATAAGACTGAGATCTTCCTGACATTAATGTGGTGGTGACAGATCTTGGATAGAGAAGATTAGCAAGACTGATGATACACTGAACATGCCCATGACTGGATTAACAAGCTGTGATAATTAAATATTCTTCTAATAATTACTTTATTTTTTGTTTATTACAGACTTATATTGGTAGAACACTGTACATTGTGTATGGTATATGGACAGTATATATTTTTGACACATAAAGCTACTTTCTTACACAAATAATATACTGTATTTTATAAAGTTCAGATAGTCAACATATTAAAAGCAGTGCATATGGTAGCTCTCACATAATCTGTTGTAGTAGCATTTTGTGTGTGTATGTATATTTGTTTTTGTGGCATATTTCCATATATGCTACACTAATGGCTAATGCCAATTTGTCTCTTCCACTTCCATCAACCTGCCATCCCAGAACTCATTCCGTGGGATCCGTTCATCCAAGTTCAGGCATGTGTTTGGCCGTGGATCAAGGAAGGAAAACTGTTATGAAAATGTGCTCATCACACAGAAAGCTCATGACACAGCTGCTTGTGCCGTCAACCCCAAATTTGTGGCCATTGCGGTGGAGGTGGCAGGTGGCGGTGCTTTCATAGTGTTACCTCTGGACAAGGTTGGTGCCCACAGCTGCTTAGTACCTGGCTTGTTAAGGAAGTGGCAGAATTATCGAAGAATATTTTATAATGTTTCTTAAGGACCTTAGTAGGTTGATCTTTCTTGTATTTGTTCTTAAGATTGATGTTTTTTTTTTAGAAAGAATTGGCATACTAGTACTGTAGTAGTAGTAGTATTATGTTTGCTGTACAGCATTAGTTATATTCATTAATTTAATGACCTTCTTGAAAACATAAATTAATTGGCTTATTATTCCATCAGACAGGCCGTATTGACATCAACACAGCTAAGGTGACAGGACATGCAGGTCCTGTTTTGGATCTTAAGTGGTGTCCCTTCAATGACAATCTAGTGGCATCAGGTGCTGACGACTGCACAGTGAAGCTGTGGCATGTACCTGATGGCGGTCTCAAGGCAAACATGACAGAGCCACTGGCAGACCTACAGGGTCATCAGCGCCGTGTCTCCATTGTGGAGTGGCATCCCACTGCAGAGAATATACTTTTCTCTGCTGGCTATGATTACCAGGTGAGAACTGAACTTCAGGTGTTGTTTGAGGACCATAAATATTTGGTGATACAATTGTCTCATTGTTGCAGTTTTGAGCCTGTGGTTTCAGCTAAGTATTTTCAGAAAAATGTGATAGTGTAATTATTTAGTGTAATTATTTAGTATGCGGTATGCAGTTTCAGTGATTGGCATATTTCTTAAGATTTGAGCATGATTAAGAAGAAAATCATGGGAAGGTGGTAGAAGACTCAGATAATCTGATAACATTCACAGTAAAAACTGCATAGAACACTGCATTTTCTATCTAGGTACTTTTATGGAAGTAAATACTGTATGTAACTAATACTGATGTTTTACAGAAATGTCATATACAGTAAAAGTCCTATTACTCGGCAGCTGATTGTTCGGTAGATCCGACATTTCGGCAGTTTTGAGAAATAGTCCCATTTACGAAAATCATTGATTGTTCGGCAGATGTCCAGAATCATCTCGGCAGTCTAGGAAGTGTTATCTGTGGCTTGTAGGCCTAATGTTTCATTACACTTCTGTATGTTCACTAATTTCTATATTTTTATTCAGATTCAGGTATAGTACTGTATTGATTACAATATTGCACAGTATCATACACTACAGTAACCACCCCCACCAAATTAGTGAGGGTTACGTTCCAAGCCCCCACGCTAATTCTTGAAATTCTTTCATTCTTGATGCCTTCCTGAAAATGACACCGGTAATTGAGTAGCCCATGAACCACTGACACTGTAATGCATAACCCATAAATAAATGTTGCTTGTGAAATCAGTTTCCCCGTTGTTTTTAGCTGTACGGCTGTGACAGCTCTAGTATTTTTATTCCTCAGCATAATGGTGGAAGGGACTGTCCTGTTTAACTGAACCTAACGTAACCGAGTTTAACTGTACCTTATAATTTAACCAAACCTAACCTAACCTAAAGTCAGAAAAATACTTAAATATAAACTGGAGGAATATGAATTGCTAAGGTCTCTCTGATGAAAGTTAAACGTACATTTAGTGCTCATTCTTTTGTTTGTTTTTGTGCCTAACGTGAAAGAGAGAGCATTGATGCAAACAGTAATATATCCCATTAATCCTTTAATAACCTCCGGCACTGAACAACCTTTTACAGTACCGATGTCAGTGATGTTAAGTTAGTGTGAGCTATAAAGAAAACTGAACAATTATGGGGAGGGAACGAAGGTCAGTGGTATGTTTACATGACTACGCTATGATTCCAAGCAGTTAGGCGGTCGGTTAATCTCTGATGTTTTCGCCCGTTTGGTAAATACACCGTAACTTTATCAATCTTTCCGTGACTCATAGCGAATCATAGCATGGGTTTAGGAAGCTAAATAACACATTGCTAGGTGAGCCAGACGATTATCTTCCCATCTTTAAGAAAAATAAATTGATTTCAGAAGAATGGAAGAACTTTACGGACTCAGAAAGGGATTTAATTTCTTCCATTTTCTTATAAGATGTGAAGATAATCGTCTGGCGCACCTAGAAATGTGTTATTTAGCTCCCTAAACCCATGCTATGATTCGCTATGATTGACTGGAGAATTGATAAAGTTACGGTGCATTTACCAAATTGGCGAAAACATCTGAGATTAAATGACCCCCTGACTGCTTGGAATCGTAGCATAGAGTCGTGTAAACATACCAGTGACCTTCGTTCCATTCCCATAATTGTTCACAGTTTTTCCATAGCTCACTAACTCGACATCAGTACTTTAAAGGGTTGTTCAATGTCGGAGGTTATTAAGGGGTTCATGGAATGCATTACTGTTTCCATCAGTACTCTCCTTTCACATGTAAAAAAAAAAACGAACAAAAGAGTGAGTGCTAAATGTAATTTATGACTTTCATCAGAAAGACCTTACCAGTTCAGATCCCTTTATTTTATGCAATTTTCCGACTATTTTATTTTGTTTGGAAAAAGTACTGTATACAGTCCTCACTCCAAACATATTTGTAATAATATAAGTAGTGATGAGTTCACCAATGCAAGTGATGTACTGAGCTGGTAGGTAATATTCCGTATCATTTCGGCCATCCAGGAAGTGTTATCTGACTTGTAGGCCTACTGTGTCATTACCCTTGTATATGTTCACTAATATATATATATATATATTTCAGATTCAGGTATGGTACTGTATTGATTGCAGTATTGTACAGTATACAGTACTCTCTCCAAACACAGTTGTAATACCGTACCATAAGTGGTGATAAGTGTTCACCAATATATTTAAGGTACTGAGTGGGTAGGTTTTTGATTATTCGGCAAATCTAATTTCTCGGCATCATCCTGGTCCCATAGATGCCGAATAATGGGACTTGTACTATATATACAGTGGTCCCTTGCATTTAGCGTATTTCAAGGTAGCGATTTTTGCATATAGTGATAGGTTAGAGAAGGTACCAATCCCGCGCATTTAGCGATTGTCTTATGCATTTAGTGACGTGGGGCGTGAAATGCCTTGCCCGTCAGCCACCAGACTGCCATTGTTATCGTTGTTCTGAGCGTCTGGCGACCATTGGTGCCTTTCTTTTCTCTCACAGTGCCAAGCATTTGGCGTTTTTTGCTGGTGAGTAGATGTATAAACATACTGTACTGTATCTGTATAATGTATTGCTAATACACTGTGTTTCATTTTCATTTTCAGCACTTAAAGTAGGAAATCGGGGGTCAAAAGGGTGACTTGGAGGATGGGCACAGACTAATTGATATTTTTCCCATACAAAGTACATTTTGCATTTAGCGATGGTTTCGCCAGACTAATTAAATCGCTAAACATGCGGGACCACTGTATATATATACCAACTGAAGGACATCTGTCAGGAAAGGAGGTTGTGCATTTGTAATTCTTATTTTAAACACAAAGATGCACATAAATATACTGTATGTGCTATAGAGGGAATGGAGATCATATTGAAAGGAGCCTAATTGATTGCGTGCTCATAGAGAAATTGATGCTGGGTAGTGTTAATGATACGAGGGCAGTGAGAGGACTATGTGGAAGGTTGTAAGATCATATGATTGTGGTATGCAAGATCAAGTTGAGAGGAATGAGGTGGACCAGGAGAGAGAGGAGCTGTGAGGGAGAGAGACTGAAAGTTGAGAAGCTGAAGATCAAAGAAATGGGAGATGAATACAGGGCCAAAGTAGGGGAGGAGTTAGAATCAATGAAATGGATCTGGACAGCTTGTGAAATGTATAAAGAGATTGCTTAGTCAGGAATGCTAAAGCAGTGTGTGGTGTGGCAAGAGTAACAACAAAGAAGAAAAGTATGGCATGGTGGGATGAAGAGGTTAAGAGAGCAGTGGAGGAAAAGAGGAAGAAGTGGATACAGCACAGGGGTGCAGTTGAAATAAGAATTGAATATATTGAGATTAAGAAGTGCTTAAAGAGACAAGTGAAGAGGAAAAAGAAGGAGATAAATGATGATCTAGGACAGTGGTACTCAAATGGCGGACTGCAGTCCGAATCCGGACCATGACAAGTTTTGGTAAGGACTCCAGTGACTTCCATCACTGAATGTTCAATATCGCCCTCGAATGAAAGAAACAATATTTAGCATCTGTCGTTGTTATGTTTCACAACACAGCTAAAATCAATTTAATTTCATCAGGTTGCGAATTATTTTTAAGTACTGCAGTAATACCAGCCTGTCCACTTGCTGGTTACAATGCTGACGAATGAGCTAACTGATTAACAGATGTGTTAAGACTGATTACTGATGGACAGTATGGTGCATGAATGGTGGTGATAGTGCTAAAATACTGTAGGGATGGTAATTGTAATCTGGGCAGTAGAAGAGTGTCATTTTGTCTCTTTGAGAAGGTGGGAGTCTGGAGAATAGATTTGTGTGTCTTATTTAACCACCTTAACAACTGAGGAGGATATCTACTTTAAAGCTAATTTCAATTATCCTCAGGGTATTAGCTTTCTGCACAGTTTCAGTATATTTTAAAAACTTATTACTCTCCATCCTTAAATAAATGAAAGTATTTTATTCCATTATTAATATTAAATACAAGATTTTACATCTGGACCTCTGCCACATCAGAGGATAGTATGACTGGATCTTCATAGAAAATAATTGAGGAACCCTGATCTAGGAAGAAAAATGAATGCAAACTACTCTGAAAACAGGAAGTTATTCTGGAACGAGGTGCAGAAATGTATAAGTGAAAGTGGAAAGAAATGTGGTGTGAAGGATGCAGGTGGTAGATTATTAACCCATGGGGATGAAGTAAGGACCAGATAGAAAGAGTATTTTGAAAGGCTGATGAAAGGGAATGGAGAGAGCAGAGCCACTGTAAACATGATTGGTTTTGGGGGTGTGCAGAAAAGGAATGCAGTGCCAGGAAATGTGACACTTGCAGAGGTGAAGAATGCAGTGAAGCAGCTGAAAATTGGGAGAGCAGCTGGAGTTGACAAGGTGTATGCAGAGATGATTAAGTGTAATGGAGAGAGTGGAATGAAGTGCTTGTTGGAGATATGTAAGAAGGCTTGGATGAGTGAAACTGTGCCAGCAGAGTGGAAAAGGCAGTGATTGTACCCCTGGACAAAAATAAAGGTGAGCGAAGTGAGTGCAGGAATTATTATGGCATAAGTTTATTGCGTGTGGTAGGGAAGGTATTTGGAAGAATTATTATAGAGAAAGTAAGAAAGATATCAGAAGTCCTAGTGAGTGATGAACAGAGTGGCTTTAGGAGTGGCAGAGGATGTGTGGATCAAATATTTTCTGTGAGAGATAATGAAGAAGGCTTGTGAGAAGGACTATAAGGTGTTTATGACATTCATGGATCTGGAAAAAGCATACGACAAAGTAGACAGAGAAGGATTGTGGAAGATTTTATGCATGTACAGTGTAGATGGTAAGCTGCTAGGTGCCATCAAGAGTTTTTATGATGGATGTGAAGCATGTGTAAGGGTTAATGGGTATTTAATGAATGGTTCACAATCGGTGTGGGTGTGTGTCAAGGTCGTGTGATGTCCCCATGGTTGTTCAGTGTATATATGGATTTGGTGATGAGAGAAGTAAAAACACGAGTAATGGAGAGGGGGATGGTGTTGGTAATGATGAAATGGAATATCTCAAATTTGTTTTATGTTGATGATGCAATACTACTTGCCAATACTGGACATGAACTTGGTAGACTAGTGCAGAGTTTTGCTAATGTCTGTGAGGGTCATGCCTTGAGAGTAAATGTAGAAAAGAGTGAAGTGATGGTTATTGAGAGAGAAGGTGACTCCCAGTGCAGTGTTACAGTGAATGGAGAGAGACTGGAATTGGTGCGAGCCACAGCTCAGGCTGGGTAGCGTCACGTTGCAAGCAACAGCTCAGGCTGTGCTAAACCTTCCAGTGGCCATGCATCACCGCTGACTACTCCACCCCTAAGCAAACTTATACATGGCGCTATGCAATGATGGAGAGAGAGAGATTTTGTCTTTTTCACCAGATGATGGCCTAGATGTTTATCTTCAAGTTTATAATAAACTTACCATTCATTCCTCCATGATCCAATCATTTTTTGCCCCACAGACAAAAACTATATATATATTTTTTTTAATTTCTTCACTATGCCCCTATGCAAACTTATGCAGGGCGCTACGCCAGACAGAGAGAGAGAGATTTTTTTTTTTCGCCAGATGATGCCCTGGATGTTTATCTTCAAGTTTATAATAAACAAAAACTTTTTTTTTTTCACATTTTGCACGCCACGGGGTGGGATAATAAAGGTAATTGCGCAATCCATAGTTTAATAGGCTGGTTACTGAGCAGTCACTGTTCGTTTTTCTGTGTAGATATATTAATAGAGTATTTTCGTGGTTGACATAATTCTGCAGATTTAAACATTTTTGCTGTCATCTGCTTTTGTTGCAAAGGTGATGTTATCATGACACCTCAAACTTGGAATACAGTTTGATAATTTAATTGCTGCTTAAATGAAGAATTTTTGAGAAAGATGTAGAACCTGGAAGTCTTCTCTTAATTTAATCTTTAGGTGTTATATGTGAATTCAGTACTGTATTTATTGTACAAACTTGTACTTTTCAACAGTACAGTGTTGTTGATTGTTGTAATTTTATGTTATTGCTTTAGATCTTAGTGTGGGATACACGACGAGGAGCTCTGATGATCACGTTGGACCTACACGCTGATGTCATCTACAGCTTATCCCTTAACCGTGATGGGTCCCGCCTCGTCACCACCAGCAGGGACAAAAGACTTAGAGTGATTGACCCACGCTCTGGCAAGATCCTTCAGGTCTGGTATTGTTTTGATTATGAGTTAAGTTGATTCCAGGTAGAGATTTTATTATGCAAATGCTTCTGGCAGTAATATGTGTCTTTTGTTTCTGTTTTCTTAATCTCACATATATTAAGTAAGGCTCATGGTTGAATTGTGTTCTGTATAGTTATATCCCGCACAGTGAAATAAGAGGGAGTGAACTTAGCATTGCTAAATGTGAAATTGGTCAAATGCAAATAAAAGTGATAATCTTGATGTTTGGTGCAGGAGAATGTGTATAATTGATGAATGACATTGAATGGAATGAAAAGGTTGGTGAGTAATGTTTAAATGAATGGTCAGCTTCGAGTTTGGTGCAGGAGAATATGACACTGTAAGTTTGATAATGGTATAGGATAGTATGGTAAGCTTGGCATGTGGTGCAGGAGAATATGGTTTACCTATGATTTTAAGGAAAGACAGGATTGCATTTAATCAAAAATGGTGTTCACTAGATGCAGGGGAAAACAAAAATGATAATATGTGCAATAGAGGAAATTATTATTTTGAGAGTGAAGTAGCTGGTTTCAGTTTGCACTAAGGTACCATAAAAGAATTAGGCATGCAAGTGGTAAAAGCAGATGGTGTCCAAGGTGTTGAGGGGACTGAAGAGTTGTGACCACTTTTGATTCTCTTATACTGTATTAAACTCATTCATTCTAACATACTTTACTAGTTTGTCCCTTCCACTACTAAATAGTTTTGTTTTGATTATGATTTATGTTTCACTGTGCCATGTGGAAGAAACCGGTTTTTGTTTAGTACCAATGACTCCATTCCCCATTGTCTGACCATAACTATTTTAGAGGCAGAATGGTTTTGAAAGATATGAAAATAGTGTTTATGAAAGTGTTTTGTTTAACAGGTAATACATTCCAACAAAGAGTAAAGTTTTACTTTCATATCTAATAGTACCAGTGACTCCATTCCCCTCAGTCAGACCATAACTATTTTAGAGGCAGAATGATTTTGAAAGATATGAAAATAAGTGTTTATGAAAGTGTTTTGTTTAACGGTAATACATTCCAACAAAGAGTAAAGTTTAGTTTCATATCTTTGTTCCATAACATCACCCTCAAGTAACCCACCTTCCATCCCTGATGTACTCTTTCTTGCAACTTATCCTTAATATCCCTTTTCTTGTTCATTCCTGCTTAATTATATGAAGGCATTCTCATTTTCCCATATCCTGACAATTCAGCCTCATTTTGAATTCTCTGACTAGTCTTCTAAAATACAGTAACTGTTCTCTTTGCAGGAATGAAAATCGCTAATGCAAGATATGCTAAGTTGAAGACCTGAGACAGTACATTATGAATGTAGCAGTGTAAAACCCTGTTGGTGCACTGTAGGCCAGAGAGATAAATTTAGTTTATATTACAGGAAGGTGTTTGCCATGAGGGGTCGAAGGCATGCAAGGCTGTGTACTGTGGGGATACTGGTTTAATCTTCACCACTGGATTCAGTCGATTCAGCGATCGTCAGTATGGAGTGTGGGAGGAAAAATCACTAAATGCTCCATTGCGTCTTGACACCATAGACTCTTCTTCAGGTGTTCTCACACCAATATACGACCACGACACTCGCATTGTTTTTGTAGCTGGCAAGGTAGGACCACACCTGTTTCGTTGTTCATATACCGGTATTCAGTATATACAGTATATATATATATATATATATATATATATATATATCTATATATCTAAAAAATATATATATATATAAATACTTTATATATATATATAAATATATATATATATATACACAGTACCCTCGCGTCCAGCACGGTAATATTGTCATGCATGGGTCACGTGTTGGACCAAAAACGTGTTGGACTAACAATAGAGCTTATGGGGAAAAATTAATTATGTCAGCAACCCTCGGAAAAGTCACCCTAAATACTAACCATATACCTATACATATATTGGTACTGTTGTAATTATAATAAATGGTACTGTGCTATGAATGATAACTAACCTTTTAGGATAGTGTTGGTGGGCTTGCTGAGAATGGAAGGTGGTATCCAAGGCTGTAGGTAGTCCTACTGGGTCCCCGGAGGATGGCTGCTGGCGTTACTAGCGGGTAATGGGTGCTGCTCCTCCTCAACCTCCCTCATAAATCCTTCGAAATCACACTCAGAATCACTATCTTCGTCCACAGCCATGGGAGGTCCTACTTCTGCCTGTCCTACACTCTGTAATCCTCGGCAAAGTGCATGCTTCTCACACTGTTGCCAGAGCCCCGTCTCGTGACTGTGGAAAGTGATCGCTGGCGCTGACTCGGTAGAGAATAAGGAGAAGCAACTTTGTTTATAAACTGGTACGCACGCCAATGAGAAGGGTTTCAAAACGATTGATATTTATTCTAAAATATTAATATGTATTCAGTGTCAGCCTAAATGTTCAATGCTGTAGTACGATACATTCTTTGTCGAGTCGCCTGGGTTTTGGTCACACTGTTTTCCCCGTCATGTGCTCGGCAGGAATCCATCCAGATGAATTCCAAATGCCCGTGGTATCGTCGACAATTTTACCACGTTACCGTTCCGATTTACCATCATATCCTCGGGAAACCTGGTATGAAGTGCCGTGTGATAGCCTTCAGCTGCCAGGATCTTGTCTTAAGTTTTTTATTATGATCACGTTGGCTTCATTCATGTCGTAGGCCTTGGCAATGTCAACTTTCCTCTCCCCTTTCTTCTTCCTCTCGATGCTTTCTAGCTTGGTGGCCTGAGGGAGGTGCCGACGCTTCTTGGGGTTCTCAGAAGGCTTCGTAGGCATCGTGAGCAGGGTAAAATGCAGTAACAAGGGCAGAAAATGCAGCAAGAAAAAAGCACCTTCCAATGCAATTATTTGACTGAGTGGCTCTGTGGCGGGAGAAATTTAAACAAAACATCACATGACACTAGAAGCGTTTATAATTGGGTGGCATCACGATCACTTCACGATAGCGGGCGGGGAAGGCTACTTGATCAGAAGTTTTCATTGGCTATCATCATCATGGGAATGTCCAGTATGACCGTGTTGGACCGGGGGTGATCGTGCTAGAGTGAACTCTGCGGCTTTCGCCCACTTCTCGGAGCTCTGTGCGTGTTATGCTAACACACTCGTGTTGCAGTAATTAAATCGTATTAAATAATACTAATTAATTGCTCTCTGTGCTGGACCTGAATCGTGCTGGACTAACGCGTGTTGGACGCGAGGTTACTGTATATATATACACACACAGTCATCCCTTAACATCTGTGTTTTTAACATAAACGGTTTTAAATATCTGCGGGTGGATATAACATAAATAGTTTTAAATATCCGCAGGTGTGGTAGGTGGGGGCACTCACCATCCACTCACTCGATGTAGTGCTGCTCTTGGGTGTCTGCTCTTTCCTCTCCTCCATCCTTCCATCCATCCATCCTCTTCTATCTTTCTTTCCTTGTCCTGCCTACAAATGACTTTACGCTTCCTCTTCTGTCGTACTTTTCTTCATTCTTTCCTCCTCCTTCTGCCTTTGGGTGACTCTACACTGAGTGACAAGCCAAATGGTTTCCTGGTGTACAGGAAACCATTTACTACGCTGGGTGGTTACCATATAGCTAAATTTTGGCGCCTGGTGGTTTAGTGGGTAATTACAGTGCTCCAATCGGATTGAACTGGTGAAGGGTTATATCCAAGGGGGGGTTGGGGTTTATTGCTCATGTAATGCCATGCAGGGATGAGTGAGGCTGGTCATTCTCATCTTAAATATCGGGACCATCTTGCCTAGCGTGGTTCTTACGCTGCTCATGGGGAAGCATAGGATTGGCTTATGGATGGATGGAGGGATATACAGTATGTATGTATATATATATATTTATATATATATTTGTATGTGGAGCCTGTGTGGTACAGTGGTAAAGTGTGCGTTTTCGACTTTTCGTACACTGAAGAACGAGGGTTCAAGCCCCGCCAGGGTAATAAACTTTGGGAGCGTTCTTCAGGTCACGTACTGCATTGGCGGACACAAGGGGTGCTGTGGTTGAACCAGTGCTGCATACTCTAAAGTATGCCTGCACCCAGTTGGCTTGCGCGGACCGATTACGCTTGGTTCACAGATTACACACACATCCAAAGCCACTGCAACACTACAATTACACGTACAAGCACTTCTCACCCTACATACAATCTCTACGAGACAGCCTAAGCCACTTGGTAGAAATACAATGGCTGTATCGCCCCCATTTCGGTCGGGATAGGCTGGTCCTGCAGTGGACACACAAACAGCTGATGAAATGAGATGAGATATATATATATATATATATATATATATGTATATTATTCTGTCTTTCTTTCCTTCATTCTTTCCTTGTCCTTCTGCCTACGGGTGACTTTACACTCCCTCTTCTGTCTCTTTCCTTCATTCTTTCCACTTCCTTCAGCCTGTGGGTGGCTCTACACTGAGTGACAAGCCAAATGGTTTCCTGTGCACCAGGAAACCATTTACTATGCTGGGTGGTAACCATATAACCAAATTTTGGCGCCTGGTGGTTTAGTGGGTAATTATTGCGCTCCAGTTGGATTGAGCCAGTGAAGGTTTATATCCAAGGGGTGGTTGGGGTTGATTGCTTATTAATGCCACTCAGGGATGAGCGAGGCTGGTCACTCTCATCTTAAATGTCGGGACCAACTGCCTAGCCCTGGGCTCCTACGCCCCTCATGGGGCAATATAGGATTGGATGATGAATGGATGTATATTATACATATTTTGTATATATATATGTATATTATACATACAGTATTATATACATAATGTACCAGTATATATATACAGTACATCCCCCTAGTACGCGAGTATATGGGCAGCAGAGGACATCGCGTACTAGGAATTCGCGTACTGTGAATACATAAATTTATAGGAAAAATTACATATGGGCAGCACCCCCCTTCATGGGCAAGCCTTGAGACACCTTTCGTACCTAAGTATTGTACTGTACAGGGAAACTATCTAAGACATATTACCTAAGATAAACCAACGAGATTATGGCTTTACTAGGTAAATCAACATGGATATGGCTTAACTAAACCAACAAGAATATGGCTGCTCACCTTTACCCAAGAGGACAACAGGCGTGATGGAGGTAAGAAGAGGATCCGAGGCAGGATGAGGCATGTAGCATGCATCTCCTGCATCGCCCACCACACCACCTTCCTCACCACTTTCGTCACCAGCACTTTCGACACTTTCACTAGTTAATGCACTCACTTCGTTCATAAACCCTTCAAAGTCTATTTCTGACACCTCTGACATCGAATCAGTCTCTTGATCCTCCTCAAGATATGGCTCTTCTGATGTTGAAAGGAGTGCTTCCTTACTTTGTTCAAGCCGAAGTTAATGGATGATGAGTGTTTGCCTCCGTCTGTTTACTTCCTGGTTGTACTTGTCGGTGTAGTAGCGGAATGTTTTGTCATGTGAAGACATCACCTCCTCCATTCGCAACAGAGAACGTTCAATGTCCTTGAATTCTTCCTTGAATTTATCAAGGGCACATAGTACCCGGCTGATCTCCATCATGGACAAATCATCATTCTCCTTCACTGGTGTTGCTGGCTTTTCTGCTGCGATCTCCTGCTCTGCATTGGCCTTGGCCTCTACCACTTGCTGTATGATTTCCTGGGGATCCTTCTCTGCTGCTGCCGAATGTAAACCCCTGATCTCTTCCAGTGAGATGGTCTGAAACCCGGGCACAGCTTGTGCACTTGTGAGAGTGGCTGCCTCAGCAGCGGCCAGGGACTGAAAGCCTCTTCCCGGTGCGATTTCACACAGGTGCGGTACGAGGAGGCGCCAAGCATAGTTAATTGTTGCAGTGGTTATATCTGGCCAAGAGGACAACAAGAGAGTGATGGCATCCTTGAGGTTAAATGACCGCCAAAAAGCCATAATAGTCTTCTCAGGAGTTGAAGTTGGTTGCGTGGGTGCTGTGCGTGGTGAGGATGAAGCAGGTGAGGCGGATGGTGAGTCCAAACCATCCTCGGCGTCCATGACATCACTTCCAACTGTGTTCAAGTCAAGAATTCCCTGCAGTTCCTCACAGCTGTCGGTCTTGCTGCGGAGGTGATCGTAGAGGCGTTGGTGGTATAGCTGCTTGACCGTTGCAGTCAACTCCTGGTCTAGCGGTTGGATGAGAGAGGTCGTTTTTGGGGACAGAAAAACAATCTTGCATTCCATTCTGAGATCTGCTAGCCAGGTTGGATGACTTGGGGCATTATCAAGGATGAGAAGCACCTTGAAGGGGATGCCAAGTTCCCGGTTTTGCCTGCCTTGGCATCAGGGATGAAATGCCGCAACAGGCACTTGGAAATGATGCTACTTGGCATCCAGCCATTGGAGTTGCTGTACCAGTATACCCTGCTGTCATCCATGCTGCGCAGATTCTTGTAACATCTGAGGTGTGCAGCAGTATGCGCCACAACAGGCCGCATCTTGTGTGAGCCTAATAAGTTCACGGCAGACATGACTGTTATCCTGCTCTTGTCAATTTTTCTGCCTTGGGCCTGGCGCTGCTGCTTGCTAATATAAGTACACTTCGGCATAGCCTTGTAGTATAGGGCTGTTTCATCAGTGTTATAAATTTGGTCCCTGCTGTAGTCGCCCTCTTCAGTTATCCCCTTTAGGATGGCTGGATAATCCCTGGCCGCCATTTCATCCGCTGATGCACGCTTCCTCGTGAGGTGAATGTGACGTAGCTCCTTCCTATTCAGAAAGCGGCAAAGCCATCCCACGAAAGCTTTAAATGGTTTCTTTACAGCAAGCTTCAGAGCTGCAGCTTTGTAGAAAATCTTGGCCTGGTCCCTGATGTAGTGCCCATTTAGTGGAATTCCTTCCTTCTCCTTCCTCAGGATAAATGTAGCCAGGTACCCCTCCATAAGAATTATAGCCTGGTTGGTCAGCCTGCTTCTCCCGTCCAATGCTGCCATCCCATATGTCTTCACAGTCTTCTTTATGGCCTCCCTGTTAGCCCATATAGTTCGCACGGACAATTCTGCCAAGCCTAGTTCCTTGCCAAAGGTCGTGTTACCCTTCCCACTCTCCTTCATCCTAATGACTTGCATCTTCATGGCATGGGTGATGCACTTCTTCTTCCTGGAGGAGGGGGCAGACATCCTGGCTCACGGAAAAAATAGCCTCAGAGTACACAGGGACGTACCTGGAACAGCAAGTGTACCCTCTGTGCGCGTGTGTTTCCTCTGCTGGGACTGTCACCTTACCACCCTCCAAGCGGCGCATATGGGCATCACGTGATGAGTGAGCAGCATCGACGTCACAAGGTGGGCGGAGCGTAAGTAACTATAATTGTTATCGCTTCTTAGGGGGACAATGTTGTGTACTTGGGATAACCCTGGATTTGGGCCACTCTTCGCCCCCCATCTCGCTTACAAGGAGTTCAATTCATGTATTAATAAGAAATACACTAAAAAATAAAAAAAGAAAAAAAAAAAGAAAAAAAATAGGTTCTTGCGTACAAGGGGGATCGCGTACTCGGAACCCGCGTACTGTGGGGATGTACTGTATACATATATATATATATATATATATATATATATTTATATATGTATTTCAAAGACTAATTTTATGCACAAACATTCTAGGAATGGTGAAGCATTATGTAGTACAAAAGTTGAGGTATTTCAGTGATCGGTGACTTTAGTACACACACAGGCATGACTCTCAGTGTTACGTATAAATCATCAAGGAAACAGAGCCCTTGTAGGATGGTGATGTGTATGTTTTATGTGTATGCCATCAGCAAGCTTTTCTTTATCTGAAAATTCCAGATGCCACCTTTACATGATGTGTATGGTGGTGAATAATTCCCTACAATATCAGTCAGTCTGTTTACTGCTATAGTAATACATAGTATTCATTATACTGAGTCAGTGATAGACACATTGTCAGGTATATTTCTGTACAGTACTGGGTTTATTATCAGTGTGGAAAAAGTTTATATGTTGTACACACACTCAGACCTATGCATTCTGTACCAGAAGAATACTATATTGAGTAGCCATTTAACCCTTAGGCTGTGGCATGTGCATTAGATGGAATGTCTGTACGGCAGGAGTTTGGGGAAAAATTGTTCTTTTTTTGCATATGAATTTTCATGGAAATATTTTCCATGCATAAGTAAAAAATCATACATAAATAAATCAGTCATTCTACTTACCTGTTTAAATGAAACAAGCTGGCAGCTTCTAGGAAACCCCATTCACAGGTAGTGATGATTTTTTTTTTTTTTTTCCTAATCTCACCAGTAATGTTTGCTTGGCAAATGTCCTGTTTGGTTGTATCCCCCCTCCCCCCTAAATGTGAAACTAATTTAGGTGTAAAAAATTTCAGTGGTTATAAGAATTCTCAAATAGCTTAATCAACCACATATGCATTATTCTGGTATATAGAGAACTTACTGTACTGTTATGAGAGAAATGGATATATATAATGCTGCTTTGGCAGTATTTTCATGCAGTGTGGTACCAGTTTGCAGTTGTATCATTGTCTTTGCATATTTTCTAATCATGTCATTGGTACCAACAGGGTGATGGCAACATTAGATATTATGAGATTACTGACAGCCCACCTTACTGCCACTACCTCAACCAGTATATCTCAGGCGAGCCACAGGTCAGTATATTGAAGTACATATTGGTATAACAAAATCTACTGTTAAAGTCACTCCTTGCATAAAATCTAGGAAGTGTTTTGGTAAGTTACTGCTTGATCCCTTGAATCCAGATGGCAACCCTATTTAGCTAGTTTGTTCATGCTGCTACCAGACAGTCTAATTTAATTGAAGGAAGGCCCCTCATATTGAAGGGGTTTATTAAAACTGTATCTTACCCCATGAATATGAAAAATCCTTCCTCAAGTTGAAGAGAATTTTCAGATGGCAAGAACAAAGGCAAAACATGCCCCTGGGCTTAGTGAATATGTGAAGCAGCTTGTATAAGTGATGTACAGTATCTTCTTCTGGATTATTCTTGATGGGATATCTTTAGTGAAATGGGTGGTAATTCTGTGCAGCTTACTAATGAAACAACTTCACATTCATCAACTTTTAAGCAATGACTACCTTGTGGTAGGTGGGGGCACTCACCATCCACTCACTTGATGTAGTGCTGCTCTCAGGTGACTTGCCCTTTCTTCTCTTCCTTCCTTCCTTCCTCTTCTGTCTTTACTTCCCTCATTCTTTCCTCTTCCTTCTGCCCATGGGTGACTTTACGTTTCCTCTTTTGTCTTTCTTTCCTTCATTCTTTCCTCTTCCTTCTGCTACGGGTGACTCTACACCGAGTGACAAGCCAAATGGTTTCCTGTACACCAGGAAACCATTTACTATGCTAGGTGGTAACCATATAACCAAATTATGGCACCTGGTGGTTCAGTGGGCAATTAAGGCACTCCAATTGGACTGAACCTGTGCAGGTTTCTATCCAAGGGGTGGCCGGGGCTTACTGCTCACGCAATGCTACTCAGGGATGAGTGAGACTGGTCACTCTCAACTTAAATGTCAGGACCAACTTGCCTAGCCCTGGGCTTCTGTGCTCCTCGTGGGGCAACACAGGATTAGATGATGATGATGATGACTACCTGTAATGCTTTTAGAAACTAAATGAGGTATTGAAAAATGGAACCAGTGAAACTTCGTAGTAGAATTGCTGTTATATTAATGTATGGGTTTTGCAGGTATGAATAACTTTTTTATATTTTATTTTTTATTTTTTTTTTAATGTGTTTGACTCTGGACAGAGGCTTCATATCCCAAGGTTCAGTAGTTCTCCAACGCACTTCCACATTTCACCACTTCGGCACTAACACCCACCGTCCATATTGAGTACATGCTAGGGTTGTCTGATACAGGACTGGTGTTCTGGTATTAGTGGGGTAATGTTACGACATGTCGGCAGGTCTTCTGGTAGTTCAGTAAACTGTGCTCTTATGACACCCAAATCCTTAAACTGTCCCCTGCTGCAGCTGGGATTCGATCCTGGGTCCATTAGGACTGCAGGCTGCCTCTAAGTAAAATGGTGATAGATTATATCTAAGTGAAATAGAAACCTTGTAGTAAAGAAAGGGAGAACGACTTTCATTATTTTAGTGTGTTTATCATGGGCCAAGCAGTTGTGGACACACTTCACAGAAAGTACAGTAATCCCTTGGTTATTGTGCACTTTGTTATGGTGGTTTTTGTTCCATCCATCCATCATCCAATCCTATGTTGCCCCATGAGGAGCGTAGGAGCCAGGGGCTAGGCAGTTGGTCCTGACATTTAAGATGACAGTGACCAGCCTCACTCATCCCTGAGTGGTTTTTGTTATCACTGCAAAATGAAAATTTGCACTCCTGTCATCATCGCGCATGTTTTGGCAAAATAATATCATTATTGCTCATCTTGGAGAATTTCTGCCTGCAATAATGGTACAGTGTTTGTGGTTTCTCAT
Source organism: Coenobita brevimanus (assembly GCF_032717465.1). NCBI lineage: Eukaryota > Metazoa > Arthropoda > Malacostraca > Decapoda > Coenobitidae > Coenobita > Coenobita brevimanus. The sequence goes on from NC_136978.1 coordinate 6,906,436, forward strand.
GGCTTTGAGGGATTCAGAGATGAGGCCCTACTTGTGGAGTTTATCCCAGGTGATGGAGATCACTAAACCACCACCCCCTAGCCCCAGAACCCCATTCCTCAAGCCCATCTATTGTCTTTCCTTGGTACGTGTTTAATTCTTAAATGCCTTTTTCATCACTTTCTATTAACCTAACCATTCCTATGTGTGTTGCTGATATTTACAATAACAGTAGATATGTATTTAGTGGATCAGAATTATTGTAAATAGGAAAATATAGGCATACACTTTGAATGCCTGGTACCAACTAAGATGAATCTCATTGGTTCTGTGCCTTTGTTATCATGCATAAGGCGTAATACCAATTATGCATGATAACCAAGGGATCACTGTATATTAATTCTGATCGAGACTTATTGACAGCCTATTAATTCAAGTACCAATAACCTAATTAACATCTGCCTTTAGCAATAAGCCATAAATTTTAGCTTAAAAGGAACTAAAAATCTGTTTTTGCACTATGTTTTAGGAAGCTTTTTAATTCTTGATGCACATGGTGTGTGGAACATAAAGGTTTTGCAGGTGGACTGCTGTTTTACATTTTGTACATGAACTTGCAGGGTAGTGTCCAGAGTTAGATAAGTAAATTAGCATATTTCTAATATAGGGTTAATAAGATTATGTTGTTTACAATTCTTAACAGCGAGGCTTTGGTGTGATGCCAAAGCGAGGGTGCAAAGTATCTCAGTGTGAGATATTCCGTTTTTACAAGCTGTATGCCACCAAAGCCATCTGTGAACCCATCTCTATGATAGTACCCAGGAAGGTCAGTCTCTGAACAACATACACTACTATGTTTCATTTTCTTGTTACATACAGCTCCCAACTATGGTACATAGTAATATTACATAAACTTATCAGTAAGATTTTTGTGCTTGTATCTTATTTACTGTTATTTTATATTTCTATATGGTAATTCATATTACAATTGCCTTAAAGTTACATCCACTGTAATTGCAGACCCTGAATGCTTATAAACTAAATAGGGTCTTGAGGATTATTTAGAGAGAGTAGAAGAAACATGGTGGCTGAACAACCAAGTGCTGTAACTCTTTGGATATTGAGGCATGCACTGAGGAGAGGGATGAGGACTAGTTTGATGTCTAGGAAACAGGAAATAGAGAAATTCTGTATAGGAAGGATGGAGATGGGGGTGGGGTGGAGAGAGAGATTTAAACTCGGAGGATTGAAGATACGTGGTTTAGATCCTCTTTTGGTGTGTTTATATTTTAATATATTCAACTGTATTTATTGTTTGTTCCACTTGCCAGTTTCCGTTATGAATTTTTATATTTGTATTATATTTTGATTGTTTACATGACCCAGCCACCTCATCGGAGTGCTTTTATTGATTTTGGTAGAGCTGATGAATATTGGACTTCCAAGACAAATTATCAGTATATTCATCATCATCATCATCATCATCCAGATCTCCTTTTCCACCCAAGGGCAGGGTGAGGAGTAGCGTGTCCAGACAGCCCAAGTTTGCCCAATCCAATGGGCCACGCATCCATTCACTCATCATTCAAGTCCCTGGAATCCTGGCTCTATCTGATACACCACAAACATTCACCACATTCTGTAGCTTCACATATTTGTATTCGATGAAGTCAATCCGGACGCACTCACGTTAGAAAGGGGTGCCAAATCCATGATTGTGCGCATTCTCTCACAACATTCATCCAGCCAGTTCAATCTGTTGTCAGTCCCCTAGCCTCACCAACTTCCTTACCTCTCTTCCTCACACACTCATCCACCATAGCCTTCCACTTTCTCCTTGGCCAACCTTGCCTCCTTCCTCCTTCAGTTTCGCTCAGATATACCTTTTTCACCACTCTATTGTTATCCATTCTCTCCACATGACCATACCATCTCAATACACACTCTTCGAATCTGGTGTCCACAGACTTCCTCACTCAACATCTTTCACAAATCACATTATTTCATATCCTATCCACTCTCTGTACTCCACATACATTCCTCAGTACATTATATTTTTGACAGATATTACTCGAAAAAATTGTTTTTGTATCTGATACAGTGGGCTCATATTATCATTATGCTCCACTTTCATGATTGTCTTTGTGTCAATCACAAAATGGCCATACTTCATCTTGTAATTACTTTCTTGCATCAGACACATGGTTGGATTGTGCAGAATTAACATTTGACGTGGAAAGTATGATGAGCTTATCAACCACACTAGGCCCCAGTTGAGTTGCCTACCTTTGTTTTGGTTAATGTGTAAATAATACTGTACAGGTGTGCAATGGTTAACAAAAGCAGAAACACAGTGGTATCAGCCTCTGCCCAAAAACAGTCTTTCAGTTTCAGGATTTTTCAAAGATATACTATACTCATCATACATCAATAAAAATCCATAAATAGATAAACCTGTAAGTCTCCTTAAATAATAAACAGATTGGGAGGCTTGCCCCCCCCTTTTTTTTTTTTTAATGAGATGTTGAGCAGGAAGCAACCATTAGCTGATCGCTGGTCGGGAACTTCGCTATAGCCCACACAGAAACAGACATTACCCTGAGTTAGAGTGTTCCATAATTTTCCTCTGTATGATCTGGGTACTGTATTTCTATTCTGGACGATAATTAATTATTATTTTTTGAGCTTTCATAGGGACTAAAATTTAGTGATGTATTGTATGTGAACAGTAACAGATATCCAGCCATCTTACCCCAGAACAAGAATAGCCCACCCAAACACAAAGCTTTACATCACCATATTTGTCCTCAGTATGATCTGTGTATTGCAGTTCTTACTGATAACGTTTTTTGAGTTCTGAGGTGACAAAGAGAAACTACATGTCCAAGCAGAGAATAATTGAGTGTCGGCAAAGAAAAGAAGAATGCAGATAGAGGTGCCATTGAAAAGAAGCAGACATTGCATCACATTGTCTCATCACCCAGGCTCAAGCAAGCCTCACAAAACCAATTACCCTCTTCACCATTCTGCTCCCAACACTCACCTCTGCTCTGTATCTATGCTGTAGTACAACTTAAATTATGTGAACTTGTATTATACTGTTTACTAAATGCCCACAAGTGTTGGAACTCTAGTTGAGGGTTAGATAGGAAAGGGTGTAAAAAGTGGTATAAGAGCAGCTAGTGATGGATTGCAGAACAAGTAGAATTTTTCCCAAAAGTTTATTATTTTTCCCAAAAGGTTATTTGTTCAATTTGGTGATGCACAATTGTCGTGCAAGGGGTCCAGAACCAGTTTGACACAGTTGATGTAAGCTTTCTGCACATGAAAACTAAAGTATGTTGTTCCTGTGAAGTCTGAGCATCAAGCAGTCTAAATGCTGTGAACACTCTGGTTGTGAGACATATTTAGTCATCATAACTATAAGATCAGGGTCTGATAGGATATTACATCACATTGTGATGTGTAGTATATGAGGAGACAGAACAATAATGCAGATGAAAACAGGCAGATCATTCTTGTCAACCAGTAGCTGTATCTTGTTTGTTACTTGGTGGCAACATTGGCTGACTCATGCATTAAGAAAATTACAAACTCTTTGTTTATTCAACAGGGTTACCAGATGCCGCAATGAGCTCCAACCTAGTGCATAAATACATAGTTCCACAACAGTACAAAAACAAAGCTGATGACAGTATGAGGGGAAGACCAGGAACGAGGTGGATGGGACTTAGTCGGGGAGTACTTAAGGATGGGAAGCTTGATGTGGCAGGATTGAGTAGTGTTGAACAGGCTTGGAGGCAGTTTTGACATGGCCACCCTGAAAGAACTTTGGGATTGGACATAATGTAATAGATAGATGTAGCATAATAGCATGTATTTTGGTCATTTGTTTAGATTTTTTTTTTTTTTTTTTTTTTTTTTTTTTCAGTTATTTAGTATAGTATCACCTGCATATATGGTGGAATTATTGGTGAAACTGTTTTCACCTCCTATCCTTTTTCCATTATGCTCAAAGCCTAATTAACTTTTAACCCCTTCATGGTGAAAAATCTCCGGAGATGAATAAAACAACTGGCATTAGCAAGAGAACAGAGGAAAAATGTCTTCACTGAAGGGGTTAATGTTGTATTGTGGAAGAACCTTCACTGATTCTCCTTTCTAATTCATCTCTCACATGTTAGTGCAGCAACACTGCTTTGTGTATAACTTGCTATATGGATCACTTCATTTCAGGATATCCTTCAGAATAGTTACTGCACACCCCTTACTGCTTTTAGCACTCTAGGGGTTGCCTCTGATTATGTACAGAGCTTTTGTTCACATCAGTAGTGTGCAGAATGACCAAAAATAACAGATGCTGTATATTTTTCATGAGCACTGTTTTGCACCTAAGATATTATCACATACTTTTTCAAGGGATGCATTCCTGCATAGGAGAGACTCAAGTAAACTGACTAGAAATATTTGAGGGAAATTAAGAAAACTCTGCTTTGGCATTTCTGAATTTGATGCAAAACTTTTCCTAAGTAAAAGTTAAGCAGCACTTTTGCATGTTTAATTCTAAGAGTATTAAAATTTTGAAACATTGATGAATTATTGTGATAGATAGGGCACCTTGAGATGCAGGTGCAGTGACCCTCGATATTCTTGAGTACAGTACTTGAAATCACACAGTTGTTAGGTAGCACAAGGTTTAGCATAATAGATCTGTCCATGTCTCAAGAACTTGGTTGTATATGTATCTGTTAATCTCCAAGGGCATAGTATAGTTTTAGTTAGGTGTACATGTTGCTGAACACAACTCTTTTTTTTATTGCTGGCTAAAGTGCAGCACCTTCCATATGGTGACATAATTTCCATTTTATGCTTGTTAATGGCAAGTGATTTTATTCTGTTTAGGAAAGAGTGAATGGGAAGGATTAGATATAGCCTTCATTAACTCCTTCACCACAGTAGTAGGGAGATCTCCTGAACTTAAACGGTTAAATAGCAGCAGTATTTAAATATAAAGAGAAATCACTATTGAATGGGTATTACACCTGACCTTCTATGTATGGCAGAGTGACCAGTTCCAGCCCGACCTGTACCCCGACACTGCCTCCCCCACGCCAGCACTCTCAGCGGAAGAGTGGATGGCTGGTACCAACAGAGGGCCAGTGCTCATGTCAATGAAAACAGGTGATGCAGGAAGACTTGATCTCATATTTTCATTGGTCGAGAAGGCTCCGTAGCACCTTTTCATTACCAGCTTGTTTGTGTGTATGGCATGTTAATGTTCTCTTACATGTTTATTAAGCAAAAGTGTTGGTATTGTCAAAATTTAGATATCCTACAAATGAATGTTACTGTGTATTATTTAAAATAGACTGTTGAGGAGAAGAGAGCTGAAATGTGTGATGTTGATGGATGGTGATGTCAGTATAAAAAATATTAACTGATAATTTTTCTCAGGCATGACCATCAAAACTCACCGCCCACTGCCACTAAGGCCCTCAGAATCATCCTCTGATAAAAATGCAGACAAGAAGTATGCCTTCCTTTCTAGGGAGACACGACCTGACTACAGGCCAATGGAGGTATAGTGGTGAAGAGATTACAGTGATGATTGTAATTATTATAGTTTTCTGGCCAGTACATGAATGCAAAATGCTATTCATAATTTGCATGTTATTTATGAGATTTGTACATTGATATTTTTTGTGCTAATACAACTTTTGAATTGAATACAAAGTAGCATTTATGATGGTATACAAGAAAGTCTTTAAAGTTTACATTTTAACCTCCCAAACTGGTTCATCTTGTATTCCTGATAAAAAGTGTGAACCTTATATTCGTTTGGTATAAGTTGTCAGTGTGGGTGACAGCATGCATGGTGACATGCCTCTACTGTACATCTACCATGCTATTAGCTAAACTTATCTGCACCAGTATTTCCTGCTGAAGTTCAGTTCCATAAAAATGATAACATAGAAATTACAGTACAGCCAACCATCTGCATAAAGAATATAATCAATGAAACAGTGTGATGTTAGATAAAAAATTATTGAAATTGTTTTAAAGAGGGTCTGTAGGATTAAAGCAAGTCTTTGTTTTACAATTGAGAGGGCTCTCCCTTATGCTAAGGAATCTTTGTAGTATGGTTGTGAGACCTGGGCAGTAATGGAAGAAGATATTTGCAGGCTCAAACATGCAGAAATGACAATGATTAGGTGGATGTGCGGTGCGTCCCTGAGTGTGAGGCCTAGGGGGGCTCGGTTTACAACGGGAGAGTTGAGGGGTAGGATGAGATTGGAGTGTATTGGTGTTGTGATGATGAGAGGTAGATTGATATGGTTTGGGCATGTGGAGATGATGGGAGATGATAATTGGGTGCAGAAAGTGAGAAGTGTTAGTGTTCAGGGTTGGGTTGTGAGAGGTAGACTAAAAAAAGACTTGGGACGAGGTCATTGAGTGTGATCCCCCGGATAAGGGACTGAATAGGGAAGCTGCCAGAAATTGAGCAGCATGGAGAGCTGCCATTAGGTGACCAAGGCAGAAGCATGCAAGGATGTTGGAGTCTTCAAAAACGATATGAAATGAAACGATTGTTTCATTTCATATCGTTGACATACATCACTCATGGTGATAGCATGTATCCCGCAAGCGGTGTATATATATATAGATATGTATGTGGTAGGTCGGGGTGCTCACCATCCACTCACTCGATGTAATGCTGCTCTCGGGTGTCTGCCCATTCCTCTCCTCCCTCCATTCCTTCCTTCCTCTTCAGTCTTTCTTTACTTCATTCTTTCCTCATCCTTCTGCCTACAGGTGACTTTAGACTCCCTCTTTTGTCTTTCTTTCCTTCATTTTTTCCTCTTCCTTTTGCCTACAGGTGACTACACTGAGTGATAAGCCGAATGGTTTCCTGTACACCAGGAAACCATTTACTATGCTGGGTGGTAACCATATAACCAAATTATGGCGCCAGGTGGTTTAGTGGGTAATTATGGCGCCCGGTGGTTTAGTGGGTAATTATGGCACCTCAGTCGGATTGACCAGTGAAGGTTTATATTGAAGAGGTGGTTGAGGTTTATTGCTCTCGTAATGCCACTCAGGGATGAGTGAGGCTGGCCGCTTAAATGTCAGGACCAACTTGCTTAGCCCCGGGCTCGTACCCTCCTCATGGGGCAACGTAGGATTGGATGATGGATGGATGGATATATACATGTAGATATATTCTATGACGCGCCATGAGGAGCGTAGGAGCCCTGGACTAGGCAAGTTGGTCCTTAATTTTAAGATGAGAGTGACCAGCCTCATTCATTCCTGAGTGGCATTATGTGAGCAATAAACCCCAACCACCCCTTCGATATAAAACCTGCACAAGCTTCATCCGATTGGAGCACCTTAACTACCCACTAAACCACCAGGAGCCATAATTTGGTTATATGGCTACCACCCAACTTATGGTAGTAAATGGTTTACTGGTGTACAGGAAAACATTTGGCTTGTCACTCATTGCAGAGACACCCATAGGGAGAAGAAAGAGGAAAGAATAAAGGAAAGAAATAGAAGAGAGGAAGGAAGGAAAGAAGAAATGAAGAGAGGAAAGGGCAGGCATCCGAGAGCAGGACTACAACGAGTGAGTGGATGGTGAGCACCCCCACCTGCCACTATATATGCTGTACATGTATACATCATTGTAATGTGGAGAATTTTGTCTGAACTGGATCTGAACCTCACATTTTACAGTGAATATTGGGAGTTATCTGAATTACAGTTATCTTGTATACAGTATGCTACTATATTGTTCTTTTTATTTTCATAACATGGTGTGTTTTGTACAGAGATATATCATATTGGTACCATGTGTGTGTGTTTAAAGTCATAGATTCATGTAACTTTTTAAAGTTTTTAATTTTGTTTGAAGATTCTTTTTCCTATTAACTCTAACAACTTCACAGTGACAAGTGGTCTTATTGCATCCATATATGGATGTTAGCTTAGTGGTTTGACATAACATATTGCTCTGTATTGAGATGTCGCAGGTGCGGATGACCAGCACTACGGATAAGGACCTCAAGACCTCCACCAATCTTGACACAAAGTTCCAGGCTCTCCAAAAGCTGTGGGGATGTAACGTGAAAAACATGGTCAGTTGCTTAAAGAGTTTTTGTGGATGCAAGTACTCCCACTTTCATGCCTTTCCTTTCTGTGTTTTCTGACCTCTACCTCACCTCATCTTTGGCAGGGAGGGAATTCAAGATGATGACAATGACCTTACAGCATCTTTCCAATACTGGAAGCTTGTTTGATACTCTTACTGTTTCTTGAGTTTTCAGGAATTTGGTGGTTATGTAAGTGGCATGATATGGCAAATATTTATGTGTACAAGTATTTAGATATGACGATAATGTCGGTTACTGTCAGATTTTGCTTATGGATCTGTTTTTGTCTTGAAGGTGTTGATGATGGTTTGGTTGCATATGAATTTGTGCTTGTTTTGAAGATTACTCAAGTGATTATGTAATGAGGCAGTTGCCTGGCATGAAAAGCAAACTTACAAAAATACAAAAAGTGTGTACATGTGATAAGGCTTGTGAAGAGGAACCAAGTATCTGGTGGTTTGAATGGTTTGTGGGTGAATGTGTGTGAGGAGGAACCGAGGATCCTGTGGTTTGAATGGTGTGTGGATGACTATGTGACCCATTTCACTTGGCATGGCATTCTGCTCTCATACTTTCTCTTTTCCTGTTTCTTGATCTTCCCAAATCCTGTTTTTAGGTTAGAAAGGAGCTCAGGATGATGATGATGCTCTTAAAGTGCATTATCGTTCCTAACTAGTCTCAGTTATTATACTGGGAAGATGTTTGGTGCTTTTAATATTCCTTGAATTTTCAGGAATTGGTTCTTATATGGGCACCCACTTGTGGCAGACATTTATTTTTCCTAGTAGCTAGCCATATATATATATATATATATATACAGTATATATATAAGATAGATAGATAGAAATTTATATTTCATGCAAAAAAATTTTTAACTTGTTTTTAATGCTTATTCCTTCAACTTATTTCATGCCTGGACTCATAATTCATATTGATTTTAGTGAATTCTGTAAGGTTATTTGGGGAGAATTTCCTAAATTTTCCCATTTTCATTCTTAATTGAGGGGTGACTTTTTTGTTTCTCTGACGGTCAATAGTGCGGTAACCATTTGACGTATGAGAGTGAAGTATACATTTTCAGGTGTGTAAATTCAAGCTCTTGAAATCTACAAGGCAAAATATATCTTGGTGTCTTTGTGGTAGGTGGGGGCGCTCACCATCCTTTTACTCGATGTAGTGCTGCTCTAAGGTGTCTGCCCTTTCCTCCAGCCTTCTTTCCTTCCATCCTCTTCTGTCTTTGTTTCCTTCATTCTTTCCTCGTCCTTCTGGGTACAGGTGACTCTACACTCCCTCCTCTGTCTTTCTTTCCTTCATTCTTTCCTCTTACTTCTGCCTGTGGGTGACTACGTTGAGTGACAAGCCAAATGGTTTCCTGTACACCAGGAAACCATTTACTACACTGGGTGGTAACCGTATAACCAAATTTTGGCTCCTGGTGGTTTAGTGGGTAATTATGGCGCTCCAGTCGCATTGAGCCGGTGAAGGTTCACATCTAAGGGGTGGTTGGGGTTTATTGCTCACGTAATGCCAGTCAGGGATGAGTGAGGCTAGTCACTCTCATCTTAAATGTCAGGACCACCTTGGCTACCCTTGAGCTCCTATGCTTCTCATGGGGCAACATAGGACTGGATAATAAATGAATGATAAAAGTTGAAAAGTCAGACCTGAAATGTGGCTGGGGGGGATAGTCAGGGTGAGAGATGTACAGTTTTTATGGGTTTACCCCTTCAATACAGTGACTTCTTTTCTCTTTTACTCTTGCTGCTGCCAGACAATTTTATTCAGCCAAACAAATGCCTCGCAGAGTGAGGGGGTATGTAGATCAGTGCGATGACTTTTATCCTTGCTGTTTAGACAGTTTTATTCAGCCTAAGTCAGACCTCTCATAGTGAATGGGATGATAAAAGGTTGTGTCTAACTACTCCACAGTATGAAATCTCCCTTAAACTAAATTAAATCATCTGGTGATAACAAGGGCATGCAAAAGACATCATTTTATTACAAGGGGCTAAGATGTTTTAACTGCCAAGGTTATGTAGGACAGTTCTTCAGCCAGTGATATCTAGGTTGCACACCTTTTCCACCTGAAGTCTGATGATCTCCATCATTGTACTTCATGTGTTGTAACAAATCATTCCTCACGGCATTAGTTTTACTTTTTTATTTCAGTATTAGAAGGGTGTACCTAGATGGTATATGCTTAATAAGAGAGAGAAAGGATGTAGAGAGTGTGGTGAAAAGGACATACCTTTTATTGTCTGAAGGTGGGAGAAGGTGTGGTTTCCCAAGAAAGTGGGTGGCTATATATGGTAAATGGGTATGTGAGAGAGTGAAGATTGGAAGTTGAAAAAGTTAAGTTTTTGAGTGACAGAAATATATTGGTGATGTATGTAAAGGAAACACATGACCAGGGTTTGACACTTCTTTTTCGGCTTAATGTTGATTGAATGACTCTTTATTAAGCCATATTTAGGTGTATGTACTGAGTAAAAAAAAAAGTGCAAGTGTTTATGCTTGTGAGATGGAGTTATGGTTTTGAAGGTCAAGCGAATTATGAGTGATTGCATGCCCATTCATTAGGTATGCTGTTTATTGTCTTCCTATTTTTGTGCTTTCTTGTTGTATGTTTATGGAACTTACTGCTCCCCATCTTATAGATGAGATTCTGTGGTTATGCTGATGGTCTCTGTATTTTGCCTACTTCGTCAGAGTAATAGGAAGTGAGATGGTGATAGTTATTAAATTTTATTTATTTTTTTTAAAGAAGTAAAAGTCATAGTTTGTAAAGCACAGATGCAAAAGTTATATTGTATTTCTAACACCTGCATGTGTACTCGTATTGTTCAGATACCATGGTTTGGGATGTTGGTATAAATGTGAAGCCTATCTTGACATAGTTTTTGAGTAAGGACCTACAAAGTTATTAATACTCCACTGTTTATGAAGTATGTGAAGCATATACAGTATTTTGCTTACTTTATGACAGTAAATATTTCCGAAAACTGCAGAAAGGGTGTTACCAGTGAGGAGCTTTCCAGATTTTGCATGACCATATTTTGTATGTCCTTTCCTAATACGGTATCTGTATCAACCCATCAACAGAGTGACAATAAGGAGCAGTGTTCAAACAGTAGTGGTGGTGGTGACAGTGAGAAGGCCAAAAATTCCATCAACCGCCTCAATGTCAAGCCTGGAGATTCCCCCACACGACTGCTTGGTCAGGAGAAGGAGATGGAAATACTCGACAAACCCTCACCCAAGACTGAATCTGAGGTATGAGCATTGAAGAAATTAGGTATACGGTACATTTACAGTACTTACATGGTTTCTCTCATCGTACCTCTTATTGTTCTGTAAAGTGAGCTACAGGTAGTCTTCAGTTTTAAGATTCTGTGTTAATTCATTTCTTAATTTCCAGTTGCATGTAAGTGGATGGAAGAAACAGTACTGTACTGAAGATTTAGAGATTAGTGATTAAGCATGAGTGGCATTTTTTTTTTTTTTTTTTTTTTTTTTTTTTAACACTTGCCAGTTTTTTCTTCTTTAGAGTCTTCTGTGTGATGAAATTTTATTTTAGTTACCTCAGGATATGATATTAAATATGTGAGACATCCATATTGTGAAGGGCTTAACAGGCCTCCATTAACCCTTTCACTTCATTATGACCTGTATAAGCCGAGAGTAAAACTATCTGGTAGAAGTAAGAATGAAATAAAGAGTAGTTATAGTGATGGGGCTAAATCATGAAGGGAAAATTGGAATTTTCTTGCCTTATGAGCTGATTAGGGCCTGTAAAGTGATCCAGACTGCAGGTTTATTCATTTTGCCTCTACCTTGTCCAGCATTTTAACAGAGTCATACCCCCTATACTGTACTTTCACATTAAGTAGACCCAGTTTTTCATCTTTTTGTGGCTAACTTAACTCATGGGCAAAATAAGACAGTGCTACTACTCTTCATTATTTCTGTGGCACTGCTTAATGACTCATTAGTCATCATGCTCATGTTAATATTGTCTATCCATCCATCCATCCATCATCTAAATCTGTGCCGCCTCATGAGGAGCATAGGAGCACGGGGCTAGGCAAGTTGGTCCTGACATTTAAGATGAGAGTGACCAGCCTCACTCATCTGTGAGTGGCAGTATGTGAGCAATAAACCCCAACCACCTCTTTGATATAAACCTACACCGGCTCAATCCGATTGGAGTGCCTTAATTACCCACTAAACCACCAGGTGCCATAATTTGGTTATATGATTTCCACCCAGTGTGGTAAATGGTTTCCTGGTGTACAGGAAATCATTTGGCGTGTCACTCAGTGTTGAGTCACCCATAGGCAGAAGGAAGAGGAAAAAGTGAAGGAAAGAAAGACAGAAGAGGGGGTGTCAAGTCACTTGTAGGCAGAAGGAAGAGGAAAGAATGAAGGAAAGAAAGACAGAAGAGGGAGGAAAGAAGAGAGGAAAGGGCAGACACCCAAAGCAGCACTACATCAGGTAAGTGGATGGTGAATACCTCCACCTACCACAAAACAGCTGAGTATTGAAGATAGAGAGATGGAGGTTTTAGACCAAGTTAATTTAAGAGTATATTAAACCTCACAAGAAGTTCAGATGGACCTTGTTGGGAATTGCACATATATGAACAGTATTTACTCCATCCTGTTGGTTCACCTTACCTCTAAGTTTGAAAAGGTTGCTCCCATACCTTGATAACCCCCCCCCCTCCCCAGTGTACCATTAACTCCTTCAACCCAGGGATGTGTCATACCTTACTTTTGCCCTCTACAGACAATATCACTCAGGTTTGAAGAGATTTTTCAGACTGGAATAGTCGTTATTATCCTGTTCAGTGTGAAACATTTTTCCCAAGTTAAATAAAATTATCTGAATGTTGCAAAAATAATGCAGAATAGGATGTCATTGTAGTGAAAGGGTTAATGCTATAGCAAGTGTTATAGGAGTGATTGTTTTAATTCCTTCAACCTGAGGACAGCCTATACAATATACAGTAATCACTCCAATATCCGGATCAATAGAGCCATCAGTAGGTTCGGATATTGGTTTTGTCCGGATATTGGGCCCCAGCTTATGGACTTGTACTTACGGACCCTAACACAGAGAAACACCTATACAACTCCCTCCGGACATGCATAGCACCTATTTAACACCCAAATCACACCAATAAGGCACATAAATGACTGAAATAAATGCAATAGACACATAAAATGTGGGTTTAGAAGTATGTTCATACATTAATAAACATTCTGGTACTTATGGACTCTAACCGAACCTAACCTAACCGAACCTAACCGAACTCTGATAAACACATTCCTACTGCACATGCATGAGGTAAGTTTAGTATGGAAAGAAGTACAGTATGACACTTTCTGGTAAGTATAGTATGGGAAAAAATACAATATGAAACATTCTGGTAAATATAGTATGGAAAATAGTACAACATGAAACATTTTGGCTACTTACAGCAAGTCCCTGGCCACCTCGATGAATAACCGCCTCCTCTCGGACTCTGACAGTAAGAACGATTTCCTGAAGCACTTGCACTACACTCTTCCTGAAGTCTTGCACTGAACTTAGTCACTAACACACAGAAGTCCGTTCTTTTCACAGTGTTCACTTTAGTCCAAATAATGTTCCATTAAATTTAAGTGTTGCACATTAACTTTTCCCAAGCCATGGCGAAGAGCGTAGGTCTTGTCGCGGTGAGAGACAGGCGGGAAGTGGGGAGGATGCAGCGGCGCTCTATCGGACGTCGGAGGAATGACGAACCAAAACAATGCTCTCACGCGGCGCGCGCGGCAAGTTCAAATTACGGACGGCAAAAAATCGATTTTTTTTCCAATTTTTTTGGATTTTCGGACCATTTTGGGAATGTTTGATCCCAGGACGATAAGGTTCGGTTAGTGGGGATGTTCGGTTATTGGGCGTCCGGATATTAGAGGGATTACTGTATTTTATTCATGTTGCTTTCAGATTATTTGATTAAACTTAGAATGGATCCTTAATAATGAAGAGGTGAATTAAGACTGTGTTTAACCTCTCAAGTTCAGAAAGCATCTCCTGAAGCTGAGCCAAGGCTGTTGAAAGTAACAAAAATAATATAGGAACCTTCATTATCTGGATGAAGAGATTAAATGTGTTTCCTTTGTTCATTGTTTATGAAATTATGAAATCATTCCTCTTCATCCAAGGTTTTCATCTTGTTATATAAGTTTTATCTATTTATTGCTCACATCTGTTGTGGCTTCTTCAGTTACAAGCACACAAGATTCAAGATACAGATTTTGGGTTTATGATCAAGCAGTCTGTGCAATGTTATGAATTCTGCAGAATGATTCAGTCACTCCTTGCATTACCGTATGTTTAGTTTCTTGTGCGACCATACATGTACATTATGAATTTTTGTTGCAGTTTTCTGAAATGTCCATGTTTGTTGCATGAATGCTTAACATCAGTATTTTTTTTCTTTTTTTAATAATCATACTCAAACTTCTTTTAACTTCTCTGTTACATTGTCTTCTTTGCCATAATTCTCCTAATATTCTGGAAGTCCTCATGTATGCAGTTGATAACTAACTGCTTAATTATACTGAGGGACTTGATTTGTAAGGAAATTTTGACAGCTGCTCATTTACGTTCTTGTCACCCGTGAAAGATGGTGGTATTTGTGAAATCACCACATGAGATATACAATGTCATTACCCTACCCTTTCATAAATGGGTAATAGATACTGAACATTCAAATTCCATTAAACTTAGATTTACTATGCCGTATGTATTACTTCATTGTTTTTTCTTCCTTTGAATGCTTATTTACAGTGTTGTTTGTACAGTATCTTGTCTTTCCTGGTGAGTTTGCTGTCCATCTCTTCATGTTCAGCAGTTCGTGGTGTTTATTGAGATAATAACAACACAGTGCAACTTATCCACATGTTTATTCTTTCTTTGGTGTATATTTTCTGATTTGTAGGTAATTTGTTCATGCCTTCGTGGATCATGAAACTGGTAGAGATTTCCTGTTGATGAATTAAATTACTTGGCTAACTGGTAGTGAATGAACACAAAAAATCATGTTTAAGCATCATCTTGCAAGTAGTGTACATGGTCTCCAGTGGCAAATATCTCCAAATATTCTAATTAGTTGCATTATCTGCCAGATGTCTTAATCAGGCATGGAATCGTTCTCCATTTTCTTACACTTTTCTTATCTTTAAAGAGTGTTTTTGCCTGTTAAGGCAGTATTTTAGGATTGCCAGTGCATGTTCTTTGCCAGACTAACTTGTATTTATCATTCTGATGAGTACAATACTATTTGGTTAGGTTATGGCTATGTTAACAGAAATATCTAATTTTGTGGATGCTAATTTCATGATACAACTGTGGTGTTAAATACTTTGACCAAACTTGCTTTTTCAAATTCTCATTTTATAATCAAGCAGGTGCATCTGATATGGCAGGAAACTATATTGTTAATAAGTTAACATGGTAATGAACTTTGTCAGAGAGTTTCTGAATGCCCTGTATACATTCACCAGGCCCTAGTCAACCCAGAAAGCTTTAATGTTTTCATTTAAGCATACATTTACACTTTGTAACTTTCCTTGTTCAGACACATCTTTTCATGTGCTGTCTATGACCATAGCGTGTAAAGGGAGTGGATGGAGATATTAGCTACTTCCATTATGGTTTACGTTGTAGCAGTGATGAACTGAACCTTGTTGGTGATGCAGTTTGTTGGTTTAATATCAGCTTACAAATGAGCTGAAGTGGCTAAGAAAACATTCGAAGTTAGCGTTCTTTTATAAATGAGCATTATAAATTTTAACAAGATTTTTTATTTCTTTTTTTAATGCTTGTTTTGGTTTAGCTATTTAAGTTTCAGCTGCTGTTTTTGTAGTTATTATTTCTTTTTCATTTTATTTTTTGCAAAACTACTGGTGAATAATAATGCATTGTTGCTGAATACCAGTCTTACGGTATGTCTTAGTATACCACCACATGATGCCAGTGTTGTAGAGTGGGAATTGTTTGTTGTGCACTGTGGCTTGTTTGTAATGACAAGTATTTGCTTTCACTCATGCATGCCCAGTACATTATAGTTCACTGAACCTTTACAAACATGTGTAGCAACAAAATGCAGTGTGTCTGATTACTGTACTGTATTTTACTTCCATTGTTTAAAGTTGCAGAACTCTTCTCATGGATATTAATGAAACTGATATGAAGATTTTAGCATTTCCATGTTACTAAGTGGCTGTGTTAGCACTTAATTATTAGTTCGGATTTTATGAATGATTTGAACACTGGAGGGACAAACATGCTAAGTTTATGAAATGGATTAAGTTCATCGCTTTTCGTTTGTTATTTTTCCAGTGTTCCTTTTTTTTTTTTTTTTTTTTTTTTTTTTTTACACATTTGTTTTCGTAATCATAGTTAAGTCATTTGAGATTTTTGAAAATTGAATATAAGTATGGAAAACACAGTGGATTGTTTATTTTGTTTGTAGGGTTATGGAGCTTCACATTAGCAAAGCAGTTAAACATATTACTGTAGTATACCTTAAAAGGTTACCAGGCACTGGCACATGGTAACCAAACTTTGGCTGAAAATTTAGATATTTTATTGAAAAATATTACTTATGGTGCCAGACTAATGTAGAAATAACTATTTTAAACGCAGCATTAGTTATCTGGCAGAGTGGGTTGGCGCAGTGCTGTACTCTTATCCATCCATCCATCCATCCATCATCCAATCCTATGTTGCTACATGAGGAGTGTAGGAGCCCAGGGCAAGGCAAGTTGGTCCTAACATTTAAGATGAGAGTGATCAGTCTTACTCATCCCTGAATGGCATTATGTGAGCAATAAACCCCAACCACCCCTTGGATATAAACCTACACAGGCTCAATCCGATTGGAGCACTTTAATTATCCAGTAAACCACCGTGCGTGATAATCTGGTTATATGGTTACCACCCAGCATAGTACTGTAAATGGTTTCCTGGTGTACAGGAAACCATTTGGCATGTCACTCAGTATAGAGTCATCCATAGGCAGAAGGAAGAGGAAAGAATGAAGGAAAGAAAGACAGAAGAGGAAATGTAAAGTCACCTGTATGCAGAAAGAAGAGGAAAGAATGTACTCTTATGTGAAGTATAATCTGTTTGTCACAGTTGTTGCCCAGTGTCTAGTCCCAGAACTGTTTCAGGTGACTGTTATGGAAGTGCCTCCAAGCCTATTTGTTTCTACCCACTACTCAGTCCTCCTGCCACACAAAGCATCCTTCCTACAGATACTGTATTACTTTTACTCCTGTATATCACTTTTACATTCTTCCTCACCTTATTCTCCTCCTTTTTTATTCTGTAGAGTCTTTCTGTTAACTTTCTTTCTCCTTGTGTTACGTATGTTCAGACCATTTCAGTACATTATCTTTTATACCACTTTTACCATGCCTGATTTCACTCTGCTGTGCATTTACACTCGATGATTTTTCCAAATATCTCCTGAGGTGACTTTACCACAGGTCCCCTTCAGGTAGCTTATCTCTGCTGTTCTCAGTTATGACTTTTCTTCTTCTGGCATTGTGTGATTTTTCTTTACCACTACATATTAAATTTGGCATGAATGATTCTTTTTACAGTACCCATGCGTCCAACACGGTAATATTGTCATGCATGGGTCCCGTGTTGGACCAAAAACGTGTTGGACAAACAACAGAGCTTATGGGGAAAAATGAATTATGTCAGCAACCCTAGGAAAAGTCACCCTAAATACATACCATATACCTATACATATTTTGGTACTACTGTAATTATAATAAATGATACTGTACTGTGAATGATAACTAACCTTTTAGGATAATGTTGGTGGGCTTGCTGGGATTGGAAGGTGATATCCGAGGCTGTAGGTAGTCCTACTGGGTCCCTGGAGGATGGCTGCTGGCGTCACTAGCGGGTAATGGGTGCTGCTCCTCCTCAGCCTCCCTCATAAATCCTTTGAAATTCCTCTCCCCTTTCTTCTGCCTCTCGATGAATTCTAGCTTGGTGGCCTGAGGGAGGTGCCGCCGCTTCTTGGGGTTCTCAGAAGGCTTCGTAGGCATCGTGAGCAGGGTAAAATGCAGTAGCAAGGGCAGAAAATGCAGCGAGAAAAAAGCACCGTCCAATGCGAATTATGCAACTGAGTGGCGCTGTGGCGGGAGAAATTTAAACAAAACATCACGTGAGAGCAGAAGTGTTTTTCATTGGGCGACATCACGATCTCGTCACGATAGCGGGCAGGGGAGGCTACTTGATCGGAAGTTTTGATTGGCTGTCAGCGTCATGGGAATGTCCAGTATGACCGTGTTGGACCAGGGGTGATTGTGCTAGAGGCGAACTCTGCGGATTTCGCCCACTTCTCGGAGCTTCGTCAGTGTTATGCTTACGCACCCGTTTTACAGTACTTAAATCATATTAAATCATACTAATTTTTTGCTCCATGCTGGACGCGAATTGTGCTGGACAAACGCGTGTTGGATGCGAGGGTACTGTACTTCCTTCCAGTACTGTCATTCCTATTCCTGATCACCGGTTTCAAAATACCTGCCACATTCCAACTTCCTGAACCATCCCTCAGACTTCACTCTCCATTTACCACATGAACTAGCCCCCACCACCACACACACTTATGTCAGTGCCCACATTAATTTATGGTTATGAGATTTTGATATAGTCTGAGAAGTCAAGAGTGTAATCAGAGGGAATGGTATTATTGAGGAATGTGTGTGGAGTGCATAGAGTGACTAGGATATAAAATACAGTAGTATGATTTATGGAAGATGTGGATGAAGAAAATCTGTTTATATATGTCAGAAGCAAGAGTGCTTAGGTGGTAGGTTGGATAGAGATATGGATGTAGATAGGTTGGTGAATAGGGTATATGTTAATGCCTGTGAAAATGGAAGGAGGGATGGTAGGCCAAGAATAATGTGGATGGATGTGGTGTGTGTGTGTGTGGGGGAGAAAAATTAAAGAGAATGTGAAAGTTAATGAGTCTAAGGAATTGACAAGAGATCAAGTTTGGTGAATTATGTGTTGAGGAGCACATGCCAAAGGTTAGCAGCCCTTTTTCATCTTGATAGTTGACAAATTAACCCTGGCAAGTGTGTATGAAGCTCACTTCGTCTATGCTTCACTTGTCGTCTGCTGCTGTCCCTCCTGACCCCGCTCCCCCACCTTCCACCGCTCCCCATCCTGAATTTGTTGTCCCTCCTCGCTCTGCTGTCCCTCCTCACTTTGCTGTCCTTCCTCTTCCTCTTCCTCTGACTCCCCTGCTACTGGTGATGAAGATAACTCCCCTAAGTATTCTGTCTTCTTCGTAAAGAACTGCTTTATCTTGGTCTGAGTGGTTTTCTTCTTTCTGTTCTGCAGCATCAAGTTGTAACAGTTTAGATCTGCCATCACTTTCCTGGCCAAATTTTGTCTGAAAATGAGCCAAATTGCTCAAAATGGGGCCAAACTTCCTTTTCGATTATTATAGTTCGAATAAAACCAGTTTAAGCAAGAGACAAATAAAAAATTGTATTTATGCATAAACTGCCACACGGTCTATCAGCACGGGACTGCCCAAGGCGCACGTGGGTAATTTGAAATCATCACGTACAGTATGTGTAAAGTCGCGTTAAATCGAGAAACCCTTGTTAGTTAAACATATCTCCTTAAATATTTGCTCGTGTTAAAATGAAAACGCGTTTTTTAAACTCGCGTTAGTTTAGAGGTTACTGTGTATATGTATATATATACACATACATATATCCACCGATTGTGAAATTAATGGATCTTGATTTTGACTTTCTTTTGTATATCGTCGTTTAGAATGGACAATTTTTGCAGTCTTAATGCCTTTAGTTTCTTCTTAGAAGAAAAAAAAAGAAATTGCATACACTAAACATAACCTTTGTGCATTGTCTAAGCCTGCCTGCCCTAACAGTCATTGCATTTCACTTTACATTTCATCTTCATGCATTTCACCTCTTTACTTTTTTCATTTCTGAGAGCATTGGTGGAGAGGGATCCCTTTATATGGTAGCACCTGTATAACTGAGCCACTTTGATACCCAGTTATACAAATGTTCATCATCTCACCCCCCCTATCACCCAAAAGGAGGATGCTGAACTGTGGGAAGAGGGCAACTTCACCTTTCAGTCCACTGGATTCACATTCATATGAACCTGGAGTTGCAGCTACTGCTACTACTGTTATCTTTCATACCACATAACTGTACTATACATCTTACTTTGCATCATCAGTAGCTTCCATATTTTACATTCTGACATTTAATCATCCTCATCTTTGACATTTGATTACATCTTGCTCCTTTTGTGTCTGATTCATCAGCAACAGGTCTTTGCAGTATAACGCTCTTTCTGTCACCTTTGGTCATTAAAACTATTCGGTGACTTGTGCACTAACTATGAACATCAGCTCAAGATAAACCCCCTCCAGCAGTCAGTCATTGAATGAATGTTGTAGATGTGTGGCAGTGCATTTTGAGGTGTAATCCAGCTTTAATTGTGACAATTTAAATGTGGCCAAGTATTCTGCCTGAGGGTGCTGAAGTGGCCAATTACTACACATTTTATCTGTCTTTTTATAGCCGGTTACCATCCACCATCACTCCCCCCTAATCTTCACAAATAAGCAATAATAATACACAATGAATGTTCACAGTTAGCTCTTGTAAGGACTGCCTACAAGAATGTTTTGAGCTACTAAGACAAAAGTCTTTTGGGTCACATTTGTTGTAACATTGCTCTGGTTATATTTCTTTCATATATCTGGATGCATATAAAAAAGAAAGCTGTTATCAGGCAAAGCTGGGTTAATGTAATGAGTGTTTTGAAATATAGTTAACTTAGGATGATCTTAATGCAGTACAGTATTATGTCTTTGTAAAGATTATCTTTATACAGTATGTTATGGTGGTATAAAGTGTAATTCACTGTTGGCTATATGTGCCTGAGGATCAGTTTAAGAATGGTTGTTCTAGCACCCGTGACCTTACTCTTCAGTGACAATTCACTTTTTGGCTATTTGTGTCTGAGGATCAGTTTAAGAAGGGTTGTTCTAGCACTTGTGATCTTATTCTCCAGTGACGTAGTAGAAATGACTAGGATGATTTTGGGGAGATTGCTTCAGTGCTGTGAAATTCACTGAGTCCTGTAGGACATGGACCACTCTGCTAAGTGTTGAACTTGCATAGTACAGTAATAGTAAGAAGAGAGAAAAATCACTTTTGACAGCGAAATGTTACTACAACAGGTAATAAAGTACACTATTGAATTTAGGATCTGAAGTTTATTATAATCTTTATTACATATTCAGTAAATGGAACATCCCTTCAGCCACGGCTTCCTTTACTTTAGGAATAGAAAAGGATGTTCTGGCTGTGCACATTGCCACCCTCTGCTGTTGCTTCTGTTATCACAATTTATGAGTACTTTGCCACTTCTGAATCTTTTGTGGAAAAATAATGTTTAACGTAAGTTTTGTCAGTTTCCTGGAAGTTTCACATACTTGACCCTTACCTGAGCGTAGTGCAGTTTTTCATATTCTTCGAAGAGAGTCTTGCATATACTGTTGTGTATTTATAATAAAATGAATCAAGAGTTAGATGGAAGTCAGTAGGGCCAGAGGAGAATATATTTTCTCATCTTTATCAACAGCAACATGATCACTGTCAGTGGTTGAAATTGGTTGATTGATAAAATGAAAAATTATCCAAGCAAATTTATTGAATAATCATGGTGATTGAGATATCAAACGAGGTTGCTCGTTTGAGAATTGAACCAGGTAAGCAGCAGCCACATGGACGTTAATTGCCAAGATAATGAACTACTTTGTTCTTCCTGCTTAGTAGGAGATACCGGTAGTAATAATTCACTGATGATTGACAACAGTTCATGTAGTTATCAGAATCATCATGATAGCACATTGGTTTGAAGGGTTTAGAAGCAGTCTTCATAAACTTGTGTTTCAGGTGCAATTTTTATATTAATGTGGCTGCTGCTATAATTATTTTTTATATCTTACAGAGACCTCTTAGGATGAAAGGTGGAAGGGCATGTATGAGAATATGATGGTTGTACACACAACATGTGTTAACTTTAGTTGTAAAGGAATGGATTTTGGATTTATGGGAATGTTTTAGTAATGTAGATATATCTGTGTTAATATTTTGACGAAGGTTTCTGATTGTAGAATTAAATCATCTGGCATTAGCCAGAATATAAAACATAAATGTGACATGATTAGTGAAAGGTTGCAATCAGTAATGTGTTTATGATACTTTTGTGAATTGAAGCATAATTCACCCCCATCTGCTGCCATGGTGACCAATCATCAAGTAGTGTTCCTTCCTTTCATAACTAGGGGTAGAAATAACACTGCCTGCATGTAATGTGTCTTTTGTAAGAGGGATTTTAAAAGGGCCTAAGCTATGTAAGGGAGATAAGGGTTTCCTACTCTCTCCTGTATTGGCAAAGGGAATTGCGTCCATCATAGCCCACACATGTTGCTAGCAATCTTGATAGTTCACGTAATGTGGAGGGGAGGGAAACTGTAGATGGGCTTGATAGTTCACATAATGTGGAAGGGAGGGAAACTGTAGATGAGCTTGATAGTTCACATAATGTGGAGGGGAGGGAAACTGCAGATGGGGCTTCCTCTCTTTGCAAATTACATGAGAAAGAGCTCAGATAGCTATGCTTTTGATCTTTCCACCCATGCTTACGTAGGAAGTGGATTCAGATGCTGGTGGTGATAATGGAAATGGCAACAGTGTTAGTTCAGCAGACATGATAGTGTGGCAAGCCCTGCAGGTGTCTTCACAGTATCTTTGTAGGAATACAGTGGTAGTTCTTTAAGTGCATGCTGTACTGTAGTTACATTGATGGCTCTTTATTCATTGACTTGAATGTATTTGTGCTTTATCCCCTAAATAGCTATGCAAGCTTGATGAAGAAAGTTGACTTATGTCATCTTCTCGTGTAGTATTTTATATTTTGACCATTACAGAAATTCAGCTGGTGTATTTGAGGGATCATCTTGATTTTCTTTTTCCTGTGGTAGAAAGAGAACACAAAATATGGTATAAGTCAGTGACTTTAAGTACTAATATTTATTACAGATGAGGACTGCGTTTGCTTTGCTTATCTTTGCAATTTTATTCCCCTGCCATATTGGAATTTAGAATTAAGTAGTTATATTTCACAGTCATTTGGTAGTTGTGTGTATATATATATATGTATATATATATATATATATACTGTATATATATATATATATACACACACACACACACACACACACACACACACACACACACTCACATACACACATACATACATACATACAGTAAAACCTCACTATAATGGACTAATTGGGGCCCAAGCCATTCTGAAAAATGTGAAATTCCGATAAAAGCAACATCCGGACTTCCCTCTGCTAACCCGGACTTATTCCAATATATCAGACATTAAATTGAACTTTTTAAACTGTTTTGACTACCATTGCGGTACTGTACTGTGTTACAACACTACATTAATCACATGGTATAATATATATAATAATATTGTACCGTACACTGATAAACTTCTTTTATGTACCTTATTGTGGTGAACATACCTAAAGTGGTCAGGCAGTCCGGACTGCCTCTGGCTTTATTAGACTTTTTCCGATATGTAGGAATCTTGTCCAGTAGCTTTTCAAGTCCAATAAAAGCGAATTCTGGTCTATGGAAGTCCGTTATATCGAGCTTTTACTGTATATATATACATACAGTATACAGTATAGTAGATGCTTGATTTAAGGAACGCCGATTTAGCAGAAGCCGGAGATAATGGAATAATTTTTTTCCGGTATTTTTTTTTCCCAATTTAAAGGAAAAGTTCCATTAAAATGAGTATACAATAATTTCGTTAAGAAAATTCCATTCCAAATACCACCTAATTTCCGAAAAAAATCCCATAAATCAAGCGCGTCATCGAGCCCATGCCGGAAACGCTCCTGTGACCGGCGGTGTGTGGTGTTGTATACGTCCCCACCAAGCATGCTGTCTTCACGTGATCCGCCAACTGTAAACAACTGCTCTGCGTGTGTGCGGTTTTGCCTTGGTATTGAGGCCATATTTGTGTTTTTTTTCAGTGAACCAAAGCTTTTATGAACCATGCCTAAGGTTTAGGAAAATAAGAGGAGAGTGAGGCTTTCTGTTGGCCAGAAATTGGAAATAATTGAGAAGTTGGAGCACCATCCCTGATGCTCCCCAGCCCCTCTGTCACCCCTGTACCACCTCAAGTGCTAATGGAAAATGACTGACAGTGACTAAACCACCCCCAGGCCTGACACAGGTTTAGGAGGGCCAGTATGGCTGCTTGTTTCAGGCATATTTCAGCAACAAGTCAGAACTCCTACATTTGGAGGTAAGCCTTACTGTATTTTACTGTCTCTGTTTACTCTACTGCAGTACTGTATTTGGTACATTGCCATCCTTACCTTATTCTTTATGTTTGCATATTTTGTTACTATGTCATTACTGTATGTATCACTGTTAACATGTACTCAGTAATGTCTGTAAGTGTGGGTATTAATTATAGGTTCAGACTGCTGGGTGTAGCATTGAGAGTTAGCATAGTTTGCTAGGTTTGGGTGCACATTGTCAGGAACTCGGCTTGACTGTTGGCTTCAAGGATTGAGCGGAAAGTAACTCAAAATACTGGAAAAGTTTCCCTTATATTGAACCGTGGTTACGGAACTCGGCTTAGTGGACAGTTCGAGAAAACGGAATAGGGGGTGGCTGAATTAGTTAATTAAATTGAGCATCTACTGTGTATATACTGTGTACATATATATATATATATATATATATACAGTATATATATTCCTGCACTGTGAGGACATTATTTAATTTTATTCTTGTTACTAAAAGATTTTATTCAGCATAGGAGTGTCCTGTGATAGTGAGAGGGGTTTGTGAAGGCTATATCTTACCCTGTCTGGTTAAAAAGACTCTGTCTTTAAACTAAAGAAAATCATGAGGGATAGCAAGAATAAATGCAAATGATGTCCTCAGGTTGAAGGGACTGACACTTCCTTTTGGCTCTAAATGTTCCACTTCTTTTACCCCACTTCCACACCCTCCTTGCATCAACTTTGACTCCTCCTGCATTTTCTGTGTAACCCTTTTGCTGCAGTGGCCATATTTAGATAGTTATCTTTCTATCTCTATCTTTCTATCTGTCTATCTATCTATACCTATCTATCTATCTATGTCTATATATATAAGCTACAGAAAATTGTCCATTACAATGCCATTATTACATACACAGATGGTTTGTAAGTCACCCAAATTTACAGTACTGGTAACTGCTGTATGGATGAAGTTGGGATATTTTGGTATTGTAAACATCAGTGATGTATAATGAGGATTGCCCCAACAGTTAGTCATCTCTTAAAATTGTCAAAATATTTTTCATTATTGAGTATTTTTTATGCATTAAAATTTTTTGTCATAAACCAGAAGCACATCTTGCTCGAAGATGTTTCATTTAAAGGAACATTTTCACTGCATAGATCATAGACACTGAAAACTGTCATTCTTTGGTGGGTTTTCTGCCATACGGTTTTAAGCTTTAATATCTAAGGAAAGCTCTACCAGGCGAGAGGGTTAGTGTTCTTTATTGTAAACTGTTTTGTGTTATTCTTCCCTTATCACTGGAAGCCTCCTCCTCACCCTTGCCTTTACCTTTATCTTTAAAACCATTACAGTACTTGGAATTTGAGGTAGGAGTGTTTGCATAATGTTTTTCTAAAGTGTGAATAGATATCAGGCTTAGACTAGAATATCATAGTCATTAGAACAGAGAATGTTGGATTTTTAACTACTGGATGCTGAAGTTACTAGTAATTATGTGCTAGAGAAAAAAGAATTGCTTTTACAGTATGCATTCCGTTGGAAGACTGTAGGGAGTATGGGTAGTTGTGACGTGAGGGTTCATAAAACTTATTATTTTCTTTTCTGATGGTGTACAGTATGTCATATTTGAGCCTGAGACAGCATCAGTGAAGTGGACTTTGAGCCACACTTTCTGACATTCATGCATCACAGTTATTGGGCCCTTTCAGCTAATGATTAGCAGACTGTTTATTTGTGTTACTGCCACCAGTAAACATGTAATAAGTCAAAACTGTTAAGTGTACCACCTACTTTATTAATGGCGCACACTGATGCTGTCCCAGGTTCAAATGTATAGTAGTATACCATGCTGTACATCTTGGATGAGAATTTGAAAAGTATATGGATGATTTGAATTGGGCATTGTGATTAAAAATCATTACAGTACTGTTAAGTGTAAATCAGCCCTTCATAATGAGTTTCACCCTTTCTTGAAATCTTTTCATGAGAGGGTAACCAGGATCTAAGCAGTTTGTGTTTACCAGTGCCTTTATTGTAATACTGTATTTGTGACACAGTGCCGGTTATCTTGTGTTTAGATAGCTGGTACTCCAGTACATTGTACTTAAGCTTGATTTTTCTTATTTACAAAGACAATATTTATATATAACTCTGCTTTACTTGGTTACCCTTGTACAGCATTGAAATGGCAAGAGAAATTCCATATAAATTAAAGCATGAAACAAACTCACAATATCACAACAACCTCACAAATTGGCAAGAAACTTGCTAGAGTGGAAGAGGAATTTATACTTTTTTATTATAGTAGGTTATAGAACCAGATGCAAAGTTTCTCCTTGTTACACGTACCCGGCATCCAGCATCGCCCAAATTCTGTTAACCCCTTCAGCTTAATGTTGTACTTCTGTTACCTTACTCTTGCTACATGTAGACTATTTTTCAGCTTAAGGGAGACTTTTGGAATGGAGGGATTAGGTTCAGCCTTCATTAACCCCGATCACTACAAGGGGCTCTCCTAAGTTGAGTAATATCATCTATGATAGCAAGAGTAATAGTACAGCACGATATTGAAGGGGTCAAGTATACAATATATAAAATTATTGGTGTAATATATGCCTTGGCTCCACTAACACACGTTAACTGCTCTCTGTTGCTTCCAAACTGGCAGTCTCAACACAGTCAGTGTGAGGAGGCGGCGGCAGCAGCAGGTGACTCCCAGTAGTCTTCATGTACTGTGTCTTGCTGCATGGATGGCAATTATCAGTGCTATTGCTGCTTTACCCTTCATCAAGCATATTTTGTACTTTTATTTTATTTAATGTTTTGTACGTCACATCAGTACTGATAACAGGGTTCTAGTGGACACCTGTATCAGTCTGGATTGAGATGATTCCATTTCTTTTTGTTGACTAGTATAGAATGGTGTCCATCAGTCTAGCCAAAAAATGGAGGTACAGTAGCAGTATGGTGCAACTGTTTTACAACATATTTAATCACTGGTTTAGGATATGACAAAGACTAGATCTTCATTGAATCCAGTTTTGGATAATGAATGAAATTGCGGTCAGCTCGCCTATAATACGCCCTGCCATAGTGCTGACAACTTGAAAGGCACTTGTTCAGGCCCTCATAGTTACCACAACTTGGTTATATCCCCCACAACATAGACTGCAAGCTTAAGTAGTGCCAGATACTGGTATGGCATTGTCTGTCACAACACGGAGGTGTCTCCCACAGCGCAGGCCATGTGACTGTTCAGAGGGTCACTGGTGGTGGTGATGGCATTGGCGATGGTATGGGTGATGGTGTGGGATGATGGCCTATATAATAGTGTGGGGTGATGGTCCAGGCAATGGTGTGGTCTGTATGTTGGTGTGGTCTGTATATTGGTATAGTCAGGGTGTTCGTGTGGTTTGGGTGATGTTGTGGTTCGGATGATTGTTTGGTCTGGGTGGCAGTGTGGTCTACCTCCACACTTCAGATTTACTTAGTGTGTGTTTTGCATTTTATCATTATTTGATACAATTAATTCCAGTTTGCAGTGGTCAGAGCAGGCTTGGGTGGGTCATTAGGGGTGACTTTGGAGAGGATCCTGACCATAAGTAATTTTTCCCAAAGGCACTGTAGTTTTCACAATGCAGACTTCCATAATGCTATTCAAGTGAAGAATTAGTTCTGGTGTAGGCAAGTTGACTGTGTACTTAGGAGTTTTGAACAGTACAGTACTCCTTTCATTTACTGACAAGTTTGCATCACTGTAGTCAGTTTTCAAGTCCAGAAGACACTGTACTGTGATGATATTAACCAGATAGTGTGCAGTTAGATGTGGCTATGTGAGATTTTCATGAAACATTGCTGTAGAGATTTTCATGAAACATTGTTGTGTAGGGTTGTGGCCATACCAGAACAGTTAGGTGTTCTGTACTAATATTTATTTTAATACAGCCTCTTTTTCTTTGAAATGTGCATTTGATTGCTTGGATATTCGAAATGTTTGTTTTACTGTGTATAAGTTAAGTTCATTTCCCATGCTTTCTTTGTCAATTAATATATGCAGGTATTTCTGGGGATGAATGCAATGCTTTTTATGTGTAAGTTATGTGGAATTTTGTTATTAGAGTATATGCTAAAAGTGTTATAATGCTCCTGATATTCTTCATAATCTGCACAGTGCTACTGTGTTATGGCTTGTAAATATAAGAGCATTGCCTTCAGAAACAGCAGTAAACTTAAGGTTTTGTACAGACATTCCTTGGATTATGCAAAGGATTTGTTTAAAGAAGGCTTTGTGAAAGTTAAAATACAGTTTATATATGGTTTATCCCTTTGATACATAGATATCTGTACATTGTAATGATGAAAATAAAAATACTTCGCACACTGTAATAGTAAATAAACAAACTGCACCAGTAATAGTAATACAGTAAATAAATAAACTACTTTACACATTGCAGTCATAATAAAAGAAAACTGAAAACATTGCAAGACCTTCCTTTGTAGTCAGATTTCTGTAACCCAGGTGTGTCTGTATTATAATCTTCTGCACTCCAAGCTTGTGTCAGGGTTGTTGTATGCATGACAGCTTGATTTTTTTTTTTTTTTTTTTTTTTTTTTTTTTTTTCCCTGCAGTCATGTTTTTATTTCTCCCCTAGTACCTGCTGACCTATCTAAGTTTGGTCATTTAATCAACAGATGTACAGTGAAGCTGTATTTATGGTGCTGTGGATATTTCCCCATGTTCATTGTCAAACCTGCTGTCCACTCTACTTCTCTTCCTCCTATCTCGTATATTGTCAGTACACCGTTATTATTGAGGTACTTTTTTTTTTTTTAATCATGTACAACAGTGTTATATTTCATTGCTGCATTCTTCGTGTGTTAAGTCATTAACCGTCTTCTCTCACTGCCTTTTTAATTAATGGCTAGAGGTTTCCCCTTCTGCTTTAACATTTATTTGCAAAGTTTTGTATTCAAACTTGAAAATTTAACTGTGCATAGTAATGTGTTCTATTTTGAATGGCTGTTCCGTTAGAGGCCATATGTATTTGTTTACTATACTGTACTGAGTACAGTATTTGTGCAAAATAACAATATGCCATACCATTTTCTGCTTATTTATACAGTAAATCCTCACTATAACGGACTAATTGGGGATCAAGCCATTCCGAAAAAGCAAAATTCCAATAAAATCGACGTCTGGACTTCCCCCTGCCACCTTGGACTTTTTTCAATATATCAGACATTAGTCTGGATTGCACCAACGGTTTTTCACTGCCATTGCAATGCTGTACGGTATTATACATTCACTACAATAATCAGATGGTACAATATATATAATAATGCTGTACTGTACACTGATAAACATGTCTTTAATTTACCATATTGTGGTGAGCATAGCTTAAATGATCAGGCAGTCCAGACCACTTCTGGTTTTATCGATGTATGAGAATTTAGTCCAGTCGGCTCCTCGATTCGGATATAAGTGAATTCCAACCTATTGCAGTCCATTATATTGAGATTTTACTGTACTCTTGCTAGTACAAAAAGATCAGTTTTTATTGAATGTTTTTGATTCGTTGGATTATCTGTCTATCTGTTGCCAGATGCCTTAATCCTGTAAGGGATTATATAGTAGGTTAATTAAGGGGTACCCTGGAAGTGTATAAACTAAAATTCCCATGCTTGGTTTGTGGTGGTTGTTGTGGCTTCTGGCTGATCTGAGTGTGAACCTGGTGGGTTGCAGGCTGAAGTTGCCATTTTCCTACAGGCCACGATTCCCCTTTCAAGGGATCAGGAGGGACCTGAGGGACGCATATACAGTGACCACTGACTGGTTATATTGGTGCCACTGTGTGGAGATGTCCCTCTGTAACACCATGGTTTGCAGTAATTAAAGCATTTAATCATTAATCAGTAACACTTCCAGTGCCAATAAGTTTGGCTGGTGTGTGTTGTGTGTATGTGCATGCATGTGCACATCAAGGGAAAGAAGTGATCAGATGTTAATTGTCAGATATAAGTGTTTTGATGTACTGCAACTAATCTAGTTACTCATTAATTCCACGAGTTTGCAGTTGCTCAGACATAAACTTAATTTTTCACCGATCATTTATCTCTTCAGCATTTGAAGTTGTGTCATTTTTGCTTGTCCATTGTTATATAAACAGCATTCGAAGCTGTGTCAGTTTTCTGTGTCTGTTGTTATGTAAACAGCATTTGAAGTTGTGTTAGTTTTTTGTGTCCAGTGTTTCAACTACAAATTAACAACATATGTGTACTTCTGAAAGTAAAACATAACAATCATATATTCATGATATTAAATGGACTTTTTTCTGTTTTATAGATTTTTTTTTTTTTTTTTTTTAAGGATAATTGATTTTTTCCAGCATAGTAGTGTTAAGTTCTTTCTCTGAACATTAGTTTTTTTTATTTTATTTAACTAATTTTTTTATTGTTACATTTGTTTTTTAGAATTTCATTTGCTTCAGGATGTCTGATATTACCAGAACCAGTGTTTGACTGTGTGTATTATTGCTCTTATTATAGGTATTTGTAGAGTATATAAATAGTAAGCCAGAAGTGGAGTCAGTGTATGACCAGTATAGTAATTTCTGTTGATTGCTCTTAGCACTTCATTTTTATTGGAGAGTTGAGCATGGTGGTACAGTATATTGAAGGCTTTGCTTGGTTGTTCATTTGCTTTTTTTTTTTTTTTTTTTTTTTTTTTTTTTTTAAGTAACTTTACCAAAGTTGTATTTTCTAGCTACAGTTTCACTAAGCTTAAATAGTGATAAAACCTTGTACAAGTTATTACCTATCTTTTATAACCAGTTTTTGGTACTGTGAACAGTCCAGATGAGTACATTATACCTGTAGATTGAACTGCAGTAAGTGCCTGTTGTGAGATGTGATCACAGTTAATACCTGTGTCAGAATGTTTGATATGATTTATGAACTTCCTGTTGTACCATACACTTTGGATGGAATGTGGCGTTAATTATCCACTTTAAGATACTAAGTATCAACCTGTGGCTTGAAATTCGTGTAGAACTGATAGGTTATCGAAGATTCTGTGCGTGTGTGTGTGTGTGTGTGTGTGTGTGTGTGTGTGTGTGTGTGTCTCTCTCTCTCTCTCTCTCTCTCTCTCTCCCCCCAGTAAACTGATGCCGGGCAGTAGGTGTTTGTGTAGGAAACTGAAACATTACAGTACTCCACGCTGCTGTTTGTTGTTGGGTATGCATGAGATAGTTTAATGTGGATACAGATTATGAAGAAGTGGTGAATTTATTTCAGTTCTGTGTCCTTTATCTGACCTGTAGTGGACCCTTGATCAGATTCTTGTGGAAAATTTTTAAAATACAGTATGGTGATGTATACTAAAGGTGTTGAATGCCATATTCTGCAGTGGCTGTTCCATATCTTGCAGTAGATAATAATAGTATTACAGTATGGTAACATCAATCCACTTTCTTGTCACAGTTGAGACGAGCGTACACGGCACAGTGTGAAGAACTGAAGCTGCTGCGGCGCCAGTTAATTGTCAAGGACCGCCGAATCCATGAGCTGGAAGATCAGCTCAACCAGCTGAGAGCATCTCACAAGTAAACCACCTGATTCCCAGACTTTACTGCTAGATGATGATAAGGTTCATTTCCACAGTAGGTACCGGTACTTCATCACTGACTAGTAACCCTTTCAGTTCATGGGGATTTGCATTCTTCCCTTTGTATCTTCACCATTTTGCTAGATGCTTCATACTTTACTCCATTCAAATCATAATACAGCACAGTGTACAGTAATCAACTTTCTGCCTTAATAGGAACAGTAGTATATTTTCTTTTAAATCTGCCCAAGAATATATTATATATTCTGCACAGATTGGTGAGTTCGGTACTAAATATTGTTTGAAACTGAAGTTAGTGGCACAGAAAATGTACCGTACTATATTGCTATATGCTCAGTTTTCGTGGGATTTCTTTTAGCTGATTTTTAGAGGCAGTTCTGAGCCCACTGCATACTCAATGCCCCCATGAATGCCATATGGTATTTTTATCAATAATTTTTAATAATACAGTAACCACAGCTGTGGTTACCAGGTATATTTTTCCTTGGAATTTCATGACAAGTTTACCAGGTTGTAAGGTGGTTGATGAATTTAGCTGATATTCAAAACTTACTTCCATATCTGTGTTGAAGCACAGTTTGCAGGTGCTTACATGTTGCTAGAACAGCACAAATATGGATGTAATTAGTGCATAGCATTAGTGAAGGAAATGTTAGCTGCTGGTTTGTTTTGTTGTGGTAGCTGAACTAGATTTCATTCCTTTATCTCAAGTGAAATGTGATGTGGAGAAACACTTAAGACATAGCTTTAGTGAGCAGAAGTGTAAACTAATTGGCTTAAACTCTTCAGTCCCATGACTTTTTAAATCATGCTATTCCCAGATGATTTTAGTTCAGCTGAGGGGAGATGTCATAGTGAAGGAGCCAGTGGTAGCTATATGTATCCCCTCTAGTTCAGTATTCTCTCCAAGACTGAATTAAATCATCTGAAGGTTGTAAGAGTAAAATGAAAACTACGTCTTTGGAGTGGAGTGTTTAATGCCGTGTGTGTGGGTAAGGTTGTTATACTGGAGATATTACTGACATGGACCAAATATGAAATTCTGCCAAGTCTAGTACAGTATAAAGAAATACTGTAACATATTTTTTCTTATTATTTATGTTTGCTGTAGTTGTACATAGAGCATATAAAATATTACCTAGGATACCAAGGTAAAGTCCAGCACCTCTGTGACAGAAAATATTTGCTTCCATAAATGTTTTTGGATTTTTAGTTCAGGTTTTTTGCTGTAGTAAAATTTGAGTTTCATAGTTAAATATTTTTCATGGTGGTTTTATTTAGATGAGGCCTGAATTAAGAAAAAAAAAAAATCAGCCTTGCTGTCAGTTGAGTGCATGGTCAGTTATGATGATTATACTCTACAGAATAAATGTAGATGAGCTAAATATGCAGAGATAAGCAAGGAAAATGGTTGTAAACAATCTGTAATTTCAGCATAGGTTGTAAAGATACTACAGAATAGAACTGCACTATACTGTAGGATGTTAAGAAATGAGAAACAAACCACAGTTTTATTAAATTTTACTGTACTAAACATATCATGGACATAGTATTATGAAAATATTTTATTTATTTATTTATTTTTTTTTTACAGAATGCTTCATTACAGCATTACTTTTCCTTTAGTCTGTTTTGTATTTAGTCACTTATTGGCAATGCGATAAGTTGCTGTATATGTTTAGGAATTATGCATCATAAAAAGCCTTGATGTTTTACATAAAATATCATTCCTTAATTTCTCAGATAATTGTGCATTCCAGTGTACATTTCTTACCTTGTGTACTTTTAGTTGCTTAATATGAATTGCTGTGATTACTGAAAGCTGTGTATACTGCCAAAAATGTTAATATAACAGAGACCTTACCAAAGATGGCAAGAAACTGAAGCTCGTCATACATACTAAATTACTTTAGGTAAGAGGAATGTTGTATATTAAACTGAGAACAGTATTAACTTTTTCATTGAGCTTATTATTGCAAGCAAAGTGTAGAGATTCTAATATATGGAATATTTTTCTTGTCATTTATCATAACAATACATGGGACTAATGATCACTACAAATGCCTGACGGTAAAGGTAACTAGGTCCATGCCTGTGCATTTCTTTAGCATGGTCCAATAACCTAGTCCTGGGCCCCTGTGCTTATGGTAGGGCAGTACAGAATTGAATGGTGGATAGATGGATAACCTTCGTAATGGATGACCTTTAAAGAATGCCTGATTCAGACTTAATATTCCAAGTATTTCAGCTTGCACTTAAGTCCTGATACTGCAATATTAAAACCATAATTTCCATTGTCGAATGTTATATATAATGATATAATGAAAGTTTACATGTGTCCTCTCTAAATATTGCCGTAGATTGGAACAGGGGAAAAATCTTTTAACTCCTTCAAATCAGTGATGTACATTAGTCCTTTATTTTTTATTTTTTTTATTTTTTTATTTTTTGCCATCTCCAGATGATTTTCCAGATTATGAGAGGCTTTGAATCTGGAGGTGGTAGATATAGCCATCATTAACTCGAGGCGTCCCGTTAACGTATGGATACGTTGTAACGTTTTGTCACAGTGACTCCCGTTGACATATCGATGTTTTGCAATTGCGAGGTCCATCATTTGCACATTTTTCAAGTTTCACATGTGATTTTGGGTAGGCATACGTGGGAGATCTTCCTCTACCTGCCACAAGGCTGTGACATTGCCTTACCTCATGTGACCCCCCCCCCCCACACACACACACACGCCATTGTCTGAGCAACTCACATGTTAGCAGTGTCCTGTCCAGTAAAGACATGTCCCGCCATGGTACGAAATTCAAGGCAAGAGTGATTCCCCATTCAATGACGATATGGAGGACAAAGATTACGTGGCACCAGAGGAAGAAACGAGCAGAAGCGATGAGGAGGGTATGTTGATGTGTTCAGTGAGTGAAACAATGTTTATATCGCCTATATTATTGTGTGAAAACCAATATATTCTTGTACTACATATAAATTCGTACCAAATGAACAAGTATCTACCTATTGTGAGTGGTTTGCAATACTGTAGTTATCGCTACCATAGAAAACGCGACAGCCACAGTGAGGCCCCAGAGAACAGGTGTTTGGAGGGTCACCTGTTTAGGCCACTTCTAAGCTCAGGTGAGCACTTTTTTTGTGAATTGCCATTGTTTCTCATAAAAATTGGAGGTTTGACAAAAAAAAAAAAAAAATCCAAAATGTGCTGGGATTGGGGGGGGTGGTCAGTGGTGAAAAATCTGCCGGGATGCAGCGGGATAACCTCAGCACTGCAAGGCAACTCTTGTAAGGTAAATACATAATGGTTTTCTTAGTAACAAGAATAGAATTTAAAGTACAGTACATCATTGTATTGAAGGGGATTAAAATATTTACGAGAATCTTTCAGTAGTTCGTGAATGACGTATATTTAGTTGGTCATCCAGTTGCAGAACTGTACTTTTTTGCTCTGGTAACCAGCGAATAGTTTTTGATGATTCAATAGTTATTTATACCATTGCGTAGACCGGTACATATATGCATTACTGTGGCCTAGCAATTCTTTGTCTGTTGTAATCTCATGTTGTCTTTATTTTCTCCAGTCCAGAGCCTGTAGATTAAAAAAAATTTATTGAAATTATCTTTGTTTTAAAAGGACATGATATGAATTCCGTTACAATTTCTTACACAGTTAAAGCATATTATTTTTCAAAGTAAAGCACAAAGATATAATGTTGGCATTTTGTATTTGGTAATGATTTCTTTTTAACATGTGGCCCTGGAATCTTATTAATGACACTGTGTTTTGTTTCATGGGATCAGTACCTACTTAAAAGATCTCAGTGTAAATGTAAGGAAACCAATTAACTTGCTTTCCTGTTTCGTGATACCACATAGTGAAATCTTGCGCATATTTGTAGCTGTACTATCATCCATTTAGTCTTTATTGTGAACAGAGATTGTAGCTGTGTGATATATAATTATATGGCCATGTCACAAACTATTTGTTGTTCCCTTTTGACACAACATTTAGCTATGTACTGTATACTTTCATTCATATTCTTTTAATGCTTGCAGCAGTGCACAGAAAATGCTTGTTCTGTATAGTGCTATACATCTGTTGACATGACAGCTGATTTTGAAATGCAGTGTTGTTTATGTTGAGGTGCATATATTAAAAAAAATGAAACTGGAAAAGGTTTGGGGATATCATTTAGGCCAAAACAAATCCACATGTCTCATTGACTCATTGCTGCTTATGTATACACAAGGCAGTGTATTGTCCTGATGCAGTGTTTTTAATGCAAATGTGATGTATGGGGATCTGTAATTGTGGGTGTGTTACGTGATGAATGTAACTTCGATTATGTCATGAATGGCATGAACCAAATGCCAAACTCTTCCATTACTTAGTTATCATGGTGTTGTATTACAGTACTTACACTGGTGATACTTTTTTTTTTTTTTTTTTTTTTTTTTACATGCTGAGTATTCCAGTTACTTAAAAGACATGGTGATATATAAGCAAGCTTGATATTACATTGTTGATAAGTACTGACTCTTACGTGAGAAGTAGTGTAGACCAAAATATAGAGCATTAAGAATGGTACCAAATATATTTTAATATATGCAGCTATACTCTAGGAAATTGGTTGTAAAGCACTCGTGGTCCGTGTATCATGTGCTTGGTACAGTATATTGTCTTGCAGCAGGAGAGGTTATGAAGCAATATTATCCGTTTTTGTTTTCATTAGTTGTCAGTGTTAAATCTACCTTCGTAGGCAGACATACAGCTTGATTGTATTGTGTTGTTTTATTGAGTTAAAAATTTAGAATGGTCCTGAATTAAATAGATCATGCTACAGTATTTAACTGGAAATTTTACATCCAAAACTAAAATGGGTAACTAGAATCAACTCTAGTAAAACCTTTTATTTTCATTTATTTTTGGTCCAGTACGTACATTAGGAAAGCAGACATAAATTATAGTTTGATGTTATTGGTGTTTGCAAAAGGCCTCATAAATTGTGCAGTAGAATCACAATAAATATTCATTAGTCAGTAGGATTGGCAGTATTGTAATATCATCCATAAGTTAAGGGTTATGGTCTTTTCATATCTTGAAATTACAAATTATCATAAGTTGTTAAAATTTCCACCTATTTTGACAATAAGGCATAGCTGTACAATACTGAGTACATTAAATATGAATCATATTGAAGGTATTGTAATAAAGAACATATGTGTAGTTAATAATTCAATAATGTGAAATTAAAATAAGATTAATCATGTGAAATAAATTCTTTGTAAACACTTATCATGATGAACATTTTTCTTGGTTTGTAGTTTGTAAACATAAATAACCAGATACCTGGACCAAAATTCATCAAGGATTAATGTTGATAGAGATCGCAGCTCAGTCGGTATCATGCTGCAGGTCACACTTGTATAGTGCTGTAATTGTTGGGGTTGATGCACTTACCAAATGTGTGTGGCTACTGAATTTTATGGCATTTCAGCATCACAAACCGAAGTTAACGTACGATATATATATATATATATATCTGTACATATACAGTAACCTCTTAAATAACGTAAGGGTTAGGTTACTGGAGAGGTCGCGGTAGTTAAAAATGTGTTATTTAAACATAATTTTCCCATAAGAAACAGTGCTAATATTGGGGGTTACGTTCCTGGACTCTGGGAAAGTCTACCCATTTGGGGAGTTATGCTGCTCTAAACTTAAAAGCAACAATATTAATTTGAAAGAAAATCCATGTAAAAAACAAAAACAGTATATTTGGGGAGAAATAAACAACATCTGAGCCCTAGTTGGGGCGAAGCGTTGTTTACTTCTCCCCAAATATATACTGTTTTCGTTTTTTACATGGATTTTCTTTCAATTCTGCTTCATTCACGGCGTTGTGAAAGTTCCTCAACATTATTAATGCATTAGTAGGTCATAAAAACACTACAGTAAAAGCAACATTTTCATTACAGTAAGTAGGTCACAAACAATAACAACACACAGCCTCACTTCATCTATGCATCACTCATGGTCTGCTGCTGTCCCTCCTCACCCCCTCCCCCACCTCCCGCCGCTCCCCACCCTAATTGTGTTGTCCCTCCTCGCTCTGCTGTCCTTCCTCTTCCTCTGATTCCTGTCCTAATGGTGATGAAGATAACTCCCTTAAGTTTTCTGTCTTGTGCATAAAGAACTGCTCTGTCTTGGTCTGAGTGGTTTTCTTCTTTCTGTTCTGCAGCATCAAGTTGTAACAATTTAGATCTGCCATCACTTTCCTGGCCAAATTTTGTCCGAAAATAAACCAAATTGCTCAAAATGGGGCCAAACTTCATTTTCAAATATTATAGTTTGAATAAAACCAGTTTAAGCAACAGGCAAATAAAAAATTGTATTTATACATAAACTGCCACACACGGTCTATCAGCTCGGGACTGTCCAAGGTGCGCGTGGCTAATCTGAAACCGTCACGTACGTGTCAAGTTGCGTTAAATTTATCAAGAAACCCTTGTTAGTTAAACATATCTCCTTAAATATTTGCTCGTGTTAAAACTAAAACGTATTTTTTAAACTCGTGTTAGTTGAGAGGTTACTGTATGTACTGTATATCACCATCATCATCATCAGCCGTTTGAGTATCCTCTGCAGGACCAGCCTATCCCGACCGAAGTCGGAACGATACAGCCAATGTATCTCTACCAAGTGGCTTAGGCTGTCTGGTAGAGAATATATATATATATATATATATATATATATAGCGCTCACCATCCTCTCACTCAATGTAGTTCTGCTCTCGGGTGTCTGCCCTGTCCTCTCCTCCATCCTTCTTTCCTTCCATCTTGTTCTGTCTTTCTTTCCTTCATTATTTCCTCGTCTTTCTGCCAACGGGTGACTTTACACTCTCTCTTCTGTCTTTCATTCCTTCATTCTTTCCTCTTCCTTCTGCCTGTGGGTGACTCTACACTGAGTGACAAGCCAAATGGTTTCCTGTACACCAGGAAACCATTTACTATGCTGGGTGGTAACCATATAACCAAATTTTGGCGCCTGGTGGTATAGCGGGTAATTATTGTGCTCCAGTCGGATTGAGCCGGTTAAGGTTTATATCCAAGGGGTGATTGGGGTTTATTGCTCACGTAATGCCACTCAGGGATGAGTGAGGTTGGTCACTCTCATCTTAAATGTCAGGACCAACTGCCTAGCCCCGGGCTCCTACACTCCTCATGGGGCAATGTGGGATTGGATGATGGATATATATATATATATATATATATATATATATATATATAATATATTTATATCCCATTGGGTCCCAGGGTTCCTGGGTGAGGCACTGGGCCGGTAGGGTACAAAGCGTACCCCCCTCCGCCTGTCGGCTCTTAGTTGTGAAGCTTATAGGTCCCTACCCGGGGATTCGCTCCTTTATTAACTTTTGAAAATTCCCAGTTCTTTCCTGTATTGAGGACACTGGGCTCCAATGGGATATATATATATATATATATATATATATATATATATATATATATATATATATACAGTTTTTTAATCCATAAATCCCTTGGGGGGTAAAAAAGCTGAAATTAATTATAAGTATAATCTTCATCCCCGAGTGTGATAAAAATTTTGCTGTACTTTTTCAGTTGAATAAAATTAATGTACAGCACTTCACTCCATAGAATTTGTTGTACTGGTAGTTGTGGGTTGATTAGTAAGAATGGGTCTAGGGATTAGTGCAGGTATTGGTAAACTGAAATATTTACTATGCAGCTTTTAGAAATTATAAGATTTCTTGATACAGATATGCAGTTGATTGATAGTGTATATATGCATCATTTGAGGCACAAAGTTAATCACTTCACATATGGTGATTACTGTTACAAGTCACAGCTATTCTGAAAGCTATGCAGTTGGGCAGGTATGATTGTAATAGTGGTCAGTATGCAGGGATAAGAGAGAGCTGCACCATTTGTGACCTTCATCACTATACAGTATAGTATTATCAAATCTAAGTCTTAGCTGTGTATCCTCATTCTTCTTATAAACAAGTTACATGGTTATAATGAACAGTCTTGGTTTTACTTACCTTTAAAGGCGGTCAACATTCTGGAACGTCCGTCAAGGAAAAGTTGATCGGTTCTAGAATGCATTCCTGTTTCGCGGGCCTGTTATATGCCAGGAGTGTGTTGTGGGTCTCTGTATCCATTGCTTCACAGAATACCACACACTGTAACATATTAGTGTGAACAGTTGTGGCCATATGAACAGTTGTAGTGGTAGGTGAGGGCGCTCACCATCCACTCACTCAATGTAGTGCTGCTTTGGGTGTCTGCCCTTTCCTCTGTTCCATCCTTCAACGTCTGTCTTTCTTTCCTTCACTCTTTCCTCTTTCTTCTGCCTACGGATGACTTTACACTCCTTCTTCTTTCTTTCTTTCATTCTTTCCTCTTCCTTCTGCCTGTGGGTAACTCTACACTGAGTGACAAGCCAAATGGTTTCCTGTACACCAGGAAACCATTTACTACGCTGGGTGGTAACCATATAACCAAATTATGGTGCCTGGTGGTTTAGTGGGTAATTAAGGTGCTCCAGTTGGATTGAGCCTGTGTAGGTTTATATCCTAGGGGTGGCTGGGGTTTATTGCTCATGTATTGCCACTCAGGGATGAGTGAGGTTGGTCACTCTCATCTTAAATGTCAGGACCAACTTGCCTAGCCCCGGGTTCCTACACTTCTCACGGGGCGACATAGGATTGGATGACGAATGAATGATGTACATAATATTTACATGTGTAAAATTATAATGCATAGCCCCGGGCTCTGCGTTCCTCATGGGGCAACACAAGATTAGATGATGATGATGATGATGTTGATAAAAATTATAAATGTAGAGACGAGATAAGAAAAATTTACATATATATAGTGTGTAGTTGTGCCTTTGAGGGCACAGAACAGTGTACATAATGTAAAAATACTATATTTTAGTCTGCTGTTACAAATAAGAGCAGAAGACAAGACTTTCTGTGTGCCTGCCTGCTCTCAGTCGAATGCCTCTGAGAGTGACCTTGACGTGCCAC
Organism: Coenobita brevimanus; assembly: GCF_032717465.1. Classification (NCBI taxonomy): domain Eukaryota; kingdom Metazoa; phylum Arthropoda; class Malacostraca; order Decapoda; family Coenobitidae; genus Coenobita; species Coenobita brevimanus. The sequence continues at coordinate 6,947,753 of NC_136978.1, forward strand.
CATCTCTCTCGCTCACCTTGCACCACCACCAAGCCCGCATGCAGTTTGAAGTGAGTAACATCAAATTCTTGTTTTTTTTTGTTTTTTTTCCCCCCCGAGTTATTCTGATCCATTTAAGCATGTTTTCCCTGATTTCACGACACTTTATTTTTTCCAAAATAACCTGCCCCACATGGATGCCATCCACTTATGTGTTGGAGTGCTAGCTTCAGGTGACTCTGCATTGAGTAACAAGTCAAATGGTTGCTTGTACCTTAGAAAACCATTTATTATGCTGAGGGGTAACCATGTGTACAAGTGGACACCTGGTGGCCTTGTAGGTAAAGGCAGTCCAACCAAGAGTGGCTCATGAGAATGTACATCTGCAGTATGATTTGAGTTTATTACAGTACAGTACTCAATACTGCTAAGGGGAAAGCAACAGGTCACTCACACCTTAAATATCCAGACTAAAAGTAGCCATAACATGGGTGGGACAATAAATAATAATAATAATCTGGTCTTTAATAGCACCAGATTTTCCACTGGGAATTCACTAGTGCTCGACAGACATATACATTATTTTTACAGTTACAAGAATTGTGTCACTTCTCATGTACAATACCAACTTCATCAGTAAAAAAAAATGTGAAAGTGGTAGTAATTGAACCTTATAATTATCCGTTACAGTGCCTCTCTCCAGATTGTTGCAGTTTGAAAAAAGAAAGACTTAGTTTTCTCTTAAAAGGTTCAACAGAAGAATTGTCTCGTGGACATCAGCAATCTATTATATAACTTAGGGCTCTATACACAAAAGAACGATCAGAGAAAGGGGACTGGTAAATGGCTCCAGGCTCCTCAAGCTGCAAGGAATCATCTTCACTATGTGACATCACACCTGGGCATGTCAGTGGGAATTTCAACAGTTCATCATGCTACTTTGGTTCACCAAACTTATGTACCTTGAATGTAATAAAACCATCCATTCATCCATCATCCAATCCTACGTTGTTCTATGAGGAGCATAGGAGCCCGGGGATAGTCTAGTTGGTCCTGACATATACATTAAGAGTGAACACAGATTAAATTAAGTTCTAGCCTGTACTGGTAACCAATGCAGCTCAATTAGGAATGGGGTAGCAGAGGTTCTTAGGGGAAGATCAGAGATAAGCCTTGCTGCCCTGTTTAACACAGACCGAACTTTTCTTAGTACAGTATATTATTCGGAAGACCAATCCACAGTGAATTACAATAATCGACACGAAACAAGACCACCGCACGAACCACTGTTAAGAGGCAACATCTCACGGAGTACAGATTTCTAATATGCAAGTAACATCCTCTGACAACTTGATTAATATGTTCTTTGTAATTTAACTTTGAATTAAAATAAATGCCCAGATTTCAAATAGTTGGGAGCAGGGCAGTGAAATGGCGGGGGACAGGGCAACGTGGAGGCAATTTGTTTGTGGCCACCCCGTACGGGATTGAGGCGTCTGGTAATAGATAGATAGATAGATAGATTTCAAACAAAACTGAATGCATGAAGCTGAGACACCAACGTTCAAAGTCAGGGCATTATCAGTGTCATCGCCGCTTTTGTTTCCTGGGATGATGATGATCTCGGATTTACCATCATTAAGCTTACATTTCCTCCTTGCCACCCAAGTCTTAATGTAAGACATTGTCTTAGTTTCGATAATATCTGACATCTGAACATAGAGAATGGATGAAATCTTCATTATTGGTTTTACAACTGTTTTCTGTGTGGCATAATTCAGATGAGTTAAGCAGATAGCAATGCACTTTGTTCTTTGCAATTCTTAACATCCGAGGGTCAGCACACACCACCTTGTTTCATGGCTTCCTCAGTCTGCCTCATTGGACAGCTTAGTACCTTAATACTTCTTTACCACCTCACCAATTCTTCTGATCCATTCTCTTGACATAACTAAACAACACAAATTCCTCCTTTCTGTGTGTTTTCTGACAGTTTCCACTCCAACCACTTTCTCAGATCTTCTGAGGTTATGTCATCATTCAGTTTTACAGTACTCTGCATTTTTGCGATGTTTCATTACAGTTTCATTATATTTCCCTTTACTTTCTCTTTATAACAAAGGTACCAAATACTTTCCCATTTGTGGACAATGAGAACACTCGATATGTCTGCATGGACTGAAATTTTCTAAACCATTTCTAACCACTATGCACCCTTACAGTGGCATTCTTGGCACCACCCCCACCACTGATGACATCAACAAAGTAGAAAAATTTGTCCACAGTCTCGGTGACTCATCAGTCATCCTGCCCCTTCTTCTACACTTGAAATCCACTGCTAGCCTTAAGTTGTCACTCACTTCACCATGTATATGTGTACCTACTATTTGCATTTGATACAAAAAATATAATCTTCCTGCCACACCGTGTCTACAAATAACATATGGCCAGTGATGTGAATCTATAACCAGGCCAGTGTGACACCCACAGATCACAGCTTTTGTAATATAGCTCATGGCCAGCCACCTGACGCCATAACCAGCCTGGTGACACACCCACATATCACAGCTTTTGTAATATAGCTCATGGCCAGCCACCTGACGCCATAACCAGCCTGGTGACACACCCACAGATCACAGCTTAGGTAACACAAAACCAGTCTTCTGAGTTTGTAAACCAGCCCAGTGTCATATCCACAGATCACAGATTTTGTCTTCCCAATGTTTACCCAGAGAACTTTTAACCCATTACACCTTTTTTTTTTTCTTTGGGGAATTTTGAACCAATTCTTCTATACTCTTTGCCATTGACGTGAGAACATCTGCATAGAGTAGTTCCCAGGGACATCTTTCTCCTGAGATGAAAATGCTAACATTACCATAATGAACAGCCACAACCTCAGTATTGATATCTATATCTCAACCATTTGCTGTTAGTTGACTCTTCCCAATAACCCAATCCATCCCCCAGCCTTTAGTTTTCTCATTGCCCACCGTACTGTTCCCAGGACTCAGCTGAAAGCTTTTTTCAGGTTCACAAAAAGGCAGTCCTCGTATCCGTAGCCATGTATCTTACTTTCCTGCATTAGTCTGACTGTATATACAGTACTGTATCTGTGGTCTCCTGGCCAGGCATGAAGCCATATCTACTTTTTTTCTTGTCAGCAGTAATCTGCTCATTATATTCTATGTCAGTTTCATTATGTGATCCTTCAATTACTCTTCTGTAATTTCCTCTTACCCTTACAGCACCTTGTGATGTAGCTGGACCCCTAATCTCTGGGCATCACACAATCAAGTACTATCTTTGTTAGCAACAAGTTCAATTCCAGGCTCACCAGAGGTGCTCAGTATTTCAGCAAGATGCCAGATGGGCTTTTCCTTTTTACCATTTTTCATTTTAGTTATTGTATGCTGTCATTACATTAACATCTCATCATTATCATTTCAAATACATTTTTCATCTATTACATATTACTGTGGTTTGTGTTGTCCATCTACTGTGTTAATATCTCGTCCATACTTGAATCCATCTTTCAGCTCCTTTGCTTTGTATACCTCATAGTTTGCCATTTGTTTTTACAGGTCCCTGCTTCCCCCCTCCCCCACTCATATCAATTACTGCACTTTCAGCTACATTATTCCACCACCATGTTTCTCGGTATTGCATTTGGGTGGGTAACCACTGAAGTACCAGTAATTCCTAACTGCTGAGTGAGCTGAAAGGCAAGAGATGGCGATGCCCAGGACTTACCGTACTTTCTAATATTTCCAAAGAAATGACCATGGATTTGCAATCTCTCCGTGAACAAGGCAGGAGGCAAGGTATGGTGTGGTGTTGTACAGTACAGGACAGAAGATGAGAGGCAGTAGTAATAGTTGTGACCGTAGGTTCATATGTGAACCCAGCAAACTGCAGTTGCTCCTCTCTTGCAATCCACCATAAGACTACTGCTTTCTTGGTATAGGGAATCAGCTGAGGGATGTCAGCTGGGTAGCAGAACTGCCTGGTTATATCAATGCCTATGCATGAAAGAACCCCTCTCCAGCACATGAGAATAAATGAAATGAATGAGTGGGAAGGTTTGGCATACATAAGGTCATGTGTTAGTATGCAATGTAAAAAGGAAGTTGGTCTCCTGATGAACAGTGAATGGTGGAGAGGAACTAATGATGAATATACCTACTCACCATTCATCATAACAGCTTTTTACATGGTAAAAATGACTTATTACATATGCACCTTGTGAAAGCAGATATATGGAAGAGAAGGACAGGCTTTGGAAATACAGGTACATGCCGTAAAGTTATAATATTTCTGACATGGGATCTGAATGGAAGGGCTGAAGTGGCTCTTTAGATTAGGGTCATTCTACAGTACTAAGGAGAGCAATAATTGATGGTGATTAAAAGACACATGGGTAACACCAGTCTCATGGGAAATTGTTGCTCAGCCCCAGTCCATCTGATCAAGCAGACCCATCAACTGCGCTGGTGGGGCTGTCTCATAGGTTCCCTATACCGTTGATGTGTTGGCATCCTTGTGTGGCATGTGCAGTGTGGTGTTCCATTATATACACTATATTGTGTGGGCTTAATGTACAAGCTGGGCATGTGTCACTTGAGATTCCACCCAACTCAAATATAAGCTGCAACCTAAGGAGGGATGGGTAATGTCCTGCTCTAATCCTGGCCAGGTGAACTTGATCATCTATATTTAAGAATGTCTCCAGTGGGTGGATGTCAGGAGGGGGATTTTGTGATTAAGGTGTTGTGTACTGACCTGTGCATGAAGGGAGTACGTAGGTGTTGTTTCACTGATAGTGCTGGGATATCTGGAACACTGTCGTAGAGGGTTTCATAAGGTTTGTGTGGTGACTGTTTTATGTGCCTAAGTGTGTTGTCTTATTCATGAAATGACAGGTGTTGTGTACTGAAACATGCTGCCCAAGATATAAGAGTTAAGTAAATAATTCTGGATGAATAAGATAAATAATACAGTACAAATGACTTTATTAGTAAGTCACTTCCACATTAACTGGAATTTCACTATAATATTGGCATAAACTTATGGTATCATGGTAACTGTATATGTACAAAATATGCGATCAACACAAGTTTACTACCTACAGTATATTATTAACACTAATTTGGGCCGATGACGTGCCGGTGTCATTTGTTGGCCAACCAATTCCAGGCTGATGATGCAGTGGTGCGTTTTTTTTTTTTTTCTCAAATATGTGGCACAACAATTTGGGGAACACGCCACACATGCACAAGTACCATATTTCATTGGAAACTCACCCCTGGCCCGGGAATGGGGTAGAAAAGTTACGCAAGGCTGGCCCCGTATAATGTTAATCTAATTAACTTGATTATTTCCTACTGCTGTAGATGTAGAAAGCAAACAGTACTGCATGCAGTTCACCTGTATAGTGTCAAACTTTAATTAGTGACAGCAACCATGAGTAGAGGGTTTCCTCTGATTATAAGTTCTTCCTAACACAGGTATCATCAATATCCATAACGAGACACAAATCTGATCTTTCCAAATGAACCGATTATATACACAAGCAATGTAATGTAAGGTACATTATTTACATAGCAGCAACCAGTCCTGACAACACAATGGTAAGTCCAACAACAAGGTAGCCAGTTTTGTAGAGTGTACGTAGCGTAAAGCCGTAGCCAATGTCCCACATCTGTGTTGGAGGCAAGAGGTCTGGTGTCAAAATAATAATGGAACACCTACCATTAACCTTTATTAAAGATGATGATAAGCTGATCAAAGAACAATCATTACTTCAGAAATACTTAATGAAGTATTTCATGAGGAAATATTCTATTACTGTGCCCTTACGTCTAGTAAGAGATTAATATGTTGCACAATACTACACTAGCTACGAGAAGAGTACTAATTTCTCACTAATTACAGATCACACACTAAAACTCAAATTATTAAATAGTTTGAACAGCCTACTTCATTACTAGGGCATTTAATTTGCTGGAAACTGATACTGTATAATCAGTTCTTAAAACACACAACATGCATTCCTCAACTCATGTTGTACTCAAAGAAATGAAAGTCTTACCAAATGTCTGATGCCATTGCACAGGTGAAACATAAAAGGCAGAGCCAAAAGGAACTTTGCCCCAAAGATGATACTTCCACCAAAATGCATGGACTGGATCAGGTCAAGGTAGTACGGGTAAGATCCAGGGAGAACAAGCATCCCTGAAGGGAGACGAGAGAAACAATATGATACATTACAATGAAAATACAATACTGAAATAAGATACTGGTAATATCTACATTGATCATTTTGTGGTAGGTGGTGATGACCATTATCTACTCACGATGTAGTGCTGTCTACATCTTCCTCCACCTTCATCATTCTCTTTCTGTGTCTGCCCTCCTCTCTTCCTATCCCCCAGGGAAGGGGGCAAAGAATACTTCCCCAGTGTCGCTGCTTGTTGTATGAGGTGACTAAAAAGGTTCTTTTTGTCTCCAGTCCTTCTCCTTACAGTTCTCTTCTGCACTTCTGTCCTACCTCTTTTCTTGATATTTCCGCGTTTCTTCCAGCCTTTACTTCCCTCTACTCTCGCAGTGCCATATTGCCATAATATGGCTTGGTGCTAATTCTTCATTATTCCCTTCCCTCCTCTCTTCCAATCTCACCTCCTTCCTGTCACTTATTAAATTATTTATCTTTCCACTTCAGGTGGCTCTACATAATGTGACAAGCCTAATGGTGCCAGTAACCCAAGAAATCATTAACAATGCTGGACAGTGATCACATAACCAAACAACAGGGTGATGCGGAGCTTACTATGGTGCCCCTGTTAACAGGGTGGAGAGATGAAAATGCGGCATCCACATTAGAACCATACCTCCACACTCTTTCCTGCACCTCTCTGTGGCAAGGTGGTGTCTACTGTATGGGAACACTGGTTCATTGTATGGGATGGCCCTGCAGGGGCAGTTGCTTGCCTGAAGTTGATGGGTCTGTTCAGAGACAGACTGAGCTACTCTACTACATTTATTATATCTGCAGCATTAAAAATTTTCATATTCTAGATACCATAAGACAATTCAACTTATCAGTGAGCCCTTATAATGAAGAAGTTATAAGCTGTCTGTTATAACCCCTCAGAATGATGTCATCTTTTATACTAGTACAGTAAAACCTCAATATTACGGACTTCAATAGACCGGAATTCGCTTTTATCGGACTCGAGGAGCTACCGGACTAAATTCCTACATATAGGAAAAATTCCGATAAAGCCAGAAGCAGTCCGGACTGCCTGACCACTTCAGGTGTGTTCACCACAATAAGGTAAATAAGAGACATGTTTATCACTGTACAGTACAGTATTATTATATATACTATACCATCTGATTAATGTAGTGAAGTTATAACACAGTACAGTACAGCTGTGGTAGTCAAAACAGTTTAAAAACTGTTCATGATATCCGGACTATTGTCTGATATATCAGAAAAAGTCCAGGTTAGCAGGGGGAAGTCCGGAAGTTGCTTTTATCGGAATTTCACGTTTTTCGGAATGGCTTTGGCCCCAGTTAGTCCGTCATAGTGAGGTCTTACTGTACCTTGTATATATCGCCAGATAACTTTATTTAGCAAAGGCCCCTTCTTAGTCAAGGAATTATAAGACATCTTTTTACAGGTGAATAAAATAGCCTGGGTAGCCAAATTAATGAATGTTACCAAAAGAATAAATAACTGGTACAGTACAATACTTTGACAAACAGCTATGGCATCACAGAATGCCAGGGGACAAACTGTAGATCTTCAGTTTAAGAATTCCCATTCCCCAATTAACAAATGACAATAATTATCCTCAAACTGATACTAGGTTGCTGAACAACAGGTAAGTGTACTGAATTAGCCAATCACTATAGGAGTGACATTTGGGAAAAGAATGAGACCGTATGAGATTACAGGCTACTGATATGGCATTTCTTCAAAACTGCACAGAGTTCCAGAAGGAGAGATTGTGTACATTTGCTGAGCTTCACTAAAAAGTGGGAACAATAATACACAAGAGAGTGAAGTGACGTGAAAACTATAAAATAAAGTAGCTGCACTGAGATGGTATAGAGATACTGTATACAAACGGAGCACATGGATACAATGCCGAAGAATATACTGCAATGCAGACTGAAAACCATGTTCAGAGAAGAAGAATATGGTATAAGTATGTTGCAAGATGACATTTTTTGTGGCTCCAGGCTCACCTACTCATGAGCCTTGGTTGACTGCATAAAAACCGGCAACTTCAACCAGTAAATACATGAAAACGTTAAGGATTACTACAAGGAATTACGTCATCTTCATCCAATCCAGTGTCTTCCCATGAGAAGCATAGAAGCCAGGGGCTAGGCAAGCTGGTCCTGACATTTAAGGTGAGAGTGACTAACCTCACTCATCCCTGAGTAGCACTACATATGCAATAAACCCCAACCACCTCTTGGATATAAACTTGCACTGGCTCAATCTGACTGGAACACCTTAACTGCCCACTAAACCACCAGGTGCCATAATATGGATATATGGTTGCCACCAAGCACAGTAAATGGTTTCCTGTGTACAGGACACCATTTGGCTTGTCACTAAGTGTAGAGTCACCTGTGGACAGAAGGAAGAGGAAAGAATGATGGAAAAAATGAAGAGCAAGGATGGAAAGAAGGAAGAGAGGAAAGGGCAGGCACTCGTGAGCAGCACTACATTGTGTGAGTGGATGGTAAGTGCCCCCACCAACCACAAAAGGAATTACAAACTATAATATGCAGCTTTATATAGACTTCTCTTTGAGAGTAATATACCCTGTTGACAGGGTTCCTCAAATAAAGAATTTTGGAAATAATGATATTGATATAATGATGATAAGATGGGGACGGTTATCATTTATTTATACCTGGATGAAGCCTGTAGGGGTTTCAATCTAAGGGATGGTTGAGATTTCTAGCATGCACAATACCATTTGGGGACAAGTGAAGTTGGTCACCCTTGCCTAATTGTCGGGATTGATCAGCCTTGTTCCAGGCCTCAGATTGGACTGGACTGTGATGATGATGGCAATGATACGAAAGGGGGGGGGGGGGACAAGGTTGGAAATTCTCTGATCATCCCAAACATATCCTCAACAAGTCCAGATTTTTTACACGTTCACTTTACAATCAGTTTTAATGTTGCATCCCAAAGATCTAAAAACTTCTTTATCTTTATCATTGGCTAATGCTATCCAATTTAATCAGGAGCCAAGTCATTTACCATACATGTGCTGTAAGCACTGAACTGATTAGGGCTCTTTTGAAATCTAAAAAATGAAAAAAATAACAATTACTCAAAGCATACCAATACTGAAGCCTGACAGGGCACTGGCAAGAACAATGCCTGAAGCACGATGGGCCACGGAGAGGAGGGATGTGACTTGAGGCTTGTATATAGTCAGATGGGGTGAGACTGGTCTCTGCAGACGCTTGTTCTTGACCCAAAAATTTTCAGCTGCCTGAACCTTCATGGCACAAGCCGAGGAGGAGGTGGTAATTGTCCGTGTCCTGAGGGTAATACAATTTTTACCAGATACAGTACTCATATAACTGCTAAGGTACTGGTGCTGTACAGTGTACATAAGCATGAAGTATAAAATGTTATAATCTTGTGTAAAGGACACAAATACAGTGCTGTAAAGTTCATAATTCACCAAAAGAAGGCAAGCAAGGTTTAACTGCCTGGAACAGATGAAGGACCTCTTACAGTACTGTACTTGCTGAAGGTAATGCATAGTTTATGATGCACTTGTAAAATACCTAACTACAGTACAGTGCTGGCACTGTATGAAAAATGTAATGACAAATATCAACACTTTACTTATCTGGATATACTGCATAAACTACCGTATATTAGTGTAATTCATGGCCTGAACTCCCAAAGGGAACAAATTGTACAAAACTGTCTCAAAGGAGATAAAAGGTACAGTCCAACAATACTGTACCATGCACTCATTCTCTGCATGTCATACAGGGTGCCTAATAGAGAAGAGTCAGAGGCCGGAAATCATCCACTAGTATAAGAGCCTAGGAATGTGGTACATTTCCAGCACCTGTGCTAAAACCATCTCGGTACATCCTCTGACACACAAGGAGAGAGGGTTATACCCGAGGCTTCTTTTCACTCGCCTCAAAAGTCAGATTCTGATTCTCCACACCCACGCAACCCAAGTGCATGTAGGAAATATGGAACGAACGGTAGTACTTTTTAACTATGACTACAGGCAGGTGTCATTATAAGTTACACACAGCTTTCCAAGACATCAAAAATTTTTCCTTAAGACTGGTCCTGTCAACTCAGGGAACCAAAATTGGATTAGGCTATTAGCTTTAAAGGAAACTGGAAAATTAACAGGCAACTTTTCTGCAATTTACCATGCACTTAACAGGAAACAGAAAGTTTAATAATGAGGCACTGCCAACTGTAACAGTATTGGGAAATTTTTAACTGGTATTACTGTATTACCATACTAGGCCAGGCTACTTCACAGTGATGAAAACTTCTGGATTTCTGGATAGACCTGTTTCTTGACCAGATTTCAACATTTAACTGGCAGTACTGTATTTCTTATAACTGGTTTCTGTCAGAGTTCTGGTCCTTTCCTCAATTATACATCCTGATATAGCAGGGAAGGAGAATATAGCTGGGAAATTATGGAGTAAGATAATTAAACCTTTGAATCTGGGGGACACAAGTCAAGAGTGAGAGCAGTGGAAATGAGTTACTTAAGAGGAGCCTGTGGAGTCACATGGAGAGACAGGCTGACAAATGAGGATATAAAGGAGCATTGTGGTGTTGATGTGGATGTGATAGGAAGTGTTAGGAGGAACACACTGAGGTGGTTTGGCCATGTGGAGAGGATGGAGGGTGAAAGACTGATGAAGAGAGTGTATGAGAGTGAGGTGGAGGGGGGAAGAGGGAGGGGGAGGCTGAGGATGAGATGGAGGGATGGGGTGGAGAGGTATATGAGAGAGGGGGGTGTGAGTTGGGAGCAGGGCAGTGAAATGGCGGGGGACAGGGCGACTTGGAGGCGATTTGTTTGTGGCCACCTCAAATGGGATTGAGGCATCTGGCAATAGATAGATAGATAGAATCTGGGGGAAGTCCTTTTTAGTTTACTCTTGCTGCAACTAGACATTTTTTTCAGCTTAGGATAGGTATCTCATACTGAGTGGGGTTTATTAAGGCTACATCTAACCCCTCCAGTTCAGCATGTCTATCATAAGCTTAATATAATCATCATAAGACAGCAATAAAATAGAAATGGCATCTACAGCCTCAGTGGGTTAATCCTGTCAGTTCAACAACATTTTATTTTATTCTATCTTTAGACAATTTTATTAAATTTGAGAGAACTTTTGAAATGTAGGAGTTTGATAACTGTCTTCATAAACCCCTTCATAATGGTATATATCATGTTGTCTAAAGTAGCAAGAATGAGTAAAATGTGTCACCAGTCTGAAAAGGTAAAAACATTTCTGGGTATCTTACATAATCCTGTTTCCTAGCTTCTAATCTAGCAATGTTTAATAATAAACTATGATAATCCTGCAAATCATCCCTCAACAAGTTTAATCCAATGAGCCTACAAATGTCTTCCTCCTTACACTTATCATCTTGAAATTTTTTTTTCTGCTTGGGAAGCAACTTTTTGAAGTGGAGAGGATAATTTACAGCCCTTATCAAACTCTTCAAAATAAAAGGTCTTTCTAAAGCTACAAAAAGAGCATCTTGTAGCATTACAAATAAACTATACAGGACATTCCAGAGATTCAAGGAATTCAATGCCCATCCAGTACTCCTTTCAGGGATAACCTCAATTGATCTGGTGTCAGGGAAGAACTGGTAGAATCTGTCTGGTGCTTCAATTGTGTTTTACAGACTTTTTCTTCCCCCCCCCCTCTCTCTCGTCAAAAGAATCTGGGACAAAAACAGGATGGCTTTCACAATGACTAAGGTCCTGTGTGGCTGGGTAAATAAATGATTTATTCACATTTTTTTTTTTTTTTTTTTTTTTTTTTTCCCTTCAAGCCAATTTCTGAAGGAAATATCCTAAAAGTATGATTAATTCTTTACCAAACGAGTGCAGCATTTCCGTATTTTCTATTGAAATGAGTTTTTCACAGGTTACTTGTTATTTTTCCTGGATTACCACAGCTACTGGGGATTTTTATAACACTACCTCAGAAAGCTATAAATGAAGATTTACAATGTGTAATTATTCCGATGACATCTACCAGTAGCTGGCCATATTTTACGTTCCTAACACATTTTTATACAGTAACTGTGGTAGGTGGGGGCGCTCACCATCCACTCACTCGATGTAGTGCTGCTCTCATGTGGCTGTCCATTCATCTTTTCCTTCGTTCTTCCCTTCCTTCCTTTTATATCCTTCTTTCTTTCCTCTTCCTTCTGTCTACAGGTGACTCTACACTGAGTGACGAGCCAAATGGTTTCCTATACACCAGGAAACCATCATTACTTTTGGTGGTAGCCATATCACCAAGCTATGGCACCTGGAGATGTAGTGGGTAATTAAGGCGCTCCAAGTGGATTAAGCGTGTGTTGGTTTATATCCACAAGGTGATTGGGGTTTATTGCTCATATAATGCCACTCAGGGATGAGTGAGACTGGTCACTCTCGTCTTCAATGTCAGGACCAACTTGCCTAGCCCCGGGCTCCTATGCTACTCATGGGGCAACACAGGATTAGATGATGTATGTATATGATTTGAAAGGTGACTGTCAAATGCAAGTTGGGTTGGGTTGGATTAGGTTTGGTTAAATCATTAAGTTCACCACAGCTCTGACAAGGGATGAACTGACACGTCCACTAGGAGCAATGGCTGGTAAACGATGAGGCCAGTTAGAGAGATTGTCAGTTAACACTGTCGCAGGTGACCTGGCCTCTTCCTTAAATACCCCCAAACAGGCGTATTTTGTTTTTTCAATCACTTCTTGTAGTCACAATTCAACAGTTAACTATCTGTGTTGCATATGTACCAAATTTACTTACCCAGAGATTGTGAGTTTGTAACAGATAGAATCGCCACGTCCGTTTGGAAAAGAATTACGGAAGAAAGAATTGATTGTTATCCATGGAAAATAAAATCTTAGGCTTCATCTGTAATACCAGAAATATCCTTTTAGTGTTCTTCATCCATCTATCACCCAGTCCTACGTTGCCCCATGAGAAGTGTAGAAGCCTGGGGTGAGGCAAGTTGGTCCAGACATTTAAGATGACAGTGAATTTAAAATGAGTGATAGTGTTCTTACATACCGTAATTTTCTTTTCAAGAGACTGATCAAGCTATTTTACGAAATGCTACTTTATGTACTGGTAAATAATTAAAAAAACCTCAGACAAGTGGTCTGACAAGTGCTGTTAATAAGTCCTAATGTTACTGGCATCATCTTTATTATATTTACCAAGGTAATTGTACGCTTTACTTGGGGCAGTAGATGGATCTTACTGATTCATATTCCTCGAGTTTGTTTTCTGCATTTTCCTGATTTTCTTGGGGGTGGTAAATTAACTTTTCCTGGTGAAAAATTTCCCATTGTTTTTACCATCACATTCCTTAAGCTGTACCTAGGGTTGCTTCTTTCTAGCATAATGGAAGAATCTTTTTCAATATACTCAAAGGTGGATTTCATTTCCCAACTGGATGCTAGGTTAGATTGGATTAGATTAAGTTATTACGTACAGTTAGGTTGTAATGTTTAGTTAAAATACAGGTTAGGGCAGTCCCTTCCACCATAACGCTGACGAACCAAATGGGCTAACACAGCAGAACAATTAAAAACAACTGGGGAAACAGATTTTGCATGAAACGTTTATTTACCACCCCAGAAATAATCTGAAAATTATAACAATCACGAAGAACTGGCTTGGTAAGATGTTTCTACTGCCTCAAATAAAGCGATGTTTACCTTTACCAACAATTATGCTACACTTATTTCCAACAGTGTTCAGATCATATCAGATAATTGTCGGAGACAGTGCCCTTACAATGGCTCCACCTTTAGCAGCGTTATTTTTGTTTCACTTATTTAGCTCCTTTATCTTATTTGCTCTTACTTTCCAAAATTTGTATAAAGTTTCTTATGTTCTATACTGTATTTTTGTTGCAGAACAGGTAATTTCCAATGATGATGCCCTTGTCTTCTACATTTGGCTGCTGTAGTTTTGTAAAACAGATAACTCAAAGTCAAGTGGCCACCCCTTACGGGATTGTGGCGTCTGGCAATAGATAGATAGATGGATAGTTCTGTAAGTTTCTCTCTCATTTGTATACCCTGTACAGTACAACAGAAAGTGTTGTCCTCCACCTCTGCTCCACATATCTGACATTTTGTATTCTCATTTGTGTGTTTTTTTCTGTCATTTAGTGATAGGCAGTTTGTTCTGGATCTATATAAAATGATGGATGAAGGGTGGTTGTCATACACTGACTCTTCTTTAATGCTTTTTTCAATCTTTGTAAGTCCTTAAGCTGGTCGTATTTCCTACCTCCTCATCTCACACTCTTGTGTTCCAGTTTTTAGTGGTTTTTAATTCATCTTTATCCTATCCAGATCTTTGTTGTTGATGCCTATTGTGTCTGGTACTTCTGCGTCACTTTTGCCCAGTTTGTATACTGTCATGAGTTTGAGGACTGAGTTTAGGTCATTTTTACCATTTTTTATATTGTTGGTATACAATTATTCTCACCATATCGTTGCCAAGGGGCCTTGCAGGCTGACGGCTGGCTTCCCTACTCCACATCCTCTTCCAATCAACCTGTCCAAATGACATAAAACAATCAGCTATGTACCTCATGAACACAGCATATGAAGGTATATGATCAGGAGGTAACGGCAGACTCAAAGGAAGTACACTTACCGGAGTGCAAGAGCCATATCTGCCCAAAATGCAAGTGAAACGTACTGGTCAGACCGGAAACCCCAGACTTTTCTTAAGAGGCAGCTGCTAGTGCCTGGTCGTGCCAGCTGATTTGCCGAGCCACGGTCCACCCCCACGTTACGACACGCAGGACATCGCCACCCAGTACATGAGTCTCTCTTTTTGTATGAGTTTCATATTTTCACCATTGCATTTCTATGATATATTTTAGTATCAGAGAACTTAGATGTACTGCGCCAGAATAATGAAATTCTTGTAGTCTTTTTACACGGAGACTGTAGGCCATAGCAGAGACCACAGACCCAATGGGTCTCAAGTGAACAGGAAAGTTAGTCGGATTCGTGTTTTAAACCCTCATAATGCCAATACTATATTTTAATTATTGACAACCGTCACCTCTCAAGTTCAATATACTGAACAAGGCGATTTTATTCGGCTTAGCAGTGGCTTTAGGGTTGATATAGATGGTGTCACTTTTTGAAAGTCTGAATGATTTGTGAATGGAGGTGTGACGCATAATGGTGATAAATGTCGGTAACCACACCTCGCCCTCATTTGGTTGGTACCTCACCAAGGTATGTTTTTCATTCTTGCTCTGATGTTGATAGTTTTTATTTCATTTTTGAGTAATCCAGTATTGACTGTTATATTTGAACAAACTGCATATTGCTCTACCGTAGATACAACCAGGGCTCTCATTTTAGGGTAAAATACCCTAAATTAGGGTAATCAGACCCCTTCTAGGGTAGCGTTTAGGGTAATACATAACATAGGGTAATTTTAGGGTAATTTTTTGCCAAAATGCACACACACAAAAAAATGTGTCACAATCAGTCGAAAATCAAGAATATTTCTCAAACCTAATATAGAAATGAACACAAAATTCTAAAGTTTCAAACTGCGCGCCACGTTTAATTCCGAAACGGTTAGGCCGGGTTGGCTCAGATGAGTGTTCTGATTAAACCAGAAATCTAATAGAAATGAGATAAAACATACAGTAGAGAAACTTGTTTTCTCTTACTTTATTTGTTTATTTTTGTTTTCTTTAAATCAAATATATGGAATTCTTTACATACTTCATCCAGTATGCCCTTTTCTTAAATAGTGTATTTTTGTTTTCTTTAAATAAAAAATATGGAGTTCTTTACATATTTCATCCAATTTGTCTTTTTCTTAGATTCATATACTGTATATATATATATATATATATATATATATATATATATATATATATATATATATATATATATATATATATATATATAAAATCGAAGTCAGTGTTGCCTACTATTTAGGGTAAAACATAGGAATTTAGGGTAAAACTGACTTGACTCTATGGTAAGATGAGCGGAGCTTAGGGAAGCCCTGGATACAGCCCAGTAAAAGTCTACGGTAGAATGTATGTAGCAAAATGCCATGCTGATAGACCTCTTCCAGTGACGTCACAGAAATCACCTGGCTTTGTTTACGACTCTTATTAATTGGACGGCAAACTCCTCGCAGTAATGGCTGACCAAAAGGGCTGTCGGAGATCAAACTGTGATATATGCAGTAATCAGAATCAACACCACCAAGATCTGTACAGGAACAAGGCAAGTTGTTTGGGGCCATGGCTAGGGAGAAATTCACCAGTTTCAAGGATGGGGACCGAAACCAGATCTCAGATATGGTGATCTCTATCACTATTCGGTAAACACCCAAAGTTCACCGGGGCATCCTTCAAGGTAAACAGAAATGTCATATTGTATAGGTGCAGTGTAGATAGCTGGAATTGACATATGGTACTTGTAAATCGTCTAGGTAATCAGTAAATTATTGACGTGGGGCCAAGGGGGGAGGGATTGTATACTCTTGACTGGGAATCGAGTAGTTGATGAATGGAATAGGTTTCCCAGTGATGTACCCTAGTTCTCTATCTATCTATCTATTGCCAGACGCCTCAATCCCGTTTGGGGTGGCCAAAAACAAAACGCCTCCACGTCGCCCTGTCCCCCGCCATTCACTGCCCTGCTCCCAACTCGCACCCCCCTCTCTCATATCTCTCTCCACCCCATCCCTCCATCTCATCCTCAGCCTTCCCGTCCCTCTTCCCCCCTCCACCTCACTCACATACACTCTCTTCGTCAGTCTTTCACTCTCCATCCTCTCCACATGGCCAAACCACCTCAGTGTGTTCCTCATAACGCTTCCTATCACATCCACATCCTCACCACAACGCTCTTTTATATTCTCATTCGTCAGCCTGTCTCTCCATGTGATTCCACAGGCTCCTCGTAAATAACTCAATTCCACTGCTCTCACTCTTGACTTGAGTCTTTCCAACAACGTCCAAGCTTCACTTCCATGTGTTAGAGTTGGTATCACAATACTGTCATGTAGTAACTTTTTCACTTCCATGCTCACTTCCCTGTTTCTTATCACTGCTTTCAAAGAACCAGCAACCTTTCTTCCCTGCTGTACCTTTTCAAGCACTTCACCTTCCAAACCTCCATCCTTACTCATCACACTACCCAAGTACTTAAACGTACTCACATTTTCCAATTCCTCACCATCCAGCCTCGCTGTACATTCACTGACTTCTCAAAGACCATCACTTTTCTCTTCCCTACATTCACCTTTAGATTCCGTTTCTTACACACTCTCCCAAACTCATCCACCAAGCCTTGCATCTCCCCTTCGTCTTCACTCAACAACACAGTATCATCTGCAAACAACAGTACAGGGAGTTTCCAAACACTATCCTCTCTCACCAGGGCCACTCCAACATCCACTACCTTACCATGTACCTCTTTTATTACCCCATCCATGTACAGATTGAACAACCGTGGAGACATGACACATCCCTGTTTCAACCCAGCTTTCAAAGAGAAAAATTCACTTAGTTCACCATCCACATGCACTGCAGCCTTAGCACCATCATACACACTCTTCACAGCATTCAACAATTTCCCTTCTGCTCCATGTATTCTTAATACTTTCCACAGTCCTTGTCTATCCACCCTGTCAAATGCATTCTCCAAATCCATGAAAGCCGCATACAACTTCTTTCCCTTCTCTAGAAACTTTTCCACTAAAGATCTAAGAATGAATATCTGATCTACACAACCTCTTCCCTTCCTAAAGCCTCCCTGTTCTTCTCCAACTAATTTCTGTGTTCTTTCTCTAACTCTGTCAATAAGTATCCTACCATACACTTTTCCTATTATACTAAGAAGACAAATGCCCCTATGATTACCACACACTTCTTTTTCCCTTTTTCCATTGTACAAGGGAATAATTATACATGACTTCCAATCCTCTGGGACTCTACCTTCCTCCCAGGCCAATCTGCACATCTTCCACATCCATTCTACTACTATCTCTCCCCCATGCTTCAGCATTTCACCACACACTCCATCAATTCCTGGGGCTTTCCCCGATTTAACTTTCTTCATTGCTTCCACAAGTTCTATCCTACTGATTTCTTCCTGTCTTCTCACCTCCCTCCTTCTCCCAGCCATTCCCCAGCCACTTATACTCGCATTACTGCCATCCTGTATGTTCAACAATTCCTTGAAGTGTTCTCTCCATCAGCTCACTTTTTCTCCCTTTTTCACTAGTAATCTACCATTTTTATCTTTCACTCCCCTGCTAACTTCACTTCCACCCTGTCTTACTCTTTTCACCTCTTTCCAGAACATTTTCTTACAGTCCCTCCACTTTACACTCAAATTCCTTCCAAATTCCTCATCCACTCTCTTCTTACTCTCTCTTACTAATCTTTTCACCTCTCTCTTTCTTTCTACATATAACTCTCTTCTGCCTCTCAACTTCTTCCACGGCCCTATTTCTCATTCATTCATTGTATGCTTTCTTCTTTTGTGCCACAGCCTGTCTCACCTCTTCAGTCCACCACGCTGTTCCTTGCACCCCCCTCCGTCTTCTCTTCCTTCCACACACCACATCACATGCTGCACATATTTCTTCTGTAAATATCCTACAGACACCTTCCACATCTCCCATCTGCTCCAATTCATATTTGCCCAATTGTTCCTCCACTTCTCTCTTATACTCTGCCTTTTTCTCATCCTCTTGTAACCTTTCCACTCTCCTTACAACTACTCCTTCCTCTCGTCTTTCCCTTCTTCTATTCCTCCATCTTACTTGCATTCTAATTCTGGCCACCACCAAGTAGTGGTCAGAAAGTCCACTCCCCCAACCTCTATAAACTCTTGCATCCATTACACATCTTCGCATCCTTTCATCCACACACACATAATCAATCATTGCCTTCCTTTCATTCAGTTCACCACCCACCCTTCTCATCACTCGCCATGTATACCCTGAAGTGTTTTCATCCTCGCATCCTTCTTTTTTCCCTTTCCTTATTTCTGACTCCTGCTTCACCTTCTTCTTAGGTGGTAAGGATGTATTAGATGCAATTGAGAAAATGTTTAGTTCCTTACTTTTTCTGAATATCATGCCCTTCTTACAGGATGATGATAATGCTGGGTTTGAGAAGTGTTACAAGCAGTGTCTGAGATGCAGCCAAGGCTTCCAAGATATACTTAGGTAGACCCCCAGCCACACTTGCTTCATATGCATTTCCATAGTGCTCATAGAACTCTTCAGGTGTGTATTGTGAAATCCCGGTCAGGGTTAGCACACTCAGCTACTGGTGCTTTGATCAGCATCCAGTACAGATCAGTTTTATTATTTAACGTTTAATTTCTGTGAAACTGTATATCTCACAAGTGCTTTCAGCAGTGAAAGTCTGTCATATGTTATACAGTACCTGTGAATCATTCTGGTGGTTAGAAACTAATTTAAAGTTAGTTCTGAACCAAACAATTGCTCTTTCCTTTTGTTTTAAAGCCTGGTATACCTTGTAGAACCATCAAATAAATATTGATGAATGCTTTCCCGGACATAGTATTGTAGTGCCCCCAAGATTATTGTACTTATCTTTGCATGCATCTATGAGTATTTCTCAAACTTTGCTGCCCTATTTTCATCTGTAGTCTTCTAACATTTTGAGTGACAGTGTACTTTCTTGTAGATACACTTTGCACACGGTAGCGTAGCTGTTTTCTTCTAATGTAGTACAGTATTTACTTTTGCTCCTGTAGTAATTTGATTTTGACTTTCCACTGCACTATCTACATTTTCCTCTGCACTGTCTACAACTTTGTTGCTGTGAGTGCATTCAGTTCCTTTTACTATTACCAGAATAACTTTGATTGCATTAGTTCCATATGGCAGTGTTATAGTTCCTGCAACAGATTAGATTATTTTATTTGTGTACTATATTTGTTTATTATTATTCTTACTTTTGAGCACATCAGATCCTTTTTGCCTTATCGTACAGTAAGTCCTCAAATTTGTCACCTTTTTTCATATTCATTTTTTGTTACTAATTCCACAATAAAAAAAGACCCAGTAAAGTTTCATAGTTCCCTTTAAAGCTGACTTGAGTATCCCTCAGTCTACAGTAACTTTTTGTATGGAAAAAGTTATGCAGGTACAGTATTTTGGAACTCATCCTTGGCATATAGTAAGGACTGCTTGTATTTCTTGTCGGTGCATCAGTTCCTTATAACTTTCATATTATCAGCAGATCAATCACTGTCTTTTATGCATTTATTGTGAGGGCATCAGTTCCATGTAGATTTTTGTACTTGTTGTGAGTTAATTTTTTTTTTTTTTTTTTTTTTTTTTTTTTTAGCCTCTTTGTATATATTGTGAGCTCATAAGTTCCTCTTAGCTTTTAGTTATATTGAGTGATTTGGTTCCTTTTAGTATTTATACTATAATGGCCAGCTTGAACCTTCAGGTGGGTAATATATTCCATGTTACCTTATATGGCTAATCCTTAAAGCCTGAGGGTCTGTTGATCCGAGCCCTTCCTGTATGCATTTTTTTTTTTTCCCCCTCCAAAAGCAGCCTGTTTACAACTCTTCAGAGCACAGTAACTATAGCACCTAGAGCTTTCAGTCAAAGATCAGAATACTCATCTATCCATCATATCTCCATTGCAAGTGTCTCAGGTCTTTTGGTGGAAATGTTGTGGAGGTAGGAGGTGATGAATGGAGGTGACTCTAGGGGCAGTGGTAAGCTGCATCCGTACGAGCTGACGAGCTGGTGGCTAGTGCAAGCTGGCTGTGTGCTGGCTTGGGCCAGAAAGGGCTGCCCTGGTCTCATTCACACTCCCCCATACTGCACAAAACCTACCTACTCCTCTTCATCTGCCCCTACCACTGCCCTATGAATGAGTCTGTCATGCCATGTATGAGCAACTCACTCATTTTACTTGCCCAGTTCTTCTGGGTGTTCCAGAGTGACACTGTGTCATATGGTGTGTAGGAGGGGAAAATATCAGGGCTAATACATTATGATACAGAGCACATTACTTTCACTTGAGCATGCTTATAGACATGCTGCAAAGTCACTTTCAGTTTCACTCAAACTTGTTTTTATACCTATGGTTTTCCTTGTCTTCTTGCATCTTATGTATAAAGGGCACATATTTGCCTAAGTTCTTACTTCACTATAGGAATGACAGTAAATTCTAAGTTGTTTTGTGTCACAACACTTATTTTTATGTATACTGTATTGCAAGGTCAGTTTCATTTTCACGATCTCATTTTTTTATGTCAGTGTTAATACACTGATACAAAATCTCCATACATTGATTGCCCTGAAAGATCATTTCCACCTTTACCCCAAGACTTATTTCTATACCATGCAGTACAAAACCACCATACAGTACTTTTCCCAAAAGATCACTTTCACAGTTACTCCAAGACTTACTTCTGCACCATACGAAACAAAATCACTGCACAGCGCTTGACCTGAAAGATCGCCTCTTTCACTTTTCACTCCTTCACTTGTTTTTTATACCAGATGATACAAAACCACTGTACAGGTATGGTCATAACACTTATTTTCAGTACCATAGTTTTCCTTATCTCCTATAGCTTTTGTATATTTTTTAAACTGTTGACCCTTGATTATGTGGACCCTGAAGCAACGGACTTCATATTTAACAGACATTGTTTGTAGGTCCATTACCCCTGTGGCCCAATGGACGATATGGCAAGTGTACAGTGATTCGCATAGTGTCTGTTACGTGGCCGATAGCGCGCCACCGGTCACTTTGTCTGGCTCATCAGTACCAGTCCAACAGTCATCCTGTCACCATGCCTCCCAAACCTGAAAAACGAAAAAGGGTGAACCTCGGTGTAACTTAGAAGTCAGAGCTAATTCGGAGGCTCGAAAATGGTTCATGTACGTTAGGATTACAGAGTGAAGAAGCAGACTGTATGATACATGAAAAACAACACAACTAGTCAGGCGACCTGGCAGCTTCCTTAAATACTGTACCCAAAGATAGTCATACATTTTTTTTTTTTCTCCAATCATTTCTTCCAGTTGCAGTTCAACAGTTAGTTACAGTATCTGTGTTGCATATTTACCAAAATTATTTTCCTTGTGATCATTAGTTTGTTATAGGTAGAAATGCTGCACCCATTTGGTAAAGAATTACCTGTATTTTAAAGTACAGTCCATATACTGTATATATTTTACTTGAATGGACTTTTTGCAGGAACTGACTGATCTTCTCCCCTAATAGTCTGCAAAATGGAGTGTCAGCTGTACAGTCTTACTTTAAAAAATGAATATCAGTCCTTACATTCGTTGGCGCTTGTTCTCCACACTGAAATTTCCATATATCTTTTAACTTTTTTTTTTATGTATTTACACTATAGTGGAATCTCCTAAATCACATGATCCTAAACAGCAGATTCATAATATACACCAACATCATGCAACAGTGTGCAGTATCAGTAACTCGCGGAAATTGCACGAAATTTGCAAGTGCAGCCTCACAAGGGACGCTTTTCTGATGTCTTGAGTAGCACGCACCACCGTTACCTCAATTCTGCTCATCTAGCTGGGTGTAAACCAGTCATAGTCAAGCATGGCAATTACTAAACAAATCATATTCAAGCACAGCACTTTCTATAAGCCAATCACATTGCTTCCCTCCCACGCCAGGCATGAAGGATGGGCCTGCACGAAGCCCCAGTGCCCGGCTGAATGCATTTTCTCCTCTCCGTTGTTGGCGTGTAGTTCCTGTGCGGTTTCTTATGAGAGGATTCCCCCCCCACCCCATGCTTCCTTTGCCTGCCCAGTATTACCATGGTCGATTGTAACCCTCGTAAGCCTACAGAAGGAGAAGCCAGCATTAACTTACACCCAAAAGTTAGGTGTAATAAGGAGGATTGACGACAGTGAAAAGAAAGCCATACTCGCCCACCATTACTGGCTCAACAAGGTAACTCTTTACGAAATGTGCGCGGCGATTCCACCTATACGGTATTATAACAAACTCAGGCTCTGAAGTAATTTTAGTACATAGATAACACAGACAGTCGACTGTTGAATTGTGACTGCAAGAAGTGGGTGGAAAAAAGCAAAACACCGGTATACCTGTTTTGGGGTATTTAAGGAAGTGGGCAGGTTGCCCGTGGCATTGTTTACCGATGGTCTCTCCAACTGGCCGCGTTGTTTACCAACCACCGCTCCGACCGGACACATCAGTGTATAATGCATTCTAAATCCTTATTTATAGCTTTTAGAGGTAAGTTTATAAAAATGCCCAGTAGCTATGGTAATCCAGGAATAATAACAAGTACCCTGTGAAAGACTCATTTCAATAGAAAATGTGGAAAGGCAGTGTGTGTTTGGTAAATAATTAATCCCAATGAATCGACACTCTTACGACAACACGGACGCAGCTGAGGGTGACGATACCGCTTCCGTTGTCTCCACTTTGGACTTTGAGGGGTTCCTGACGGGGGTTGAAGAAGAGGAAGCAGTACAGAGGTGTCAGCATGTAGTGACTGCATATTCGTCTCATGCTGAGGGGCCATAGTCCGCCTCAAGCCTCAGAACCCCTCCTCCTTCCCCTGCCCATTCAAGCAATGTCATCAGTCAGAGTCAGGTATGACTCTTACAGTATTGTTCATTCCCATTAAATATGCTGTACTAATTTCTTTTCCAGGTTGTTAGTGTTCACTGGTGACTAGTTTGATGTAGGTTTGGGGGTAAGGGGGACAACTTTTCTGTGATGATAGACCCATAAATAATTTCCCCTATAAGACTAGTTATTTCTATCTTGCAGAATTCTCAAATCGCGGTGTGTGCTCAGTCTCATAAAGCCCCAGTTTAGGAGATTCTGCTGTATGTATATTACACTTCCCCACGTACCCACTAAGTATTGGGTTAGGACGATGTGGATGGTGGTGAGAGGAAGGTGATGCGTTGATGCTACGAAGGTGATGGGCAGGAGGTTGGGGGGTCGTACAGGGTAGCCAGGGTACATCACTTTACACTCTTTGTAGTAACTCCTGCTTTCAGACGATGGTGATGATTCTGTCATCTCTAAAACTCTCCCACTTGGCCTATCACACTTCCCCTTCCCTGCACAAGTGGGAGGCAGGGCAGGGGTGTGGAGGTGGCAGGGGCCAGGTGGCCGCTTGTGGCGTCAAGCAACTTGGACAATGGAAAATCAGAAATCATCATTCCTAGCCCTTCCGATTCCCGTGGAAGATTGGCATTGTAGCCCACGTGCCCCTTATATCCCTAGTTTACTTGATGGGTGCCATAGAAAATGGGTAATGGGTATGACTTCAAATGTTGGCGGGAAATACAGAGTGCAATAGCTGTCATCTGAGCCACCCCAAACACCTGTTTTATTATGGCTGTGGCCATCACCCAAGCATTAGGGTTAAGATTCATCTGCTAATTTTTAGGCATTTCATTTGCACAGACCATTAAGGGACAAGTGAATTTCAGAATCTGTCAAGATGTTTTTATTTCCTGAACACTCATAGTGACCATGATTGTAGTAGCTAAGTAGATTTACATTAACATTATTAGTTATTGTATTCTAACAAGTTAGAACTACACATCTCTTAGTTATACTGCACAGTAAATCTTTCGGATAATGCGTGCATTATGGTAAATATATTTATTTTCATTCATTCCTTCACCACCTAAGCCAGTGTTGCCCCATGAGGAGCGTAGGGGCCCGGGGTTAGGCAAGTTGGTCCTGACATTAAGATGAGAGTGCCCAGCCTCACCCATCCGTGAGTGGCATTATGTGAGGAATAAACCCCAACCACCCCTTGGATATAAACCTGCACTGGCTCAGTCTGATTAGAGAGCCTTAATTACCCACCAAACCACCAGGCGCTATAATTTGGTTACAGTGCACTCACTAGTTTCGCACCTAATTGATACCACAATAACATCATGAAACAAACAGTTGCGAAGCTTGTGCATATAATTTACATGTAATAAGTGGAAATTGGTTCTGGGTCAGCTGCCTCATTCCCCCTTAGCTACCCAGTAATGACACAATACTCCCACCATAAATTACATACAGTTAATCAGACATATATTACTGGACCATAATACTAAAGACTTTACTAACATTGACACATAGGCTGAACTGCTTGTTGAGTCTTAAACCCATCCTTGAACCCTCAGCCCTGTGGTCATTCATTAAGTAGTCATGAAACATGGTACACAGCACGTGAACTAGAGACTCAAGAGAAAGTCCTGTGAGTATGAGATCACTATCTATCTATCTATAGCCCGACGCCCTAATCCCGCAAAGGGTGGCCGCAGACAAAACGCCTCCAAATCACTCTGTCACCCACCATTTGACTCCCCTCCCCCCAACTCACCCCCCCCTCCCTCATATACCTCTCAACTCCATCCCTCCACCTCATCCTCGGTCTACCCCTCCCTCTCCCTCCCTCCACCTCACCTACATACACCCTCTTAGTCAGTCTTTCATTCTCCATCCTCTCCACATGTCCAAACCACCTCAGTGTATTTCTCCTAATCTTTTCAACCACATCCACATCTACCCCACAACGTTCCTTCACTTCTTCATTCGTCAACCTGTCCCTCCACGTCACTCCACATGCTCCTCTCAAGTAACTCATTTCCACTGCTCTCACTCTTGACTTGTTCCCTTCTTGCAAAGTCCACGCCTCGCTTCCATACGTCAGGGTAGGGATCACAATACCATCATTCAGTGACTTCTTAACTTCCATACTCACCTCCCTATTTCTCATCACTGCTTTCAGTGTACCAACAACCTTCCTTCCCTGCTGTACCCTTTCATTTACTTCATCCCCCAAAGTTCCATCCTTACTCATCACACTACCCAAGTACTTGAATGCACTCACATTCTCCATATCCTCACCATCCAACCTCACTGCACACTCTGTGACTTCATTCCTCTCAAACACCATAACTTTACTTTTGTTTACATTAACTTTCAGCTTCCTCCTCCTACACACTGTCCCAAATTCATTCACCAAACCTTGCAACTCCCATTCATCTTCACTCAACAACACTGTATCATCAGCAAACAGCAACACCGGAAGCTTCCAAATCTCACCCTCATTCATTAGGGCCACCCCCACATCCACTGCCCTACCTTGAACCTCCTTTACAACCCCATCCATATATATATTAAACAGCCATGGAGACATTACACACCCCTGTTTCAGTCCCATCACTGAGATCAAAGAACTCACCCAGCTCACCATCCACTCGCACCGTAGCCCTAGCTCCCTCATACATACTCTTCACAGCACTCACAACAGTGCAAAATGTTGCATGGTATGACACCACAAACGCCGCCGGGGCTTGTGAAAGTCTCAGTAAAATCGCAAGACTGCTTGCAAAGGAACATTCCTTTGCATCGTGGAACTACTATTCGCGAATGTATAATTTGCGAAACTAGTGAGTGCACTGTATATGGTTACCACCCAACCTAGTAAATGGTTTCTTGGTGTGCAAGAATACCATTTGGCTTGTCACTCAGTGTAGAGTCACCCATAAACAGAAGGAAGAGGAAAGAATGAAGGAAAGGAAGACAGAAAAGGAAGGAAGAGAGGAAAGGGCAGGCACCCGAGAGCAGCACTGCATCGAGTGAGTGGATGGTGAGCACCCCCACTTACCACTAAATTTATTCTAGTTTGCAAAGTAGGATAGAGGAAGTAGAAAATAGAAAAGTTACTTGGGAAAGAGTAGAAGAGTTTGCGGTTACACCTGCATTTTATTGTCACATAGAGATATCGAATGTAACAGTGATGGTGGAAAGTGATTATTTAAGTGAATTTGAGGGTCAGGTGGTGGGAAGATCAAGAGGAAGGTGGCTGTACAAGGTAAGTGCAAGATAAGGAAGTTTTGGAGACAAAGAATTGATGAATGACGGAAAGAAGGATCATGGATGCTTGGCGTTGCACTTGGTAATGGTTACTCAGTTTTTAAATTTAGTAGTTTATATATACAGTACAGTCATTACTTTTGCAGATTTTGTGAAAGCATTCTTCTTGTTCAAATGAAGAACAGTGTACGTGACAAGTGCATGCTTGTGGGTTGAAGACTAGTACTGAGATACAGGATGAGTGAATAGATGTGTGGTGTGTTTCACTGGGCACTTTGTTTTTTTGCTTTTTAGTTCAACTTTTATGGTTCCCTTTTCCTGTCATTTTCTGGATCATACCCACCAAGTTGTCAGTGTCTGGATTATGTTTTTTTTGCTACCTATTTATTTTTCATTTCAGGAGATTCATGTAAGGAAGGGGATAGAATACACTAGTCACCTTCAACTCTTTCATGGGGATATACATATATATGTATATACACACACACACAAGTACTCGTGGGCCCTTTGGGCCCTCTCACACTTGCTCCTGCGGAGGGCTCTCGCGCTGCACGCTCGCTTTCTCGTACTTGAGTAGACTCGATTTCTAAAAGTCCTGGTACAGCGAGTCCTCGAAATACGAAAGGGATAGGGACCAAAAAAAAAAACTTTTCGTAATCCAAAGTTTCGTATATCGGAACGATTTTCCCCATTGAAATATACATATAAAGGGGGGGATGCATTCCAGGATCCCATTGGACTCCCCACTGAAACTTTACCCCTCCTATTTAGAAGTATGCAGTACACGTATACAGTACTACACGATTGTACAGACATTAAAAAATACAACATAACACTAATTACTGTAGTATTAGTACTCTGTACAGTTAAATACAGACCTGTGCTGCGGCTGTAGATTCGTGTCATTGATATGGTGCTTAGTCACATGGTGGACCCTAATAATTTCCAATTTCCTCTCCAGAGTCAGAGTACAGTGTTGTTTCTTCTTGGCAGCTGGTTCCCTGGATGCTGAAGATGATGCGGGGCGCTTGGGAGGCATGGTGAAAGTACGAAAACAGGAAGAACAGCGATAAACTGCGTAACATACAGTACTGTGTAGCTGAGAGGAGAGGACGGACGTGACTCGACTGGGAAGCACGTGAAAATGTGTTTACCAGAGAGGGGTTAGTTTGTTTTCTCGCCGCAAGCGAGTGTGGCGCTGTGCAGCGCACCCATTTTTTATTTTTCATATTTCCTCTCGTATCTCTTTTCGTACCATCGAGACATACTTTCGAATTGTGGAATTTGTCCTACATTCATCGCTTTTGTACCATCAGAAATTCGTACTTTGAGTTTTCGTATTTCAAGGACTCACTGTACTGAATGAACTGTTTTCCGAGCCAAACTTTGATTGCTCTTAACTCTAATAAAAAATCATCATTCGAGACGGGACCAAGTTTTTCGACATCAGCGATTTTTCTGCGATTTTCATGCCAACGGGATGCCTCCATACCGAAGAAGGGTGCCCTCACCTCGCTTCGGAAATGGAACCCAAGTTGTCCGCATGCAAGTCCGAGATATTAACCACTTGGCCACGGCAACCAACCAGGCGCTGGGAGCAGCGTTTTTTTGGTCAAAATTTGATTGCTCATTAAATATAGTAACAGTTTTCAATCATGATGGGACCAAGTTTTTTCACATCAGTGAATTTTTTGCGATTTTTGTGCCAATTTTGGTGCGATTTGAACGTGTATTTTTGGCTGCCCAAAATACACACAGACACAGACACACGGCTACTGCTATAGCATATTTTATACATATATATATATATATATATATATATATATATATTCAGCTTAGCAAAGACTTCTCAGAATGGAAGGAGTGGTCACCATGCTCCCCTGTGGACATTTTAACCCCTTTAACCTGGGGATGTCTCTTTCATTTTGTTTTTTTTCTACTGTCCAGGGAAGTTGTTTAATTTAGGAGAGACTGTTTAAACTGGGGGGGTTAGATTTAGGCTTCTTTATTCCATCAGTTATGAGAAGTCTTAACTGATTGATTAAAGTTGTCCACATAAAGGCTGTCATTGTGTGGAAGTTCTTAAGTACAGTAAACCAATTTTTATATTTTAGGTTGATATTTTATAAAGATTACTGTCCAACCCACAAAACTTTATGAATTTGTGTGTTGTCTCTATTTGTTTGTTTTATTTATTTACTTGTTCAGTGATATGATACTGAGTAGAGGGTATTGAAAGCTTGAATAGTGACACTGTATGGCTAATTTCATTAGACACTGTTGATATTGCTTTATTTAATGGCCTCTCAGGACCTAGTGCCTACTGTATATACCCTTACCACAATTAGATTATGCTTTCTGATCCCCTAATTGGTTTGGTCAAAAGAAAAATCACATCAGTGTGATTTAACTCTTAGCCTGGTATTTGAAAAGCCATTAGGGTGAATTTTCATTCTTCAATGCATCAGCATTAATAATGTAGAAGTTCTTGTATAGCTTTAGAGTTTATGTAGTAGTCTGTTGTATGTCTTAGAATTATTGGGTATTTTAAGGAGTTTCATGTGTGAATGATAATGCCCTTTTATGTTTGTTTCCTTGTCTCTGAATACTGTCCCACCGTACGATGATGATAATATACAGTAGAAGTCCACATTTTTTTAGTACTGGTAACTTAAAGCGGTGTACTCATACCACGTTGAGTACACCGCTTCCCGTTCGATCAGCGAAGTTAAGCAACGTTGGGTCTGGTTAGTACTTGGATGGGGGACCGCCTGGGAACACCAGATGCTGTTGGCATAATGTTCTCCCTACGTGTCAAGTGGGGTTGGTGGAGGATTAGTGCCCTTCCCTGTAAAAAACAATTAACTCTAAGCCGTTGACCACCCCGTTTGGGATACATGGCGTCTGGCAATGAATGAATGAATGAATGAACTTAAAATCTGTTGAGTGTCTTCGATTTAGTGTATCATGCAAATTTTATCTGAATTCAGTTTATAATGTGCTACGCAGAAAGTTTACACTGGTAAGAAGTAGAAGATAAGTGAAAGTATGAAAGTCAGCTGCAGAGCCATAAACTTTTCAAGCAAATAGAGGATGGATTTTTTTTTTTTTTGTACCTATTATTATTATTATTATTTTTTTCACTATCATTTTTTTCTGGTGCAGTTTGTATTGGGGTTAATGACTTGACTCTTCACTTCAAGCCAAGTTTTTTCTGCATGCATAATTGTAGTATGTGTACTCCATTAACCCCTTGAATCTGTTGGTATTTCTTGTGGTTTATTCTTGCCACCAGCATATGATGTTATTCAGTTTGTGAGAGACATCTGGCAGCTCATGTGGGAGCGAGAAACAATTCCACTAATGCCTTGCAGGGAGAGTAAATTTGTAAAATGAAAAATACATCATTGTGATGAATGGATTAAGTATTTAATCTGCCAAGCTTTGAATATGTTGTTGATAATGAATACCATTACTTTAGTCTCTAAACTGTTCAATCTAAGTGGATTGTGAGGTTGTATAACATCAACAACAATAGTAGCAAGCAATATGTTTATATATTTGGCAGTTATGAGGTTTACTGTGCTTGTTGATAGAAGGAAGGGTAATGTTTAAGAACACTGTTAAGGTCTTTTCATTTATGACCTCACTGTATTTCGACTAACTGATATTATTGGAAAGGAATGTGAACCGAATGCAAGGCTTTCTGAACCCCCCAAACCCAAGAATGTCATGTATTTATTTATGTTGTCTCCAGACAATGTTATTCATCTTCGGAAAATTGCTTCAAGCAAAGGGAGTTAATTATAGCCTTCATGAGCCTCTTCACAACTTTGGTACTTTCCTAAGCTGAATAAAAGTGCCTGGAGGTAGCAAGAAATGAGCAGAAATTTGGTCCTGACTAGTAATTAACCACAGCAGTCTGAGTACTCAAATTTTATTTTATTTTTGTTATTCAGATTATTCTGCTTAGGAGAGTACTCAAATATTGTAAAGTAATAAAAATTGTAGCTAATCCTTTCAGTTCAGAAAATCTCCCATGAGCCAAGAAAAATTATGTGGAGGTAGAAGGAATAAAACACAAAGACTTCATAATACTCCAGGGGTCAAAAAGGCACAAAGTATGATTGTGAGCATAGGAGAGGAAAGGTTAAAGGGCATTGGAGCATATGGTTGCAGGGAATTATCAAGTGTTTGGACAGTGGAGAGTGTTTGTGGCTTGGTTGAGAATTGGGTCAAATTAGAACTGTGGGACATTAGGGGAGGGGGAGAGTGAAAGCAATCAAGGACAGTGTCAAGGATGGAGAAAAGCAAGCACGAACTGATCAGTGTTTAAATCTTTCTTACAGTGAGGGTGAACTTAAAGGGGTATAAGGGGAGAAGGGAGGGAGGGGGAAGGTGTGTGCCTGTATGAAAGGAGGGAGATGAGGGAAGCAGTTGTAAAGGTATGGAGAGAGAGAGAGAGTGTATGCTTAGGAAGTATGAGTGTAAGGGAAGGGATCAAGTGTGTGTGTAGGAGGTGGAAAGGGAGGAGGAGGAAATCTGCATGTGTGTGGATGGAGGGTGAGAAAGGACAGAAATGAGATAGGAGAGAATTATTTGAAAATATTTGTGTGTGTGTGTGTGTGTGTGTGTGTGTGTAATTCACTGGGTCGGTCAGGATCACGTATGGTTGTAATCATCAGCTTTTTACCCTCCCGGAAGAGAGCTGAGAACTCATATAGTCCGATCTAAGGGCAAAGCCTTGACCTTGACACATGCACACACCCATCTTCTTGCTCAAAGGGGACAGTACCCACCCGCTTCATTTGTGAAACTTTTCGCATCCCGAGCAAGGTGCGAACCCCCGTCTAAGCAGGTTCCAGGCGAAAGCGTTACCACTTAATCGGTGTGTGTGGGGGAGAAGGGGAGATCATTGAACAACCAAAATAATTACGGGATAAAGAATAGTAATCAGAGGAATAGTGTGAATCAACAAGTGGTGAAAACAGTGTCTGAATCATTTGAGAGAGAGAGAGAGAGTATATCAACGAGTAGTCGAAATAATTGGTTAAAGAGAGTGAGTCAGAAGAATGGTGTGAGAAAAATAATGATGAAAACACCCACACTCTGAATCAGTAGAGTGAGAGGGCGGGGCAATGTGAGGGAGTCCGAGCTAGGCGAGTCATGGTGAGGGGGTAAGGGTGATTCAGGATGAGACGACTGTGTATTTGGAGGCGAGTAAGGTCAGGTCCGGGTGTTAGTGGAATTAGTAAATACACAAACAACTGGCCACACAACACTCACTAAACACATGACAGTGCTTGCTGTATTCCCCTAGCCTCTCTCTCTCTCTCTCTCTCTCTCTCTCCTGTATATAGATAGATAGATATAGATATATACTGTATAGAGAGAGATATTGTATATATATATATATATATATATATATATATTCGGTCATTCATTTTTTTCATTAATTGTCGCAGATTTATCATTGCAATTATTACCATCGTATTGATTCACTCAGTTCATCCTGTTGCACACTCACTAGCCTGCCTTACATATCCCTGTTTTATGGTGGAGACTATCTGTCTTTCTATCTATATATTACATATATATAGTTAGATCGATAGATAGATAGATATAGATATAGTCTAAGTTTTTTCTTCCCTAAACACTTGTGACGTTGGGTGCCATTTTTTTTTTTCGTCTGCTCACTTAAGACTTCGTACGTGTGTTATTTTGGACACATTTCTCATTTTTTAGAAACTAGTTCCCACCCCAGAATACCAGGGCGAGCGCACCCTCCCACACACACACAAGAGAGGGAGGCGGGGAAGAAACCATCATAATGCACATACCACAGTATTAACACAAAACATAACCACCAACACATGACAGTAAGATCAGCATTGCCCTAATCCGTGAGACAGCTGCATAAACATCAATCAAGTGAACATAATGCCACCATCACCACAAACCACTCGCACCAACAACACCACTACCTCGTTTTGTCCTGACTCTGTGTGTGCTTTCTTTATTGCCCGTGTGTCTGCATGCCCTGCTTGCCTATGTTTCTGTGCCTGCTTGTCTGTTTGC
This sequence comes from Coenobita brevimanus, assembly GCF_032717465.1. NCBI lineage: Eukaryota > Metazoa > Arthropoda > Malacostraca > Decapoda > Coenobitidae > Coenobita > Coenobita brevimanus. Next base: position 6,981,023 of record NC_136978.1, read on the forward strand.
TTGTTTGCCTATCTCTTTGCCCTTATGTCTATATATACTCGTATGCTTGCCAGTGTCTCCTTGCCTGTCTGTCAGTTTGTCTGTCAGCTTACCTGTGCCTACTTGCCTGCCTGCCTGCCCTCATGTATGTCTGTCGGTCTTCCTGCCAGCCTGCTCGCCTGCTTGCCATCTTACGCTTGTGTGTACGACTGTGTGCTTGTGTCAACGTTGGGGTGTCAAGGTTGTGCTTACATGGAGGGATTTGGTTCCAGGAAGTTGGGGAAGGGGGAGCGGAGGGGAATGGGGGAGGATGTAAGGGGGAGATGAGGGGAATGGGGGAGGATGTAAGAGGGAGATGAGGGGAATGGGGGAGGATGTAAGAGGGAGATGAGGGGAATGGGGGAGGATGCAAGAGGTAGATGATTGGGTAGGGCGTGAGAGCGAGATGGTGGAGGGTTTAGAGGGAGGAGAGGGGGATGCAAATGGGAGTAAATGGGGAGAGGGAAAGGGTTAGACGGAGAGGAAGAGGAGAGGGAACAGGGTTAAAAGGGAGAGAGAAAAGGGAAGGGTATAAGGAGAGAGGAAGACGAGAGGATGTAAGGAAAGAGGAGAGGAGAGGGTAAGGAGGTGAGGAGAGGGAAAGATTAAGACGGAGGGGGATACTAGTGGGATGGGGGAAGGGAGACGAGATGAATGAAGGGGGAGGAGGAGAGAGGAGAAGGAATATATGAATGGGAGGGTGAGTGAGTGATGGGATAGTTCTGTGTATATTCCTAATTTATGTACACTGTCTTATCTACCTTTTGTGTGTAATTATTTGCATGTTAGTATGTATATTTTCTTACTTATGTCCAGTTATATGCATGCCTAGCTGTATACATTTTTCTTAGCACTCAGGCTCTTATATCTTGCTGTTAGTTTTAAAAAATGTCCAGCGTCATCTGATATAGCAAGCAAAGTGTCACAACCATAAAATTAAGTTATAATTCAACCTCCCATGACTCATTTCCAGTTGAATATAATTGTCTGACATTAGTTGGAATTGGTTAGTTATCTCGACCATGAACAGGTTAATGATTTCATGTATGACCAGAATTATATCTTTTTTGTATTTTTGTATTTGTGCTTAATTTTTTGCCTCTGCTTCATTATGTACTTGTCTGCTGCCTAGTTACATGCTCTTTTACTCTGTCTTAGTGACACCTACTGTACTTACTGACTTGCTCACTAGAATTTTTGCCAGTTTACATACTGTACTCGTCTCGTACTCTCCCTACCTGCTTGTTACACTACTTTATGCACACATGCCTGTCATCCAGCAAACCTGCCTTTCTCATATAATAATTTGCATTCCAGTGCTGCTTGTTACATGTAATACAGAAGTTCCATTTTCACATAATGCACTGTCGCTTAAACAGTCTTTACGATATACAGTATAATGCAGCACTTCCATTATCACATGCGCTGTCACAGCCTTTACGATATTTACTGTTCCAGTTTGGGGAAGGATTAATGCTTGCCATAAGTTTCCCTAAGCTTAGAGGTGCGATCTTGCGGTGGACCGCCCACACTTGATCATAATCCTCATCCTAATCGTCAAATGGTAAGCTACAGAAGTGTTCATTGTCATTGGTAATCTTTATGAGTGTTCATCATTGTCACTGGTATTTTCATCGTCAGTGTTCATTATCATTATTGCCAAATAGATATATTCAGCAATAGTCATTATAACTGTTGGTAGTGGTGATAGTTTTGTTTTCACCCTAGGCTTATCTAGACATAAATGCGATGGGCTGAAGGAATATTACCACATCAGCCAGACACTCCCATATATCTTATGTTGAAATTAGGTATGAGGCTTGCGTGTGTTGTTAGTAAGGTGCATCAGGTGAATGTATTGTGGTGTGAGGGGGTGCATTAAAGTGATGGCCGAGTGGACTGTGAGTTGAGTTTTGCGTTGGTAATGAAAGAGACAAGGTTCATGGGCACACAGTAGTCTGGCAAGGTGAACTCGTGACTGCGACAGGTAGTTACTGTGAGATGAAAGTCTGGTGGGGGTTCATGAAGGATGTTGCTTGGGTAAAGTTTTGGACGGTTGTGGTAAATATGTGTTTGTAGCTTGGTGATGGCTGGAGGTGGGATTATTTTGAAGCAGTCTGTTTTGTGTAGAGATTGAGTGTATGTGTGTGTGTTTTAGTTGACAGAATAAACTGTTTGTAGGCTCTTTCATATAGTTCAGTGTATTATACTCACTGCATCCCACTATTGGAACAGTGCAAGAAAGGCGCACGTGATCACAAGCGACACAGCAGCAGAGAAACAGGTGGTGCCAGTGAATGTTTACAATGGATCGAGTGTACAAGAGGCCTTTTCATTGGTGTTTGTGTTGAGAAAAGGTCATGTATGCGTCCAGATTGTCAAGACATTTTGGCGTTTGTAAGAGGATTGATGTGAGGGAATGACTTGTTGGGGTGTTTGAGATTCATGTTAGTCTGGAGTGATGGTTAATTTATTTGGTGAAGCAGTCAATATGTGTGGGTAAGCCAGTCTTAATGCAAGTAATGCTGGGGTCGGTTGCATCATGGTGAGTTTTGAAGTGTGAAGATATTGCTAACCCGTTGGCATAGGATATAGGACAGACAGTTCAAGAAGGGGGGGGGGGGTGATAGCTCATGGAGATGGTTGAAAGTGAGGGTGAGAGGACTGAGCCATGTGGGACACCGTGGGGGAATTTTTATTTGGATCTTTGGGTTTGGTTGAGTAAACTCGTCTTAGCAGAAGTTAACTGGCCACCACTTGTCGTTTATGTTGTTGATCAACTTAATGGTTTGGTACCGAGTCAAAAGTTTTAAATAAATTTATTGCTACTGTATTTTATTTATTTTAACTGCGCGGAGATTTTCGTTTTTACAACTTTTTCCCGTATCTCAGTGGCCCTGTTTATAACACTTCTTCGTGACCAATACCGTATTCTTTGAGTTAATCTATGTTTACAGCACAGCACTGAAGAGGATGAGCTGGAAATCTTACGCCAAGTTAAAATGAACAGAATATAGCCAGCACGTCATTATCTAGCATGGTTGTGGTAAGGATTTAGTTGATCAAGATATGTCCAGACACTTTATCAGAGCATCAGCAACAAAATTAACGGCAACAACAGCCTATTAGCACCCTGTCCCCAGCCACATTATACATTAGACAAATAAACGGTTGAACAATAAATGGCATAAAGCTAAAAATGAAAGCGTGTTAAAGAAATATGAGAGAGGTGATATCAGAGGCTGCGAATGACTTGATATTGGATCTTAACTGCAGGGGTGGGGGTAGTTCCTGGTGACCCCGTGAGAGAGAGAGAAAGAGAGAGAGAGAGTAAAGAATAAACAAAATTGCATAGTGGAAAGGAGCTACATTTAATTCTATAGTTAGCCTATTATTATTATTATTATTATTATTATTATTATTTGCTCTTTTTATTTTTATTTTTTGCATAAATATACTGTCTGTTCTTCTCTTCATGTGCTCCTTCTCCCAGTCCCCTTCCTTTCACTGTTCCTCAATCGTCTCTCACCTTTTTCTTCACTTTCCATATATCATCTTCCCATTCCTTTTCCTCTCACTCCTCTTCCATCCCCTGCCTCTTGAGTCTTGTCTTACCCTCTGCCCTTCCATCATTCCTCTGGCCTTGCCTTACCTTTTGCCTTTCCTTCCTTCCTCTTGCCTTGCCTTACCTTTTGCCTTTCCTCCCTTCCTCTTGCCTTGCCTTACCTTTTGCCTTTCCTTCCTTCCTTCCTTCCTCTTGCCTTGCCTTACCTTTTGTCTTTCATCTGGCCTTGACTTACCTTTTGCCATTCCTTCCTTCCTTCCTTCTTCTTGGCTTCGCCTCTTCCTTCTTTCTTCCCCTTTCTTTCCCTTGCTTTCCATCTCTACCCTTCCCCGCTCTTTCCCCTGCTTTCCATCTCTTCCCTTCCCCGCACTTTCCCTCTGCACTTCTTCCCATTTCGTCTCTTCCATCTTTCCTCCCCTTTTCCCGTCTCTTTCTGCCTCTCTCGCCTTTTCTTCTCCATCTCCTCCGTTCCTTTCTTCTTTACTTCCCTCCTCTCTTTCTCCGTCTCTCCTCGTCTTCCCTCTTCTCCCACCCCATTTTCTTCGTCCTCCACTCTTCCTCTCTCCCTCCTCTTCTCTCCCCCGGAAGTGTTAAGATAGCGCCCCGCCCCCATTTTCTCTCTCTCTCTCTCTCTCTCTCTCTCTCTCTCTCTCTCTCTCGCACCGTAAACCCATTCATAGCCAACCCTAGTACAATATTTTATCCCAGCTCACTCCAGGCGATTTTATTCGGCTGAGAGTGGTTCATAGGAGCCCGAAAAGTTACGATAAACCATGCAAAATAAATCACAGAAGTATAAGTGTATGAATAAGAAGTGTCTATGTATATATGTATGTTCGTCTGTATGTATATGGGTTTTCGCGTCTGTATAGTTTGTATGGTATGCATTTGTGTACTGTACTTTGTGATAAAGGTTGTGTGCGTGCCTGTATGTTTGTGTGTGATTAGAGTGTGTGCGTTTATGTGAGTGTGTGTCTTTAAGGAAGTGTAAGTAAATAAGTATGTTTGTGCGTATGTTTTTGCTGTTAGGGTTTTTTTTTTTTTTTTTTTTAATTTATTTTTGGCGTGAAATTAGGGTAAGCCACGGAGATAGTGTCATCTTGGTTGTATGTGTAAGTGCTTGTCCCATCATGTGTGTGTGTGTGTGTGTGTGTGTGTGTGTGTGTGTGTGTGAGAGAGAGAGAGAGAGAGAGAGAGAATCTTGGAAACGTGTTTTTGTGTGTGCATCATGTAGGTATGGTGTGTTGTCGAATGTGTTTAAATTCTGATTATGTCTCTGTGTGTGTTTAAAAGTGTCGTTGTTTTTCCTCCAGGGTTTATTTTATGTGCATAGTTGTATTATGTGTGTTTGTGTACGTGTATAATCAACTAGACCTTTTGGAGTTTTGACTAGTAGGCTACTGTACCGTATCTTCATCCCGCTTCAAGACTTCCTGCCAAATATGAGCTCACTTCAGTGATTGGTTTGGCGTCTAAGGGGTTGGGAGGTGGGGTGGGGTTGAGGGGGTTAGTTAGGCTGCACCCCGAAGCATGCCCGTAAACCATTTCATCCCGATGTTGTGTTCTGTATTATGCTTGTTCCACCTCTACACAATCATGTTAAACATTGTAAAGACCACGATACTCTTTACTCTAACTTGGCCTGATTTTGCCATCTCCCCAACCTGAATGATTAGTTGTAACAAGAGATTAGTCATGAAGTTCTTGGGAAAGGATGTAGAGTCGTAGTATTTTCTTTTCCTGCCATTGAGTTGTATGAAATAAAAAATGACGAAAATTTGGGCCAAGTTTAAGGAGAAGGAGGTATAGTAGTGGTGGGGATAGAAAGTGTCCAATAACCCCTTCACAAACAGATTTCTTTCCCAAAGTTGAAGAAAGAGGTGAAGGTTAAGGGGAATATCCTATTCCATGTTTATTTCTGGGTCCTAATGTGTGTATGAGTTGAATCCAGATAAGTGCAATGGTTTGGTCCGGTTATACAGGATATTCACGCGTTCACACAAGTAAGCCTTTGTATCTATGTAAGTCCGTTTCCACTTAAACCTACTCCGTGTTTATTTTGGGGCCCTAATGTATGTATGAGTCAAGTGTGAGCCAGAGCCGTGCTGTGGTTTGGTCCGGTTATAAAGGACACACGCGTTCATACATAAAAACCCTTGTATCTGTACCAGTCCGTTCATGACAGCAAAGGGACGGGAACTTATTGTAGGAGCGATTGGCAGACGTTACCATTCCCCATCCTGGCCGGGTGAGAATCAGAAAGGAATGTTTGTAGCAGTGCCTTTGAAAGTCTGAGCGTTGTATTGGGGAGTATATGAATTGGTATACCTACAAAGTGCGAACATATAACTGAGTATGAAAGGACCCGCTGTACTACCATCACCCACATTACGTTTGTGTAAGCACTGGATTAAAACACAGGCTTAGGTTATGACAAAGCGTGAAGGAAAGGCGATAATATACTTAGCTACCTTGCCTCTCATTAAAATTGCTGCATTCGAAGACCTGTGCATTAGTAGTGTAATTATGTGTGTGCTTGGGTATCTGTTGTTTGTTTGGATGCTTTAGGTATGAATAATATATATATATATATATATATATATATATATATATATATATATATATATATATATATATATGCATGCTAGTGATTTCTTTACGTGTGTGTGTGTGTGTGTGTGTGTGTGTGTGTGACGTCCTGTTTATATGCACCTAAATTCGCTGTGTTTGAAAATGTAAATGTCTTGTGTGTGTGTATGTGTTTGTAATTGTCGTGTTCATATGTAGTATGTGTGTATGTCTGTGTTGGAGCGTATTCGTGGCTGTCAGTGCCATGTGCATGTATATTCTTAGTGTACAGTAATGGTTAGAACTTACAATAATTACTCATGACGTAGCTATATATATACAGCTGTTAGCGAAAGTTAACCTTCACTCTAATGATGATAGTTTTGTTTATTCTGCCACCTTGAGACAATTTTATTAAACTTAGGAAATTTTGCTCGTATTGGAGGAGTTTGTGAAAGCTTTATCTAACCCTAACAGGTCGAAAAGTTCCTTACAAAACGAATAAAATCGTCTGGAAATTGCAAAAATGAAATATAAAAGACGTCCTCTTTCTGAAGGAGGTTTGGTCTTGTCTTAAATTTGGGTGTCTTAAGTATTCAACCTTTTCAGCTCGAGGACGCCATTCTGTATGTTATCCTTGTTATTCCAAGACGATTTTTGTAGGTTAAGAGAGATTTAGAACTGAAGGGAGCTGTCTTAATAATCTTAAGAGCCTCGTGAAGCTGGACGGGGGGTTAGATATAGCCTTCATTAACTTCTTCCCTACTGTCGTCCGTAAAGCTGCAGAAAATCGTGTGGTGGTAGCAAGAATGAAATATGGAGTCCTGGGGTCGAAGGTTGAATGTAAGAATAATACCCACATAGACGTTTACTATGAAGATACAGTTGGTCCAATTAGAGCCAAAAGTGTTACCGTTACCGGTACAGCATATCCTTACAGATAGCCAACACGACTTAGGTGGGGGTTCCAGTACTACATGTGTGTGTGTGTGTGTGTGTGTGTGTGTGTGTGTGTGTGTGTGTGTGTGTGTGTGTGTGCAAAATTCCTCTCTATTGAAAAATGAAATTAATATGGAGATGCAACAGTTCAAAGTTGCAAGTGGAGCCGTAACTGCTGAACCTTGACTATAAATACAGTATCATTATGTGTGTGTGATTCTTACTTTATTTTCTTGTTTACTTCAGAGGGTCATCCAGTCAGTGTGAGGTCAGCCAGGGGTCACGTGGTTCCTGTGGGGTTCATGTGGTCAGCGGACGAGGGAGAGAAAAGAGGAAGGAGAGAAGGTGGGTTATGTGAGAGACAGGAGGGTGGGATTGGGAGATGAGAGGGTGTAGTTATGAGGGGAGAGGTGGGTGAAGGGAGGAGAATGGAGTGTGAGAGTAGGGAAAGGGTTGGAAAAGGTGGAATATAAAGGGGGATGGGGTTAAAAGAGAGAGAGAGAGGGTGGGGGGGGGATGACGATGAGAAAGGGGGAGTAGGCTACGGAAGAGAGGTGTGTGGAGTGGAGTGGAGGTAAAAGGGGGTAGAGGATATAGAAGGGGGAGGAAGAGGAGGGGAGAGACGGGGGGGGGAAATAGGGGTAGGACAGATGAGAGGAGGGGAGGAAAATGGAGAGGGAGGGAGCTAAAGAGAGAAACGTGAAGGAAAAGAGGGATGGGACAGGAGAGGAGGGAAGAAAACGGAGAGTTGCGGGAGAGAGGAGAAGGAAAGAGGAGGGAGAATGAGAGGGATGGAGAGATGAGAAGGAGGGGAATACAAGAGGAGGAAAGCAATTCGAAGATGTGTGGGAGACGGAGAGAGTGAGAGAAAGGAGGGGTGAAAGGGAGAGTAGGAAGGTAGAGAAGCGGAGGGGAGGAGAAGGGTGAGGTATGGGAGGGGTGAAGTAAGGAAGAGGACTGGATGGATTGCAGGGAGGGGTGTGAGAGAGGTGGAAGAATGATGGGGGGGAAAGCGGGGAGGGGAGGATAAAAAGGAGGAGGCGAGAAAGAGGAGTGGGTGGGAGGTGGAGAAGAAAGGAGAGAAGGAGGGAGGATGGTAAAAAGATGATCATGTAAAAGCAGAGAGGGGCGAGGGGGGAAGGGAATGTAAGTGAGAAATAGAGATGCAAATAATGAGAGAGAGAGAGAGAGAGAGAGTGGGGCGAGGGGGTATAGAAAGGAAAAATAAAACGAAGGTGAAAGGAGAGAGGAGGCAAGAGTGAAATTTATGATATTTCTCTCTGTTTACTTTTTATTATTTATTCTTTTTCGTGCAGTCTCAGTTGCTTCATAAATGTAATAGGTATGTCGGTGTGTATGGGTCTTTGTATGTATGTGTATGCGTGTCTGTTTATGTGGAAATGAATGTGTGTGTGTGTGTGTGTGTGTGTGTGTCTGCACCGTGGGACCGCACTGTGTCAAGCAAGCACTGAAACCTAATGCATCACCCCTTGCTTACTTGCATAGTTATCACCACCCGCCCTCCTCTTCCATCAGCATCATCACCTCAGTGCAAGATGTACTGCCATATTTAGTACTGTATCATCAACATTCATCACTGGGTCATCGCCACACATTCTCATCCTCATCATACATCATTATCACCATTGTTATCATCATTATTGTCATCATTATCACGACCGTTATCATTATCATAGTCTTCATTGTCCCTCTGACTACCAGTGGTTTCTTCTTAGCTGAATAAAATAGTTTGATAGTATTAAAAATAAAATATAGAAACGTTTTCGTAGTAGTTGGGCTAACCACTTGTATGCGGTATCTTTTTCTTTTATACATAGTACTAATATGACTGTGTAAGCATGAATGAGGCTCAGAACAATGATGATGATGATGATGATGATGACCGCGACTATTATCCAGAGTATAGATTTATAGCTGTGGTGTAGCTTGTTACAAGTGTGTCGTCACTAGTTATGTATGCATTCAGTGCATGCACGATTGTAATGGCTACCAATACAAGTCATTATTTACGTGGAGATAGTGAGATTAATTTTGTTGCTTCACTACTCTCATCTCGGATAGGGTACGCAGAATTTCTACCCTCATGTTACTTTCACTTCATCGCCTTCATGTTTCTCTTGCGCTATTATCGTGTTACAATCCTCACATCTTTACTATTACGGCTTTGTCACTTGTTTTGTGTGTAGGAGATTATATTTATTTAACAGCGAGGGTTCAGACAGTCACCATGAACCCTTCCACAACAAGCTGTGACCTTGAAGCTGAGCAAAAGCATGTGGAGGAAGAAAGACGAGATAGAGAATTAAGTCTTCGTGCTGACGTGGCTAATTCCTTCCCAGCGTCCCGTCTCTCCCTCCCTGCATTCTCTCCTCTCCTGTTTTACTACGGTACATGCTTGCTTTCCTCATCTCTCTTCTCTCTCCCTGCTTACATTTCTCTCTTCCCTTCATGGTATCTCTCCTATCCTCTCCTCCCTCCATGATTTCTCTCTCCCCCTCTCCTCGCTCCATGATATCTCTCATCTTCTCTCGTCTCCTCTCCGTACTATCTCCTTCTCCCCCTCCCTCCCTGATTTCTTCTCTCTCTCTCCTTTCTTTCTCTCCTCTCCTCTCCTCTCCCTCCTTGCTGTCTCTCCGCTTTACCTACTTTCTCTCCTTCCATGCTGTTTCTCTTCTCCCTACTTTCCTCTCCCTCCCTGCTTTCTCTCCTCTCCCTCCCTGCTCACTCCCCTCTCTCCTCGCCCGTTTTCTTTCCTCCCTCCCAGCTTCCCCCCTCTGTTATCTTCTCCCTCACTGCTTGCTATTCACTCATCCCTCCAGGCATCTCCTTTCCTCTCCTCTGCTTTATCTTTTCCTCTTCTTCCCTGATTTGTCATTTCCTCTCCCTCCCTGCTTTCTCCTATCCTCTCCCTCCCCTCTTTCTCCCCTCCACTTCTTTTCCCTCCCTCCCTGCTTTCTCTTCTCCTCTTCCCGTCCTCTTCCCCTTCCCTGGTGTCTCCCTTCTCCATCCCTGTTCTTGCTTTCTCCTCTCCATCTCTGTTCTCTACCTTCTTCATCCCTCTTGCCCCCCTTTTCATACCCGTTTCTCCCTCCTCCCTCCCTCCTTTCATTCCACTCTGTCCCTTCTTTCTCCTTTCGCCCCCAGTTTTCTTCCCTCAGCTTTCTCCTTCTCTCCCTGCCGCCGTGGTTTCCGCTGTCCTCTTCTCACCCTTCCTCTCCACACCCTCCTCCCTTGCCGCACCATCCTCGTCATCTCCAGCATGTGTTTGTCAGTTTATTGCGATCATAAAATCTTAATCCCCTCATCATCACAGCTTGCAGTCACACCATTATTATCACCCGTCATTTGTCATCACCCTGGCTCTTACCACACCCTCATCATAGTATTCATCATCATCATCATCATCATCATCATCATCATCATCTCTATCACCATACCGTTCCGTCAGTGCCGCCGCCGTCATCATCATCATCATCATCTCTATCACCACACCGTTCCGTCAGTGCCGCCGCCGCCGCCGTCGCCGCCGCCATAGGATTCTCTGTCGTCATAGCTGCAGTAATAGCGTGACGTGATGGGGGTAAGGGTGTAGTTGGTCTAATTTGAGGCTTTGTGTCACTATCAGGTCGACCTTTTAAACGGGGGTGTTTGTCTATGTTAATGTGTCTGCCTGCCCTCACCCTCCTGCCTTTCTCTAGCCCTGCGCCATCCCTGCGCTCTCTCTCTCTCTCTCTCTCTCTCTCTCCCTCTCATTCGCAAGCAAAGTTTACGATCATTTCCCCCCGGTAATTACGATGTATTTTTTTGCAGCAAGAACAAAAATGTCACTTGTTCCTCCTTTCATAAACAAATCATACAAACAACGTGGAACTGATGGCTGGTTTGCTTGTGAACGTGTCCCCTGCGTCAGTCTTTTTCCTTGTCAATTCGTTTCCTGACCACACACCTTCCTGCTCCCTTCCTTGACTTTTTGCGTAACTCCCTCTCTGACTCACTCCCTCAAGAACTCGCCATTTTTTCCCTCTCCCCAACTCCCCACCTTCCTTCCCTACCTCCCTCCTCTGCATCCCTGTCTTGTTTTGTTTTTGAGTGTATCCCTCCCTCCCATCTCTCCGTATATATGTATGCATGTAGTATGTATAATTATATATGTACGTAAATGTAGTTATGTACACAAATATTGTATATGAGTATTCATTCTTGTCTTCTGTAGTAGTAAAATCACGTTATTCGTACAGATCAAATCAACTTCTCAGACTCTGGGTGTTATTGAAATTAATCTGGGACCTAATTTGTTTGTCTGTGTGAGGGATGGGGATGGGAAGGAAGCATGTCACACACCAGGCTGATCAAGACACAATCGTCATCGTATTGAAGGGGTCAAACCAAGGAGGTCTTCCAAATCAACGAGACCTTCTTGTGTGTCTGTCTATCTTTTTTTTTTTTTTTTTTTTTTAGCTCTTAGTCTCTTGCATGGTTCACCAGTTGCATGTCCCGTGCTTACTTTTTCTTTGGCCTGTTTGTGCCTTAGGGGAGCTGTGTTTTCTCGCGTTAAGTATTTAATATGGTGGGGTGTGGGGGGAAGAGAGAGAGAGAGAGAGAGAGAGAGAGAGAGAGGTGGTTAACTAAGCAGTTCAGTACTGTAGATTAGAAGTAAATGCAGAGACAGATAGATAGATAGGTCCGGAAAGAGAAGGAGGGGGAGACAGAAACGGCATTAAGTGAAAGAGAAGAAAATTTATTTGAGAGAGAGAGAGAGAAGCCACCTCATAAATAAAAGCAGACAGGAAAGGGCGCGACCAAAGAAATGTGTGTGTGTGTGTGTGTGTGTGTGTGTGTGTGTGTGTGTGTGTGTATGTGAGAGAGAGAGAGAGAGAGAGAGTTGAATGATGGATAGAGACCGATCCATAAAGGTGATGGCAGCTAAATAGATAGAAGTAACGAACATAGATAAAAAATCATGCTAATATATATATATATATATATATATATATATATATATATATATATATATATATATATATATATATATATATATATGTATGTATGTATACAAGCAGAGAGAGAGAGAGAGAGAGAGAGAGAGAGAGAGAGAGCAGTTACTACCCCAACAAACTTTAGAGGCGAGAGATAGCAGTAAAGAAAATAGTTAAAGATGACACCAGCGAGGGAGAAGGGGAGATGTAGGCAGCCAAGCAGAGATAACGAGATTGCTTGCGGGTATCCATTGGCAGGAAATAGCACAAACAAACGGGAGGGAGAAAGCATGGTGGGGGATAGGAGAGAGAGAGAGAGAAAAAAAAGGGGGGGGGATGCTGGGGGAGGGGTGCAGAGCGAGCAGGAAGGAGAGTGATGAGGGACAAGGTAATTAGGGGAATGGAGGAGGGGAGATAAATCAGGGAGAGGGTGAGAATAAAATGGCGGGAAGGAGAAGGAAGAGTTATGGAGGAAGAGATGGAAGTGGGATGTTGTAAGCAAGGAGGAGAGGAGGCATGCAGTAGGGGAGGGTGGAGATAAGGAGTGAGAGGGAAGAGGGGAAAGAAGAAAATAAGGAATGAAGGAGAGGGGGAAGAGTAAGTAGAAAGGAGAGAAACTGAAAGAAATGAGACTGTAGTTGGAGGAAGAGGAGGGATAAAGGAAAGGGAAGGTTAGGGGAAAAAAGTAGAAAGAGAGAAGGATAGGGGTTGGAGGATATATGCAGGAAGGGAAGAGGGGGAAGGAAACAGAGAGAGGAGAGAGGGAGCTGAGATGGAGAAGAAAACGGGGATTGTGGGCAGTGGAGACGGGGGATGGGGTATGTATGCAAGTATGAGAGAGAGAGAGAGAGAAAGAGAGAAGGAAAGAAGGGAGAGGAGGGGAGTGAGCAAGGAAGGGGAAGGGGGTTTTGCCGAGGTGCTTAAAATTATAGGGGTTAAAGAGAAAAGAGGCTTGGTGGGTTAAATGAAAGCACAGATATCTAGGGTGAGCTGAGAGAGAGAGAGAGAGAGAGAGAGAGAGAATCAGTATCAATTCCAACACAGCGCCAGTAACACGTCTAATTCCCCAGCGAAGCTATATTATGTGGGGATATTAGTAACATGAAAGCACCCAACAAAAACCCGCCTCACCCCCACTCCAAGCATCTCCCTTCTGCTTGACCCATCTGCTCCCGTTATCCCCTTTACTATGAAAAGCTGGATAGAATCGTCTGAGGGTAGAAGAAGAAGAGAGAGAGAGAGAGAGAGAGATTGTATTAACATTTTCATACATCTTCGAGACGACTTTACTTAGCTGAGGGAGGGTTAATGTTCATATTTAAATGAATATCTTCTGACCATGCATAGTTTAAATTAACATGCCTTTCATGAACTTCACTTTGTGTATCTTCATTTTAACTTATGTCTCTGATCCTGCATAGTCTTTAAATTCTAAAATATATAATCCGATGCTGCTAAGTTTAAAATCCATCCTTTTCCCCTTTAACTTCATATTATTTAAAGCAACAAGTGAATGGAGGGATGGCCAGTTTCATCTGTGGCACTCTGATGTTAGTTCTACTTTTGTGTGTGTGTGTGTGTGTGTGTGTGTGTGTGTGTGTGTGTGTGTTTTCTGATGATGGTGATGGCGAAAGTGATCATGAAGGTGGTAGTAATGATGATAATAGTAATGCTGCTGATAATAATGGTGATTGTGATGTTTGTAGTTGGTGATGATGGTAACAGTGATAGGTATAGTGGTGAAAGTGATGGTAGTGGCTGTAGTAGTGATGATATTAATAGTGATGATAATGACTGGCTCCACCTTCCTGTTTCTTGATCCTCCTTACCCCTAGTAGTGACTAGAGTTAGAGTGATGATGATGATGGTAATGATGGTGATAGTGATGATGACTGACTTTTTCCTGCTTCTGAATAATACCTATTCCATGTATAACAGCAGATTAAAGTAAGATGATGATAGTAATGATAATGATGATGATAATGATGGTGGTGGTGGTTTCGGTGATGATGACGGTGTGTGGTGATGATGATAAAGGTGATGACAGGGATGATAATGATGGTGTTAGTGATGATGATGATGATGATATCCTTCGTTGCTGCATTTCCCCCTCCTTCATAATTAGTAGTGAAAGTTAATGTGATGATGATGTCTGTTTCTGTTTCCGTCAGTTCACCTTAATCCTTCCACTACGATAACTTATTCTTGGTAACAGAACCATTTTATTGAGCATTTGGGGTACGTCTCGTAGTAAAAGACTGTAATTAACCTTTTTTTTTTCTTTGCTGGCTTAGTCTCATGCCTGCTTGCTTTTTCCTCATAGGCATCACTTCTGCGTTTATAACTGCACTTCGCAGTACAGATTCCTCTCTCTCTCTCTCTCTCTCTCTCTCTCTCTCTCTCTCTCTCTCTCTCTCTCTCTCTCTCTCTCTCTCTCTCTCTCTCTCTCTCTCATTTTTTCGTTTTTTTAGTACTCAAGACATCCACACCTCCCTTGACCTTTCTCTGGTCCCTGTCGTTCCTCCTACACTCGTCTACTCCTGCATCATGTCATATTATTATTATTATTATTATTATTATTATTATATTTCCATACTTGATCATTTATTGTTTTCATTATTGTCGTCGTTTTTCTGATACATTTTTCTTTATTGTCACCTTAACTTTTTGTCCGTATATTTTTGTAACATTTTCTCTTCAGTAATATCTTTTTTCTCCAGTATCATATTTTTATTATGACTCTTTTCTCCATCATCATTCTCTCTCTCTCTCTCTCTCTCTCTCTCTCTCTCTCTCTCTCTCTCTCTCTCTCACACACACACACACACACACACACACACACACACACACACACACACACACACACACACACACACACTTCCTCTGACCTTTACTTTGCAGTCCACCTCTCCCCCTTCCCTCATTCTCTCCCTTTTCCCCTTTCCCCTCCTCTCCTTTTCCCCCTTCCCCTCGTCTCCTTTTCTCCCTTCCCCTCGTCTCCTTTTCTTCCTTCCCCTCCTCTCCTTTTCCTAACCTCTCCATTCTCACGTCCACTCCTGCATCTTGTTTCGTCTTCATTGTCATATTCTTTGGGTGTATTTCTTTCTTTTTCATCATCTCTTTTCATGTTATATTTCTTTTATTGTCTTCTTCCCCCCACTGCTACCACCTCCGCCTCCGTCATTATCCTCCCCCCCCCCTCTCTCTCTCTCATACATACCTAATCCCCGAGTTAATCATACAGTACAGTGGCCGCAATAGAAGCCTTCTGACCCCTTTCTCACAACGCCAAACCATTCCAAGACTCCTTTCATCATGTACGACACATTTTTCTTTTAATCTGTGGGACCTTTTCTTCACCTCTCCTTCTTCTTATTGAGCAATTTCTTTACCTCTTTATCTTACACTTTTTCATCCCATCCTCCCCTTTATTCTTCTCTTTCTTCATTCCTTGTTACCCAGTAGTTGTACTTCTTTCCTCTCCCGTCCTCCTTCCCATTCTCTTTGTTGCCCTCCTCCTCCCCACTTTTGGCTCGTCTTTCTCTTGTCTCCCTTCTGTTCTTCCTCCAGCTCCTCATCTTCCCTCTTCTTCACCTCCTCTGCGACCTTCACGCAGGGAGACGAAGTCACATAAAAAAGAACATCCTAGTAACCGATCCTTCGCACCATGGGAATCTCAACTTTAAATAGCCCATGCATGAGGGTCAAAACAACGTCAAGCCAAGGAGACGTCATAATGTCGACAATCCCACGCCAGATACACAGGGAAATGGGCCATAAGCAGAGGAGAAGAAACCATCTTAGAGCAGAGATCAGCTTGACAATGTGCTGCGTGTTTACGTGTGTAGTGCGTGGAGCCGCCGCTAGAGAGCCTTCCCAGCGGGCTCGAGTGACCCCCCTGACGGTCCTTTCACGAGTTGGATCTGGCTGGAGGATTGACTGAGGATTGACTGTGTGGGATCATGTAATTTAATTCTTCGCTTTCGTTTTTGACACCGGTCTCTGTGTCGTTTTATCCGAGTAAAGAAAAAGACAATGGAGGTTCCCGATACTTGATTTTTAACCCTGTTTGTCCACCTGATTACGGAAAACGTCTACCTGATTACAGAAAAATTTTACAGTAAATAGTCGGCATACAGGAGAGGCTTCTTTTTTGCTACTCAGGTTCTTACTCCCTCATGTTTGTTAATATTTTTTTTTCTTTTGATTATAGTCCCTGATTTTACTCTTGTTTATTTACCTATAGTCATTAGCTTAGGGTTTGTTGAGTTTATGGTTTGAGGAGTAGGCTGCTTGTGCGTGATGATGATGATGGAGATGATAATTATTATTATTATTATTATTATTATTATTTCTAGTGTAATGAATGGAAAAAGCCACGGTCTTAGGGGGAGGGTGATGATAATGGGCAGATGGTTATGAGAGAAAGCATTGCCTAGTAATCGCGAATGTTATACTGTAGAAGTCCTAGTTTCTGGTATTGATACAGATATCGGTGAAGGGCCACCTATATTAAGTAGTCATATTTTTGTTTGCTGTGAGCCAGTAGGTTTCATGACCTGCTGCGGAGCGGGGATGCACAGTTTTGTGTTTGTTTTTATAGAGGTGGGGGGGGAATAGAGTCCTGATAGAAAAGAGGATAGAATAAGACAGATTGATATGTAGATTGATAGATACACAGATTGGTAGAGACAGGTAGACGAGGGCGGGAATAGTGTAAATTATATAACCTATATATATATATAATATAATATACTGTATATGTGTGTGTGTGTGTGTGTGTGAGAAAGAGAGAGAGAGAGAGGGAGAGAGTGCATGTGTGTGTGTATGTCAGTTATCGCCCGCCGCATACATTAAAAAAAAAAAATAACGGATCTCATTTTACGGGCATACATTCGTCTGGTGTCGTTTTGTATGTAGTGGTATAGGTAGGGGACACGGGAGGGGGGGGCGAAGAGAGAGAGAGAGAGAGGTTAGTGGGCTTGGTTTTCAGGTTATTTATTTTTATTGTTTTACTTCAAAATTATGAGTGTAGTTTCTTGCGTCTTTATATACTTTGAATCATTGGTCTTTTGTTCTCTCTCTCTCTCTCTCTCTAACACACACACACACACACACACACACACACACACACACACACACACACACACACACACACACACACACACACACACACACGTATACGTATCACCATAACTAAACACTTTTCTCATTCTTTCCGTTTCTATCCATTCATCTGAGCCTGTGTGTGTAGTATTGAATATGATCACATTATATCGTGTTCTCTTATGGCATTATTGGCTTTTGCTTTTGTAATAGGTTTGGTGTTTTATTTAGGCCTTTTCGTATATTCTTTGTGACCTAAGCCTTGCAGTGTGTGTGTGTGTGTGTGTGTGCGTGCATCGAATTTACGTATCTCCATAACTAACAATACTTTTTGTCTAATTCTTTCGGTCTCTGTTGATTCATCTGAGCCTGTATATGTAGTATTGAATATGATAACCTTATGTCGTGTTCAGTTACTCATGGCAATAATTTGTTTGCATTGTGTGTGTGTGTGTGTGTGTGTGTGTGTGTGTGTGTGTGTGTGTGTGTGTTTGATCAGCGGTAAAAACTGAGAACTATCAAGCAAAATATTCTTGCACACACACACACACACACACACACACACACACACACACACACACACACACACAGTATAGTAAAACAAGAACAAGCCGAAATTAAGCACGCGATACTCTCATTAACTTTACTTACGGGGCAAAATCTCAATGAATGCCCTCATTCTCTCTTTTCAGGCTTACTTCATGTTCTGAGAGTTGCCTTTGCCACCATTACAGCGGACTTTACTGTACCCTTGGACTTGCTTCCATCTGGACTTCAGTGATGCTAGGTATGTTGCTCTTGGTTGATTAAATTTCTCTCTCTCCTTATATATTTCTTTACCTGTTTATTTTTATTTTTGTGCTGTATTAGGTCTCTTTATCTGTAGCAAACGATTATATGTGTGTATATTTACTGTTCTCGAATAGAAAATGTTTTTGTTGTTTCCCTTTTTGGGGTTCTCGTTTTTACCAGCGCTTGTTGCAACACCTTCGGGACCGATTGGCTACAAGCTTGTTATGAGTGTATCTGGGGTTGGTATCTTGTGGCTCTTTTCTCAGATTTTCCAGTTAGTCATTTAAATGGCTTTGTTGACCCAGTATGTGGAAAGACGGTTTCGTATACATCAAATGAAGGGGTGGTGCCATCAGGTGGCAGAGCATCCCTATAAAGGTGCGTGTTCTATCCGGCTTAGAACACGGTATGATGCGAATTCGATTCGAACGTGCACTCTAGCTAGTTATACAAGTGCGAGAGCAAGCGGGTCTTTTATATATCCCATACAGTGACACTGTACCTGAGGTAATAATTAGGAATTGGTAGATACTGTCTTGCAGATATAAGGGTATAGGGTAGTAGGTCAGTAGGACAGTAAGAAGGGTAAGGTGGGGTACAGAGTAGGCCTCAAGAAAGTAAGGTAATGTAGGTCACGGTAGGATAAGGTGAGAGGGACAGGGTAGGGAGGTTGAGAAATAGGTGCAGAGTTACCGTAGATATTGAAGGATGATCTGGGCCTAGTAGAAGAGGCAAAATACGAGTAGGTAGCGTAGGGTAGAATAAGATAAACAAATGGACGTCAGTAAAGTAAGAAAGCAAGGATAAGTGCAGCACAGACTATGGCAGAGCAGAGTTGGGTGTGGTTTCGACGAAAAGTAATTGAGCTTTGGCGCTTTTGTTCTAAACTGACGAAGATCCCTGACCCCTTTCAGTTCAGGTGATGGCCACGTGTAGTCAGATTGGAGGGTCAGTTTGATTAGTAACGAAGGAGACTTGTTCCTGCCTCTTAACTTAAGACACATCGAATTTCATGCAACCACTAGTTATTATTTAGTTTGTGAGAATGGCCCAGTTCCGTCACGTGAAATTAAAGCGAGAGCAGGCAAAACAAGAGGGTAGGGTAAGTGAGAGCGAATTAAGGTGTGAAGGGGCTGAGTATGGCAGAAGACATAGGCTTGGGCAGGGTAGGGTAGGGAACGAGAATGTAAAGTATGATAGGGTTGTGTAGGGCGGAATATGGCAAGGTCGGAACATGGCTAGGTTATCGGTAATTGGATAGGGCAGAAGGCCAGGGCAAGGCAGGACACAGAGAAGGACAGGACAGAGAAGGACACAGAAAACGGCAGGGCAGGACATAGAGAAGGCAGGGCAGGACGGGACACTGAAGTCATGGCGGGACAAGACACAGAGGGCAGGGCAGAGTAGGATATAGAGAAGGGCAGGGCAGGACATAGAGAAGACAAGGCAGGACAGGATGTTGAGGTCATGGCAGGGCAGGACACATAGGACAGGGCGGGATGGAACACGAAATCAGGGCATGGAAGATTGTGGGGGCGGGGCAGCCAGAAAAAGAAGGAAAAAGTTGGACAGGGAATGGACAGCGTAGTACATGACAAGATTATGAGAGGATAAAAAGATATCCAAGGAAACAGGCAAGACAGGGCAGGACACTAACACGGAAAATTAGAGGGAAGGGGATATAACACGAACCGTATTCACAAACTTTCTTAAGGCTAAGTGGTGCGTAAGATTGTTTCTCCTTTCACTCATGCAGGTACAAGACGCTTCACAACCAACTTAAGTAAATATTAGAGTAAAAATACGATGGCACAAGGAATCCTGATAATATTTAACACTTGTGGAGACACGCTTATCGTAGAAATAAAATAAAATGCTTTATACATACGGCGTCAGAACTACGTAGGTCAGGATGGGACAGGGAAAGGGTAAAAGAGTGGCCAAAGAGAGTGAGAAACGGGCAGACAGACAGACGGACCCTTATCATGCCTGTGGTGCTGCGGTACTAGACGGACCCTGGCCACACGGAGGGATGAGGGCAGAGGAGAGGGAGGAAGAACAGACGAGAGGAAAGTAGGAGAGGAAAGGGAAGAAGGTAGGAAGAGAAATGGTTAGAAAAAGGGAAACAGAAGTTGGTAGGAAAAGAGGAAGAAGAGGAAGGAAAAGTTAGAGTGGAGGAAGGGAAGGATGATAAAGGTAAGGGAGAGGGAAGAAGGTAGGAAAAGAAATGGTTAGTAAATGGGGAACAGATGTTAGTAGGAAAAGAGGAAGAAGGGGAAGGAAATGTTTGGAAGGGAGGAAGGGGAGGAAGATAAAGGAAGGTAGAGAGGAATGAAATGGTTAGAAGAGGGGGAACAGAGATTAGTAGGAAAAGAGGAAGGGAAGGAAGGAAAAGTTAGGAAGGGAGGAAGGA
This sequence comes from Coenobita brevimanus, assembly GCF_032717465.1. Lineage (NCBI taxonomy): Eukaryota > Metazoa > Arthropoda > Malacostraca > Decapoda > Coenobitidae > Coenobita > Coenobita brevimanus. The sequence goes on from NC_136978.1 coordinate 7,001,421, forward strand.
GAGGGAGATAAAGGAAGATGAAGAGGAATAAAGTAGAGAAGATGGAAGGAAGGATATAATAATTCCACAGTTGAAGAACATCTATTATTATATTCTGACTACCAACAGAAGATATTGTTCAGTTTTTGTCACACCTATGCCTTGAACACTTTCAGTTCGAAGTTTTATTTTATTTATTCAGTAATTATTTCTGCCTTGTCAAACACTTTTATTTAGCTTAGTAACACCATTCGGACTGACGGGTTTAATATTTAGAAATGGAAGAAAATGTGAAAGGAAGAAGACGGTTGAAGCAGAAAAAGTAAGCGGAGAGGAGAGAAATTGTGAAGACGAAAGAGGAAAGAAGAGAATTAGACGGAGGTACAAGACACACGTAAACCCAACACCAACTTCCATGCTGATCCTTACCTGGGTGTTTGTGATGAGAGAGAGAGAGAGAGAGATAGATAGATAGATAGATAGATAGAGAGAGAGAGAGAGAGAGAGAGAGAGAGAGAGAGAAAATAAAACAAAACTCCTCCCCTCCCACTAACTCACTAGCTGCATCATCCAAAGTCAGCGGAAAGAAGTGAGAAGGACCACCATGCAACATATAAATCTGTCATAAGTTAGAGTCCCTCCCAGCCATTATGACCGTCATTTCAAAGACAGTGGGAAAAAGTGAGAAGGATCACATGCAAAGTAGAAAAAGTCTGATATATAAAACAGGCTCATCCCATCCACTCATCCCTCCATCCAAGGACAGCAGGAAAAAGTGAGAAGGACTACTATACTCTTACTGCATAGAAAATAAGTCGCCTATAGTTTTGTTTTGCATGATTGTCAGGAAAACGCATGATACAGGGTGTTATAAAAAGCATCTTTACAGTAGATGACTGAAGGAATGGTGTCCTAATGTGTGTGTGTGTGTGTGTGTGTGTGTGTGTGTGTGTGTGTGTGTGTGTGTGTGTGTGTATGTGTGTGTGTGTTATTGTGGGTTGTGGTAGCGTAAGTTGTGGCGTGTTAAGATGAATTGTAAAAGTGTGAAGTTTTGTTGTAATGGTGTAAGGTGTACCGTGGTAGTGTGTGACATTGTGAGGTGTGGCAGTATGCAGTGAGGCTGTGTAGGGTGAGGTAGTGTGTAAGGTGTTAATATTGGCGTGTGGTAGTGTTAAGTGTGACAGTGTGAGGTGAGACCGTGTTAGGTTTGGTAGTGTGTGAAGTGGGGTATTATCTTGCAGTCTTACCTCCTTCCCTTTTTATTGCAGTGTTGCTTATATATAGTAGTAATGTGAAGTACAGAGGATGGTCATTTTGTTATTGTGTAGAAGCAGATTGAAAAAAAAAAATCATATCTCAGTTTTCGAGATGTAGGTACTGTAGGTAAATGAAGACACGATGAGGGGAAGAAGGACGTGAGAGAGAGAGAGAGAGAGAGAGAGAGAGAGAGAGAGAGAGAGAGAGAAAGAAAGAAAGAAATGGTATAAGTGTACTACCCACGGTCACCCTACGTTCCATCCTACCCTCCCATTCACAGTATCCTTCCTTTAACCTCTACCTTCACCCATTTCTCTCTCTCTCTCTCTCTCTCTCTCTCTCTTTCTCTCTCTCTATTATTTGCTACGATCAGACGATTTATTCAGCTAAGGAGAAATAATCGTAGTTAAGAGATCATAGTCTCCATCAGCCCCTTACTACGATGGCCATTTTTCTTTTTATTTTTTTTCTCTCTTCAGACGATTTTATTATACGGTTTTCGCCACGAAAGATCCACCATTGACATACTCAATCTCTTAACTCATACCATCCATCAATCAATTGATCTTTTTGGAGAAACTCGTGCAGTAGCTCTTGATATCTCTAAAGCTTTCAACAGAGTATGGCACCGTTCCCTGCTGTCCAAACTCCCTTGCTATGGACTAACGTCTTTTGTTCCTTTGATTTCGTCTTATCTTAGTGACAGGAAAATAAGAGTAAAAGTAGATGATGTATATTCGAATTTCCACTCAGTTAACGCCAGCGTGCCGCAGGGATCAATTCTGGCACCAACCCTATTTCTGGTTCATATTAATGATTTCTTATCTGTCACTCACAATCCCGTTCACTCATATGCAGATGACTCAACACTACATAGTTCACTCACACTCAGACATCCATTTACAAAATCTAATATCTCTACCTCTCAACTCAGTACAGCCATCTCCATAAATCAAGATCTAGCTACAATCAGTGAATGGGGACAAAACAACCTTGTCTCTTTTAATACTAGTAAAACTAAATATATACAGTTTACTAATAGACAGATATTGCCAGATTCGCACATTACCTTCAGTGCTACTAATATTCCCATCTCCAAAAGTATTGAAATTCTTGGTGTCTCACTTAACAGTGCCCTCAGCTGGACCTCTCATGTCAGATCACTTGCTAAAACCGCCTCAAAGAAACTTGGATTATTGTACAGAGTCCGTAACTTCTTCGCCGATGAGCAGTTAGCTATAATTTATAAGAGTCATGTGCGCTCTCAGCTTGAATATTGCTCACCCTTGTGGAATGGTTGTGGAGAGGTTGCATTAAGACAACTAGACAAAATTCAGAATAAAGCTGTTAGAATCATTAACAACCCTGCCATTACATATAAACTACCTCCCCTGCAAGTAAGAAGGAATGTTGCCTCCCTTGCATTATTTTACAGATATTTTTTTGGCAAATGCTCAGACGAAGTTGCGTCCATGGTGCCACCTCTCCATGCCTTCCCTCGTGCTACACGGGCATCTGGTAGCGCTCATGACTGGAATGTCACTCAACCATATTGCAGAACTTCTGCCTATCAGAATTCTTTCATTCCCCGAACTGCATCTCTCTGGAACTCGCTTCCCCAGAGTTGTTTTCCTCCAAATTTCAACCCACAACTGTTCAAGTCTAACTGTTACAGATATTTTATGAATAGAGGACACCAGTAATCTGGTGTATGGATTATTTTTTTTCCCCATTTGTTTTTCCTTCCTCCGTTCTGTTATTTAAAAAAAAGAAAAAAAAAGAAAGCGTAAGAGCCATATTTAATTTTGACCTCGGAGATTTCGTAACGTCTCTTCCTTTGCGATTTATTTTTCACATCTTAAAAATCCTCAGGTATGTTAGTGATGCTGATTGTGTCGATATCGAACAGGTACACATAGCATACCAGAGAAGGGAAGATTTGAACGCGAAAATAAATCGCTGAGGAGGATGCACTACGGGAGAGAGAGAGAGAGAGAGAGAGAGACTCCAGCCTCACTAGTAAATATAGAGGTGAGGGCAGGGAGGCCTTGTGAGGCTCGGTATGGGTATAGGTGTGTGTGTGTGTGCATGTGTGTGTGTTAAGAAGGAACTACACACACACACACACACACACACACACACACACACACACACACACACACACACACACACACACACACACACACACACACACACACACACACACACACTCAAGCTTTTTCCCTCCCCACTTGCTCATTTACGCCTACCAATATTCACCGACATCATCACTCAGATTCGGCTCCACACCCACACTTAAAGCACACCCACATGCAAACCCATACCTATACTCAAAGTTATACCC
>NC_136978.1:7010000-7085000 GCF_032717465.1 Coenobita brevimanus
CCTCTTTCCTCTTCATTTCCCCTCTTCCCTCTTCTCTCCCATCTTCTCTCTTTCTTGCTTTCCCTTTCGTCTTCCCCTTCCTCTCATTTCTCGTATCTCTCTCGCTTCCCATTCCCTCATTCCCATTTCGTCTTCTTTTCTCTCTTCCAGATTCCTCTCTCTCTCTCTCTGTCTCTCTATCTCTCTCTTTCTCTCTCAAGGGAAATAAGAAAAGATTAGTTTATATAAGAGAAAGAAAAAATCGGTTTATATAAGAATGGGGGAGAAGAAGAGAGAAAAAGGAGAAGGAGGTGAAAGTAGGAGTAGTTTTTGTCTCAATAGGAAAACAGTGATTGGTCGAAGGGTAACTTAGAAATTAAAGTAGAAATTGTTGTTCGAAGGTAGTAGCAGCAGTAATAGTAGTAGTAGTAGTAATAGTAGTTGTAGTAGTAATAGTAGTAGTAATGGTGTAGTAGTAGTAGTAGTAGTTGTAGTAGTAATAGTAGTAGTAATGGTAGTAGTAGTAGTTGTAGTAGTAATGGTAGTGTAGTTGTTGACTGAGGTGCGTGTGTGTCCATTGATGAGCGGAAAGCATCACCCGATACGGCCATTCATAAGGGCAGGCCGGCTGTTCATTCACTGGTATGCTGTGTGTGTGTGTGTATTTACCTATTTGTATTTGCCTATTTGTAGTATACAGGAATTGAGCAATGCTCGTGTTGTCCTGTCTCCATATCCACATTTATCAAGTCTACCTTTACACACATGAATGTTTTTCTCATGCACCACCTCTTGTGTGTGTGTGTGTGTGTGTGTGTGTGTGTGTGTGTGTGTGTGTGTGAAAGAGAGAGAGAGAGAGAGAGAGAGAGAGCCAGTTATGATTATAACTTTCTAGTTTATTTTTTCTGCCATTAGTAATTTTTTCCGGGTTTAAACTTTATGTGGCAGAGAGAGAGAGAGAGAGAGAGAGAGAGAGATGGTACTGGATTATGATTGCGGCAGAAAAAGAGAGGAAAAGAAGGTTAGAAAGGGGTATAGGATTGTGGTTTTGAGAGAGAGAGAGAGAGAGAGAGAGAGAGAGAGAGAGAGAGATGGTATTGGATTATGGCTGCGGCAGAAAAAGAGAAGAAAAAAAGATTTGAAAGTTGTATAGGATTGTGGTTGAGAGAGAGAGAGAGAGAGAGAAAGAGAGAGAGAGTGGGCATAGGACTGTGATTGTTCAACTCTCCCCAACTGACCACCGCCTTCCCCCCCCCCTTCTCTCTCAGGACGTGGTCGGAAGGTCATAAGGTTGGATGGATGGTCGGGAGGTAGGATGGATGGTTGGATGGATGGTCGGGAGGCAGGATGGATGGTCGGATGGTTGGATAAATGGATGTTTTTACTGGTAGCCGAGTAGAGCTGGTTGATCTGATTTAGGATGGTTTGGTGGATGGTCAGATGGAAGGGTGGAATGGGGTAGTTGTTCAGTTGATAAAATAGATGGATGGTTGGCTGGTAAGAGGAATGGTCGTAAGGTTGGGTGGATGCTCGGGTAGTTCTGTGGATGGTCGGATGGGGATGGTTGGTCAGATGGGTGAATTGGTAGATGGAAGGTTGGACGGAAGTGTAGATAACTAGATATATGCTCCAATGGAAGGGCGGATGGAAGGTTGGATGGATAGACGGACGGTTGCGCGGTTGATTGAAGGGTCGGCGAGTTGATTGGTTAGAGGGTCGGATGGGTGGTTGTTTGGAGAGAGAGAGAGAGAGAGAGAGAGAGAGAGAGAGAGAGCAACAGGTGGATGAATGGACAGCAAGTGGGAGAGAGAACAGGTGGTTGTTAGAGAGGATAGTGGGACGGCGAAAGGATGAGTGGGTGGATGGATGGGTGGGTAAGTAGGTGGATGGGATGATGGTTAAGTGGGTGGATGGGTGATTGGGTGGATGGGTGGGATATGTGGGTGAGTAGCTGGATGTGTGGCGAGGGATGAGTAAAGTGTAACTCTGAAAACTGGGTGAGAGAGTGAATGGGTGTGTAGGCCGTGGGTGGGAGAGAGAGTGAATGAGCCAATGGGTAAGTGAAGTGAGTTAGTGAATCAGAGGTCGAGTAAATTGGAGAGGTGGGTGAGTGAGAGGATGAGAAATTAGTTGGGTAAGAAAATGAGTATGGAGGGGTGGGTGAGTGAGTAAATATTTGATTGGGATGGGTGCGTACGTGGGGGAGGGGGGTAAGTGATGTGGGTGGACGAATGGGGGGACTAAAAGAAAATGTGTGGGTGGGCGGGAAACTGAGTGGGTGTATAGGTGGGAAAGTGAATGGGTGGGTGAGAGTGTGAGTGAATAGAGGTGCGAGGAGGGAGGGTGGGAGGGAAATGTAGGTGGGTTAGTGTGGGTGTGGATGAAAGCCGGGCAGACAGCGACAGGTGGGTGGGTGGGTGGGAGAGCGAGTGAATGGGTGGGTGGGCGGGAGGGTAGAGGCGGGTGGGTGGGTGGGTCACTGGACAACCCCAACTCCTCTCCCGACATCACGCCATACAACAACATCCCTCTTCATCCCTGTCCAAATTTATTTCCATCCCTTTCCATCCACCACCTCCCTATCCCCACGACCACAGTGCCACCATATCCCTAGTCCCTAATCCCAAGAGACCCCTGAGGACCCGGGAAGGCTTATTTTGCGTCTGGGTTTTGGGGCGTAATCGTTTAGTTACAGCGACGTCTGGCAATCCATCCCGTCGAAGGCTGTGAGGTCAGTGGAGTTTCGCGGGCCATTTGAAGGGGCGTCGCAAAGCCTCGAGTCAGTGTGTGGCGGGAGGTCCTACTTGACGCGCCGCTGGAGGGAGTGTGAGAGAGAGACTGGGTGAGAGGAGAGAGAGGGAGATAGAGTTAGGGGACACTGACTCTTTCTCTAAAAGGGGGACTGGGAAAAGAGGAGTCCCCGCGATTGAAAAACACGGGGACCTAAACGGGGACCTCCTCGTTTTGGGAAGGATCATTTGCCACTTGGTTTCCCCTGGTTACCTTCGTCAGGATGGGGATTTCTGCCACAAACCGGTGAGTAGACGAAGCAGATTTTAACCCGCTGAATCAGATAAGGTATATTCTGTTTTCTTGCTGTACCCAGGCGCTTTTATTTAGTTTAACAGAGACGTACGACAGGAGGATTAGATAAAGTCATGTTAGTCCCTTTACTGATAGGGGATTCTTTCTGAGCTTAGTAAAATCGTCTAGTAGGAGCAGACTGTCTTGTAGTAGTAGACGTCTTTTAGCAAAAGATGTTAAAATAGATTCCCCTAGTTTGTGGTATGAGAGATGGGTGTGATGGAAAACGGTATGCCAGGCGCTGGTATTACTTAAGTGACGTGATATAAAGTGGTATGCTTGGTTCCGGTGTAAGATAATTAGAGCTGATGTGTTTTCCTTAGTTTATGGTATAGGAAGTTGGAGTGATGGAAAATGGAATGCCAGGCGCCAGGTATTACTGTGCGGCTTGGTATAAAGTGGTATGCATAGTTCAGGTATGAGATTGCAAGATCTGACGTGTGTATATGACACAAATTGGTATGACGAGATATGTGCCTTACTGGGAGAAAATAGTAGTTTGGTATTGCAGAATATAAACTGACATGATTATGTGGAAGGACGCAAGCATATCCGTAATGAGATGTAACACTGTGTGATCTTTAAGACTGGTATTACATGATATAATTTATTGTGACTGCTTGGAAGGATAGAAGCAGGTGTATCTAGATAATGTGATCCATGTATTGTATTAGAACACAAATTAGTATTACAAAATTTGGTAGAACTGTATAGAAAGACACAGATTGTTGTGATAAGAGTGTATGGCTTAGTGCAGTGATATGCCAGGACACGTACTGTCTTGCACGATCGGAATTAATTTATATGAAATTAAGTTGATAGGACAAGGTGATATTATTTAATAGGACTCAGATTGATATGACAGGATTATATGAGCTAGTGTCATTTTGCATGAGACATTGGTATAACAGGATTTAATTAATTGGTAGGGCATAATTTGGATGGGTAACTTGTGGATAGAAAATTGGGGTTAGCTGGTTGGATGGAAGTTTGGTTGAATGAGTGGGTGAGTGGTTGGATGATTATTTACTCGTGTATAGAGAGAGAGAGATAATTAAATTTATAATGGGATGAATGGATGGATAGGTAGTTGGTTGAATGGATGGGTGGAGGAATGTTTGTATGAATGAAGGAGGCAGATGGATTGATATGTGGATGAGTGACTGGGTAAATGGATAAATTGTTGGATGGATGGATATGTGAGTGAAACAGTTAATTGCAGCGGGTATGAGGAAGAGTCAAGAGTGGAAACCAAAATCAGAGAATGAAAGAGACAAGAAAATAAAGATAACATGAAAATACGAGAAGTTGGCTGAAGGAATGAACAGTTACACGAATGAATGAAAGGATCTAAGTGGGAATAAATGTCAGAGGTCAAGCTAGGTGAGGAAATAACACCTACACGGCCTTGTTAGCCTTTGCCTCTGCTAGATCCAGTAATGTCATGAACAAATACTCGTACAGATCCACGGGCCATATTCTCGTTGGCTGACGTTGGTGTTCTGGCATCTTTCTCTTACCAGTTTATATGTATGACTCGTGTTGATAATTTGTGGTATGATATTTATACAATCTAAGTTCATATTGCAAAGTTGGAGAGCATAATCTGATGTAAAAATGCAAAATAAATAAGTCATAGGTGGTAGCAATCACGTATTAATATTATCTAGTATGCTCTTTATGCAATCTTTGTTTATATTGCAAAGATAAAGAGGACATAAGAGCCTACTGGGGTGTAAAGGGCAAAATAAATCACTACGGAAGACGTGGTAGCGAGTACATGTTGATGTATCGTATTGCTTATGCAGTCTGTCCAGATTGCAAGGATTGAGAGGACTTGAAGAGAATACTAAAGTGTTTAATGCAAAATAAACGACAGAGTTGGAGGTGGTGGCAAGGACGTATTAGGCTGTTTATTTAATCCATGTTCATATCAGAGGGATAGACATAATGAGAATAGTAAAGCCTAATATGCAAAATAAATAACGAAGGAGAAGTTGGTATGAAGGACATTTTAATATTTTTTAGTGTGTTATTTATGCAGTCTGTGTCCATATTGCAAAGATAAAAAAGACATGTAAGAGAATGCTATCAAATGCAAAGTAAAAAAAACAGGGGAAGAGATGATACCAAGCACAGGTTAACCTTTTCTCGTATGCTGTTTGTGCAGTTTGTGTCTCAGTTATAAAGATATAGAGAATGTACAAGAGAACGCTAGTGTAAAACAGAGAGAGAGAGAGAGAATACAAGAGGTGCAAAGTTCAAATTTTAAACTGCCACGACAATAGATGGACCATATATTTATGCTCTGCCAAGTTCTGTAAAGGATTGCCTGTATATTCGTTCGTCTTCAATAATACACCCACCAGCTTTGCAATCAGAGTAAATATTAAAGTTGTAAAATACGAAAAATAAATCCATAAAAAATAACACCATGCGTGTTAACTGTAATGGAGACTTGTTTGTCCTGCATATTGGTTAGGATCTTTTATAATTCCGGGTCAGGTCCAAGTGTAATTAGGAGTGTCGTAGTGGAGTGCCTCGAGGTGCTGGCTCTTGTCTTACTTTCACCAGGAGTAGAGGTGGAGTGGCAGGTGGTGGGGAGTCGAGGGATTGAGGGAATGGTGTGGGTTAAGGGGCTGTGTAGTGTAAGGGAGTGGTTGAAGAGTATGGAGAGAGGGATTGGGAGGTGTGCAGGGAGTTGAGGGACTGATATGAATGAGGTTTGGGGTACTGATGTGGAGTGGGAGGCTTTGTGTAAGGGAGTGATTTGAGGGAGAGTAGGAAGTGTGGGATGGGTGTGGTGTAAGAAGCTGATGTGAGGTGTAGGTTTTTGGGGTGTGAAGGAGGGAGGAGAGGATTGTGAGCGGTGATGGAGTGAAGTGAGAGGTAATGTGGTGTGAGGAGAGTGAGGGATTGATGTGGTGTTTGGCTGATGTGGGGTTGTGTGGTGTGAAGAAGTGGTATAAGAGGGTAGTTTGAGGGAGTGTAGGATGGTAGGGTGTGAGGGGTGTAGTGAAGGCCGGTATGATGTAAGGGGTGTAGTGAAGGATGGTTTGGTGATAGGGGTGTGTTGAGATGTGAAGGAACATAATAAAGAAGTGGTGTTTCATTAGAAATTCTGTTACTCAGGGTGAAGTGTGGTGTACGGTGTATTGTGATGGTCTAGTGTGATGTGAGGATGTGCTGTGTTATAGTGGAGTGTTGTGTTGTGAGGTGGTAGTGTGTAGGGTGAGGTGGAAGGTTTGGTGCGAGTGAGTTCTGTGGTATTGAGGGTTAGTGGGATGAGGTTGAAATGGTGTGGCGTGAAATTTGAGGTTTGGTGGGTGGGGCGAAGAATTGTCGTGGTGTAGGATGTAGTGTGGTATGATGGAAAGACTGGTGTGATGTAGGAGGGAGTGTTGTGATGTGAAAGGAGTGGTGTAGTATGAGGGTGTGATGTGATGTGGTATGAGGATGTGGTGTGATACAGTGTGTTGCAGTGTGAGGGTGTGCTGTGATATGGTACGAGGGTGTGCTGTGGCATGAGGGAGTGGTGTGATATGGTGTTGTGTATGGGTGTGTGATGTTGTGTGATATGGTGTGGTGTATGGATGTGTGATGTGGTGTGAGAGTGTGATGTGGTATTAGGATGTGTGTGGTGTGGTGCAGTGAGGGAATGGTGTGATTTGAAGACTTGGTATAGTAGGAGCGTCTGATGTGATGTGTAAGGTTATGGTATGGTAAGGTAAGGGTATGGTGTGATTTGAAGGGAGTGATATAGTGTAAGGGTATGATGCAGTGTGGAGTAAGGGAACAGTGACATTTATGCGACTCTATATTGTGTAGTGAGGGAAGGGAGTTACCATTCTTTTCACCACAACTTCAATTCACAATACAGTTACCTTCACCAGGACGAGACACCAGCACCGCAAAGCATAAACGGCGTACCGAATCTATCCTTGTCTTATTTTACATTATTTTTCGTTTTCCTTCCTCTTGGCCATTTTTCTGACTCATTATTTTTACCATTATTTTATTTTCTCTCAATTTTTTCTTTATCTCGTGTTTTCTTTAATTTTCTTCCCTTTAATTTTGTTACTGTTTTTTGCTTTTCCTTTTTTCGTTAATTTTAGTAATCTCCCACCTTAGTCTCATTCGTTTTCACTATTTTTTTCCTGTCAGTCCGTCCGTCCGTCTGTCTGTCTGTCTGTCTGTCTCTGTCTCTGTCTGTCTGTCTGTCTGTCTGTCTGTCTGTCTGTCTGTCTGTCTGTCTGTCTCTCTCTCTCTCTCTCTCTCATTTTTCCCGTCTCAGCCTATACGAGAGAGAGGGGGGGAGGGGGAGCACAAATTGGTAATGAGGGTAGCGTGGCGGCCGAGAGTGGGTGAGGGGAGGGGGAGAGGGGAAATGAGGGGGTCAGGTGTGAGGGTGAGGGATGGGGTGTGAGGGGAGAGAAGGATGAGGGAGGGAAACGTGTGGGTTGGGAGGTGAGGAGGGCTGAGGGAAAATTGGAGGGTAGGGAATGGCGGAAGAGGGGTGACGAATGGAGGGGAAAGGAGAAGTGAAGGAGAGGAATGGAGTGTAAGAAGAAGGGAGGAGTGAGGGATAGAGTATGAGGGAGTGAGGAGTGAGAAGGAAGGAATGGGGTATAAGGAGGTGGAATGTGCCGAGAAGGAAGGGATGAGGGAGTGAGGAGAATAAGGAAAACAATGATGTGTAAGGAGAAAGGAAATAGGGATGGAGTGTTAGGAGAGGGAGTGTTGAGGGAGTGAGGATGGTGATTAGGAGGGGTGAGGGATGGGGTATGAGGGAATGAGGAGGTTGAGAGATGGAGTATGAGGAAGTGAGGATGAGGGAGGGAATCAGGTGTAAGGGGAAGACAATATCAGTTAGCGGGGATGAGGAGGGATGGATATTAGGGAAAGGATAATGTAGGAAGGGTGTTGGTCAAGGAGGATATAAGGGAGCTGGGATGAGAGAGAGAGAGAGAGAGAGAGTGTCTGCTGTGAGAAAATGCTGAACGTTGAGGAATTTAATGAAAGTTGTGAGAGTGAGAGTATGAGACAGCGAAGTAGGCATGAAGAGTGACATCTAAGCAGTGAGGTGTGAGAGTGGTGTTTGAAGTGTGAAGTATGAATGAGGTAGCGGCTTGAGTGTGAAGAAGGGTGTGCGGTAGTTGTAAATTGAACTGTGAATAAAGGGAGGATGTGTAGTGTGTGTGTGTGTGTGTGTGTGTGTGTGTGTGTGTGTGTGTGTGTGTGTGTGTGTGTGTGTGTGTGTGTGTGTGTGTGTGTGTTACAAATGAGGCTGAAGTACCGTATGTGATGTGCGAAAGAGTGCGCATGTAGATGTTAGGTATGTGAAAGAGAGATATGACAAAAGTAATGATGTGTCAGTAGTGAGTTAAAGGTGTGATTGAGGCTGAGGATGTGAATGAAGAGTGCGAGATGTGAATGTAGGCTGCCGAGGATGTGAACTTGTGAAGGAGGGAAGTAATAGGAGCGGTTAGGTGTGAGTAGTGAGTTTAAGGTGTGAATGAAAATGACGAAGATGTTAGTGAAGAGTGAGACGTGAGAATTGAGGTGCGAATTGGGTTGTTAAGCGTGTGACGAAAGAATGGATGTGAAGTGAGTTGTGTGTGTGTGTGTGAGAGAGAGAGAGAGAAGGGGGGGGGGAGTAGCATGACTATGTACTTCCACTCTTTTCATCCCTACCTTTTCTCCATTTTCTCTCCGTATCCATGCCTACCCCCATTTTCCGCCTCTCTCATCATTCTCTCCATGTGTCCTTATCTATCTGCCTCATCACCTTTACATTTTCCCTTCCCTTACCTTTACATCCTTCATTGCTTATTTTTCATTTTCATTCTTCACCATTTCCGTGCTAGTCTATTATTATTCTCACTTCCTTTCTCTTTTAATTCTTTCCTAATTCTGTATTCCTCCTTACTTTCACGCCTTCCCTAGTCCTATCTTCTTGTTATGTCTCACCCACATTTCTTGTTTCCTCCTCCTCCTCCTCCCATAGTTTCTAGTGATTTTCATCATCCTTCTCTCCCTACACCCTTTCATTGAAGCTGGGGGAGGGGTTTCAGCTCTATAAAACTCTAAAATAAATACTCAAATACTGGGGTTCAGGCTACAATTAGCGATGAGGCCGGACTTTAAATTGGGACCGTAAAGTCTTTGTGGCCTATGGATCTATGTAACTTTCTTCCCTCCCTTCCTTCCGTCCCTTCCAGTCCTTCTCACGTTTCCCCCCTCCCTTCCCCCCTCCCGCACTCCTTCTCACCCTCCCCCCTCCCATAAACCTGACCAGCCCCAAAAGCACTCAAGCGCGCTAATAAAGTCCAGGACAAGCGCTTGGAGGGAAGCATAGAGGGAGGGAGGGAAGAGGGTAAAGGGAGTGGGAAGGATGGAGTGGGAAAGTGACGAGGGAGGGGAGAGGAGGAAGGGAGAGAGGGAGAAGGGAATGATGAGGGGGTTACCAAGGATGGGAAGGAGTTACCAAGGAAGAACATAAGAAGAGAGGATAACTGCAGTAGGCCGGTTGGCCCATGCTAGGCAGCTCCTAGAAGAGTAACTGAACTACTAGAATGAGATAAGAATAGCAAAGAAGAAGGCTCTCCCCCGCCCTCCAAGCCCTCCAGCCGAAGCCGGCAGGAAAAAGGAATGGGGAGTGATGAGGAAAGGAAGAGAAGGAGAAATGGCGGGGGGGGGGGAAAGAAGTGACCATCAAGGGGGAGGAGGGATTGGGAGGTGATGAGGGGGGTAAGGAAGTGACCATGGGGGAGTGAAGGGAGTGGGAGGTGAAGGGGAAGAGGAGGGCGTAGGGAGATGACAAAGGATGGGAAAGTGGAGTGGGGTTAGGGAGATAGGAAGGAGTGGAGTGGGGTTAGGGAGATAGGAAGGAGTGGAGTGGGGTTAGGGAGATAGGAAGGAGTGGAGTGGGGGTAGAGAGATGACCAAGGAGGGGCTAGGGGGTTTGAAGTCACACATACTCAGACGGCGTGCCTTAGGGGAGAGAGCTGGGTCCACCGATGTTTGGAGATATGCGTGAGGTTAGAAAATGAGTTACCGAAATGCATGAAAGGGAAATCATGCATAAGAGAACTAAATGCATGATAGATTGTGATGGTATGAAATTAGTTACTGAAGCGCATGAGAGGAAACTGATGCTTCATAGGACGAAGTGCATGATAGAGCGTGACGATATCAAATGAATTACCGAAATGCATGACCGGGTAAGAAATGGACAAGACGACGAAACGTATGATAGAGCGTAAAAGGTATGAAATGAGTTATCGAAATCCATGAAAGGAAATTATACATCAGAGGACGAAATGCATGATGGTGTGTGATATGCTAGAGAAATGTTTGAGGGTGTAAAATGTGTCTGTAAAATGCGTGAGAGAATAAATATTTGAGAGGATGAAATGTGTGAGGGGAAATAATACGGGTGGCTGAAATGCGTGGAAGGAAAGTAAAGTGCTCGAGGGAGGTTCAGAGAGAGAAGAGGGCAATAGCAGGGTTGAAGTTTGAGCGCATTTTTAGTTTTCGATTAATGCTTTCTATATAGAGTAGCCTGTTAGTTTCAGTTTGGAGCTGGATGCTTAATTTCTACTACTGCAAAACTACTTATTCCGTTTAGGGAAACCAGTTGCTGCCAGGCGGTTAATAAAGGAGTATAATTTTCCGTATTCCGGATTATAGATTACGTAGGAGTTCCGTAAAGGAAGGAAAAATATGTCTGTTTGTCTTATCATATCTGTCTGCTAGAATACATAAGAGTTCCGTAAAGGAGAGAAATAAATCTGTCTGATTGTGCCTCTCTGCTTGAATATCTGTCCGTATGTTTATCTGTACCCAAACGTCTAATCCCGGAGTTCATCCAGTGTTGCTGCGAGAAGTATCGAGCCAATGCTGGTATGCCTTTGGTTGGTAAAAACTCCTTCAGTACGATGATGTGTTTATTGCATTATTCTGGCCAGCAACGAACGATATTACGCAGCTTTTAAAACACATCCTTGACAGAAGAGTTTAGCTGGAGGGTATTATTGTAGGTAAATATATCAGAAGGCTGTTGGAGGATTGTATTGAGCTAAGAAGGAATGCGGGTATATTTGTTTTGCTCGTATAAGGCATCAGACCACGTTATTCAGTAGTGGAGGACAGATGATTTAACACAGCCGAGGATTAGAGTCAGACGATTTTATTCATATGATTGTTGTGGCCCCAAGCTTATCTGTGTGTGGACCCGGTAGACTTCAGGGTAGAGTTGCCATTTTCCAGCGGTCCATTATCCTCGTTCTGGGAATGGGGAGTGAGCTGAGGGACTTGTTTATAACCAGGCAGCGGAACAGCCTAGTTATATCTGTGCCACCGTGTGAAGGCGTCCCTTTCCAGCACCACTTCAGCTGGTCGAAGCCCCCAACGTCCAGAAAGTTTTAACATACGGAAGGCAGGTTAGATTCCAGCGTGTTTCATATAAAAACTGCGAAGGAAAGAGGGAAATGTATAAAATGCATACAAGAGGGAGAAGTACTGTATATCCAAGAAAATGTTCATTCATTCATTCATTGCCAGACGCCATGTATCCCAAACGGGGTGGCCAAGGCTTAGAGTTAATTGTTTTACAGGGAGGGGCACTACTCCTCCACCAACCCCACTTGACACGTAGGGAGAACGTGTGAGTGTAAAATGCGGTACAGAATGTGTAAGAGAAAGTGGAAAAAAAAATACAAAAGAGAGGCGAAGCAAAAATTCGGTGAGATGAAATGAGTGATGATGTGGAATGAAAGATGAAATTTTTAAAATGCTCAAAGAACAGCAAAATATTAAGAAATGCATTAGTGAAGGGGATAAAAATAGATGAGAGAAGGCAAAATGAAGGAAGCGTAACAGAAAGCAAAACGTAAGAAAAAGTATGAAAAAGAAAAACAAAAATATAAATGTGTAAGAGGAGGCTGTATTAATAAGAAAAGGGTAAGAGAAGACAGCAAAATGCGTAAGAGAAGACGAACTCGGCAGAATTCATGACGAAATCTAGAATATGCGTAAGAGAAAGCGTACCGGTATTGTAATAAATAAAAAAGTGCGTAAGAGAGAAAACGTCAGCGTATATCAGATTTAGGCGTAGGATTCCCTGGATGAGTAAGATTAGTGGGAGATTTGATGCTGAAATTCTGTTTACGTATTTTTTTTTTTTTTTGGGGGGGGGTTTATGTTAGATATTTTTTTTAGTACAGCTATGATTTTTAAAGATTTGTTTACGTATTTATTTATCTTTGTGGGTATGTATATACCGTTTTTTAATATGTACCGGTAAGTGGATTTTTTCATTCAAGACTTGTTTTGTATATTTATTTCTACTGTGGGAAGGGAAACAGTTATTGTATATATTATGTATATTTCATTTTTAAAACTGAATCAACAAGAGATGTTTAGAGGGTTTCATTATGTCTGCATTTTAACCGGATTTTTCGTTTGTGTAGTGGGATAGGGTGAGACATGGTAGGGCAGGATAAGGCAGGGGTGGGACAGTGAGGTAGGGGGGGAGGACAGGGTGGTATAAGAAGGGTAGGGGGGTGGTTAGGTAGGTCAGGCAGCGTAAGGCAGGGTGGTCAAAGAAAGTTAGGTAGAGGGGTGAGGCAGGATAAAACAGGGTAGTGAGGCAGGTTAAGGAAGGGTGGCGAAGGAAAGTTAGGCAGGGTGGTGAGACAGGCAGGGTAGGCTGGGTAAGGCAGGGTCGTGAGGCAGGTTAAGATCGAGTGGTCAAGGACAGTTAGGCAGGGTGGTGAGGCAGGATAGGGCAGGGTGGTGAATGAAGGATAGGCAGGGGTAGTGAGGCAGGGAGGGTGGTGAGGCAGAGTGGTCAGGTTACGTATATATGTAAGTCACGCACGAGAGAGGGGGTCAGGCGGCTGGTGTATGAGGGAGGGGGGCATACAGGGGTGGCATAGCATTCACGGGTGGCTATGTATGGGGTGGAAATACACAGAGTTAACCATTTGGGCGGTTAAGATACATACATTACCTTAGGGGTTGTGTATGAGGTAGAGGTGGGTGTATGAGGGAGGGAGGCATACAGGGAGACAGTATACTCTCTGGTGGCTATGTATGAGGTGTAAAGGCATAGAGAAGATTAAACTATGAATGTGGTGATAGGGTATACACTTTTATGCCCCCCCCCTCCCTTATACCTCCTTATACTGCAGCGGTGTACTGTATGTGGCAAGGATCGTATTCGGATGGTAGGGTATACTTTCAGGATAGTGTGTATGCCCGTATTCCTTATAGCCACTGTAGGAGAGTGTGATGGAGGAGGCTTATGCGGGTGGTATGTTATATAGATGGGTTTTGTAGCGATATGGGATGGGTGGCATACAGGATCCTCTCTCTCTCTCTCGTTTATTTTTTAATTTTTTAACCAAACTAGAATGCTTGAGTGTTCTTTTTTTTTTTTTCACTGGCGATTATGTGTACCAACTCTGTCAAAAATAGCCTTTGTCCTGTATGCTTGTCCTGCCTTGTTGTGTGTGTGCTTTGTGTTGCTGTCTTTCATTTTCCTGTCGGGTTTTGTGTTTAGCTGTCAGTCCTTTCTTTGTCATGCATGTTCCTATGTTTGTGCCTGTATGAATGTATGTATGTATGTTTCTTTCTTTGTGCCTGCTTGTCTCTGTCTGTCTGTCTTGCCTATATTTTTAGTCCTCCTGTCTTCCTGTCAGTCTGTCTGTGTGTCTAGCTCTCCTGTCTGTCTGTCTATCATGTCTCTTTAATTCTTCTGTACCCCTGTCTATCATGTGTGTATTTAGTTTTTCTTCACTCCTGTCTGTAATGTTTAGTTCTGTCTTCCTGTCTACCTGCTCTGGCTTCCCTTCTACCTGCCCTGTCTATATGTAGCCCTCTCGTCTCCTTGTCCTGTCCCTGTCTGCCCTGTGTCTGCCTGTCTGTGTGTCTGCGGGGAGGGAAGGTGTGAGTGTCCCCTTGTACTGTGGAATTCCTGCTTTATCTCTCCTCGAGGTGTCAGGATTGTCCACATAAAAATACCTCTTATCCGGTCCATCCTGTCTGCCTGTCCTGCCTGAGTGTGTCTCCTGTCTGAGTGGCTGTTTGTCCTGTCTGAATCCTGCCTGAGTAGCTGTTTGGCCTGTCTGAGTGCTGTTTGAGCGGCTGTTTGTCCTGTCTGAGTCCTGTCCTTGTGGCTGTTTGTTCTGAGAGTGTGTTCCTTTTCCGGTTGTGTTTGTATTATCATTTATTGTCTGTAGTGTGATGAGTAAGGATGGAACTTTGGGGGATGAAGTGCGTGAAAGGGTACAGCAGGGAAGGAAGGTTGTTGGTACACTGAAAGCAGTGATGAGAAATAGGGAGGTGAGTATGGAAGTTAAGAAGTCACTGTTTGATAGTATTGTGATCCCTACCCTGACGTATGGAAGCGAGGCATGGACCTTGCAAGAGGGGAACAAGTCAAGAGTGAGAGCAGTGGAAATGAGTTACTTGAGAGGAGCATGTGGAGTAATGTGGAGGGACAGGTTGACGAATGAAGAAGTGAAGGAACGCTGTGGGGTGGATGTGGATGTGGTTGAGAAGATTAGGAGAAATACACTGAGGTGGTTTGGACATGTGAAGAGAATGGAGAATGAAAGACTGACTAAGAGGGTGTATGTAGGTGAGGTGGAGGGAGGGAGAGGGAGAGGTAGACCGAGGATGAGGTGGAGGGATGGAGTTGAGAGGTATATGAGGGAGGGGGGGGATGAGTTGGGGGAAGGGTAGTCAAATGGTGGGTGACAGAGCGACTTGGAGGCGTTTTGTCTGCGGCCACCCTTTGCGGGATTAGGGCGTCGGGCTATAGATAGATAGATAGATAGTGTGTGTGTCTATCCTGTCTACGTGCTTTTCTGTTCGTTGAGTAACTGCCTGTCCTGTGGCTGTTGTCCTGCACGAACTGCTTTCTTTTCTGTGTGGTTGTGTCTGTCTGTCTCTCTCAATGCAGCTTTGTCTCGAATTGCAGTCTCCTCTATGTAGATGTCTGTTTGTCTGTTTGTGTGTTTTTTGCTGTGTGAGGTTCTTGCCTGTTTTATATGATGAACAACTATGTCATGTCTGTGTGCATCTGTGTGTTGTCTGTATGTATCTCTGTGTCTTGTGTGTATGTATCTCTGTGTCTTGTGTGTATGTATCTCTGTGTCTTGTGTGTATGTATCTCTGTGTCTTGTGTGTATGTATCTCTGTGTCTTGTGTGTATGTATCTCTGTGTCTTGTGTGTATGTATCTCTGTGTCTTGTGTGTATGTATCTCAGTGTCTTGTGAGTATGTATCTCTGTGGCTTGTGTGTATGTATCTCTGTGGCTTGTGTGTATGTATCTCATTGTCTTGTGTGTACTGTATGTATCTCATTGTCTTGTGTGTATGTATCCCTGTCTTCTGTGGAATTATCTCTCCGTCTGGGTGGTGTTCAGTGATAACAACTTTTCCTTTTATCTCATATCCTTCGCTTTCTTTTCATTCCTGTCTTTTTCCTTTCCTTTACCGCTTTTCTCCTTTTTCTTCTCATCCCGTATCTTAATTTACGTTCCCTTCATTTCTTTCCATTTTCATCCATCCCCTTCCCTTCCCTTTCTGTTTGTTACCATCCTTTCTCTTTTCCTCTCCCTTCCCAGTCTCCTTCCCTTCTTTTCCTTTCCTTCCGCCTACCGTTCCTTGCCCCTCGTCTCCTTTCCCTTCCCCTCCTTTCCTCTCCCTTCCCCTCGCCATACTTACCTGCTTTTCGTTCCTTTCCTTTTCTTCCCCTCCTACCTTTCCTTTCCATTTCGTTTCATCCTTTCATCTCCCTGCCGCGGGCCCTCTAGCGGCGGGCGTGAGAAACTAAAGGCCTCTTCTTCTTTATTATCCCCTCCCTCAGCTTTTATAGGCGGTAATTAAGTCGTAGGATTATGGCTGGGAGAGTGGCTGTGTCTGTTTCTCTCTCTCTCTCACCTGTTGTATTTTATTGTTCTTCTTTTTTTTTTTATTCATGATGATGCCATGTGATTATATTCAACGTTTGAGAGACGTCCTTGGGGTGAAAGATTATAAGCCATTTCCATTCCGATCTTACCTACCAACCTGCCCACCTACCTGTATCTCTCCTCCCACCTAATATACCTACCTTCCTTCCTAACTACATATCGGATGTATAGTACCTACTTACCTCACTACTTACCTTCCTACTTCGCGTATCTCTCCACCTATCTAATATACCTACCTGCCTACTTACTTGCCTTCCCACTTGCCTACCTGCTTACCCTCCTACTTGTGTTAACCTTCCCTCTCCCTACTTACAGCATCTTTCTCCCTTTCGTTCTCTTCTTCGTACCTACCTTGCAATACATAGTCGAGTGCCTACTCTCCTACCTGCTTACTATTCAGCCTGTGCATACTGTCCTCCCTTCCTAATTACCTACTTCCATCCCAGTCTTCCTCCTTCCCTGTCTCTCTCTCTCTCTCTCTCCTTCATACTTCCTTTCCGCTGTCTATGTATATACCTACTTTCCGCCTGTCCTTCTTACATATGCCTGCCTCCCTCTCTGTTTCCTTACGTATGTCTATTTCCCTCCCTCCATCCCTCGTTACCTACATGTGCCTACTTCCCTCCTTCCCTCCCTCATTACCTACCTACCTTCCTATACCTACCTCCCTCCTTCCGTCCCTCAGTACCTACCTACCTTCCTATACCTACCTCCCCCCTTCCCTCCCTATGCAAGCCTACCTCCCTCGCTGCCCATGCCTCCCTCCCTCCGTATGCCTACTTCTCTCCCTCCCTCCCTTCCTATGCCTACCTTCCTCCCTCCATCCCTCCCTATGCCTACCTTCCTACTCCCCACCAGTACGATAAACATAACATTAGCATTTTAAGACTTCCTTACCTAGGCCGGAAAAACACAAAGGCGAAAACTGCCTTAAGAAGCAAGCCGACAATAGCCCTTAACGACCTAATTATTGGCGGGAACTACCTGAGGCTCGTTAGGCACTGTTTATGTGGGAAAGGCAGGCGATAGGTGAGGGATTGGTTCATTGGAGTTGTGTGGGTAGGCTGTCTGGAGAGAGAGAGAGAGAGAGAGAGTTTGGTTCATTGGGATTGTGTGGGTATATGTTGCTTCCGCTCGAACTGCAGACTCTAGGCATATACAGAGTAGGTGACGAACGCGCCGCCACTGAGCCACTGTAGCTCCAGTGTAACTCGTAACGCGGAGGGAAACAAAAAAACTCCAAAAATGATACGCTCTTCCTTATATGAGAGGGCCTACAACATGGGTGACGGGGAGGTGTGTCAGGGTCCATGATTAGCCCTTGACCTCACCACTACGATGACGTCTTAGTGTAGCTTATTCTTGCTGACACGAGATTACTTTATTCAGTTTAGGGGAAAAAAAAAAGTGTTGATTTTTTTTTAGGATATACCGTACCTAGGCTGACCCTTCCAGTTTGAAAAGCCTCTCCTAGCTAAATAAAGCCGCCTTATGGTTAGCATAAAAAATCAAACGTCCTCATGGGTAAGGGATCAACACCTGCACAGCGATGACATGTTTTGTATAATCGTGCCATATCCAGACGATTTTATGGAACTTAATAAAAATAAAAATTGGGGGATTAATTTAGCCTCCTTTAGCTCCTTCACCAAGCTAATAAAATGGTCTGGCGGTAGCAAAAATAGACAGATTCCCGATTTTTTTTTTTTTTTTTGTATCTCTGTCTTCATACAAATTTATACATCATAGAAGGAGATCCTCGAGGTGAAGGGGTCAAATCCTTCATTAATCTCTTCACCCCGCTGACGTCCTTTTTTTATTAGTTACCTGCATACTATTTATTTGTATATTTTTATAGTTAGGGTAGACGTTTGGTAGTAAAGGGGTTTATGAAGGCTGCCCTGGTTTAATTCGCTCTCTCTAGAACTGGAATCGTCAGGAGATAGCTAGGGAAAGGCGTGAGAGACGTCCTAGGGCTGAATGGGTTATCCCTTTACGGCTGGGGTGTCTTCCTCGGTGGAGTACAATACCGTTTGGATGGTCGGTCGATTGGTAGATAAGTTGATTGGTTGGTCGATAGGTAGATAAGTAGGTAAGTGGGTTAATAGGCTGGTAGGTAGATTGATAGGTTGGTTGAGAGGTAGGTAGGTATGTTCGTAGGTTGATAGGTTGGTAGATAAATTGGAGAATATGTAGGCAAATAAAGAGTAGAGGAAGAAAAGGAAATTAACCGGTTGGAGAAAAGATGAGAGGAAGAAAGAGAATGCTGATGGTGGAAGGAAGGGAGCAGGGAGAAAGTTGGAGGAGGGAAGGTTGAAAAAGTGGGGCGGGTGAAGGGAGCAAAGTGAAATAGCAGAGAGAGAGAGAGAGAGAGAGAGAGAGAGAGAGAGAGAATGCAGAGTAAGAACCAGTATGATGATGGCGTTTTTATTTATTTTTTATACAGTCAGTCAATTTTTTTCTGTTTAAAGCCTTATGTGGCAGAGAGAGAGAGAGAGAGAGAGAGAGAGAGAGAGAGAGAGAGAGTACATATAGCAATCGCGGACGAGTCTTTGGCACGCCTAAACGGATTAACTTTTTTTTTTTCTTCTTGATGGAGGCAAAAGGAACTTGTTTTTGATGCATCCACTCAGCTCCATCATATTTGTACTCACCACACTCTTCAACAACGGTATATCCTCGTACCTTCAGCCTCACCCAGCTCAGTGCTTATTTTATCTCTCAGTATCCCCAGCCTGTTTCTCTCTCTCTCTCTCTCTCTCTCTCTCTTTGTGTGTGTGTGTGTGTGTGTGTGTGTGTGTGTGTGTGTGTGTAATATCTTCAAAACACACCGTTACTTCTCTGGTGAGTTCAGATTCTCAGTAGTTAGGCGTGCTGAACCGACTCCGTGTTTTCCTTAGGCATTCATAGTTACCGACTCTGTTCAGCGGTGTTATTTACCTCTGTAGGGAGTACAACCCTTATGTGTGATGGAGGTCATCACTTACATTACTTCTAAACAGGGTCCAGTTAAAGCCATTGCGTCTAATCAGTCCTCTTATGACTCCCTTCAGTCCCTCTGTCTTCGCCGCAGAGTTGCCTCATTTTCTCTGCATTGCCCATCTGAGCTCAATGTTTGCATGATTTACCCATTACGACAGGCACGCAGCACCCATCTAACTACACACTTCCATCCCTTCTCTGGGCAGCTACCTAATGTAAACGTTATCCAGTGTTCTCAGTCTTCATGTACTGTACACAACTGGTCTACTCATTGAAGCAGTTTTCCTCATTGCATCCATCGACTCTGCCCAGGCATCTCGAAATGAAAATGTTGTTAATAATGGCTTTCTGTAATAACTTTTCATGTGCACGAACAAGTTTGGAAACCTCTCAGTAGTTCATTCTTTAAAGGTGTTTTGAGAGAGAGAGAGAGAGAGAGAGGAGAGATTCTCAAGTAGGACTGAATCATTAACAATGGAGGCAGCTCAGTGATTCCATCTTATCTATGGGGTCAGTCGGACAGGTAGTGGCTAGGCTGGGTGGAGACTCAGTAGGCAGGCAGGCAGGCAGGCAGGTCGACCAGGAGACAGACAGACAAGCAGCGAAGTAGGCAGGTCGACAAGGAGACAGTTAGGCAGGCTGGGAAGTAGGCAGTTCGACAAAGAGACAGGCAGACAGGCAGTAAGATAGGCAGTTCGACATGGAGACATATAGGCTGGCAGGGAAGGAGGGAAGCTTAAGTGGATAGCCAGGCAGGGAGGGAATAATGGAAGTTGGGAGGGAAGGGAGCCAGGAAGGAAGGGACTGAGGCAAGGAAAAATGGAGGCAGGCAAGCAGGTGGAAAGATAAGGAGGACTGTAGGGTTAAAGTAAAGACGGTAGGGAGGGAGGCATACAGGAAATATATAAAGGTAGACAGGGAGGCAGACAGGCAGAGATATGCGGACATGTAGCATGAAAGACAGGAAGACAGGTAGAGAAATATAAACACAGATAGCATGAAGGTTGGGGAAATAGACAGGAAAGTATGGAGGTAGGCAGGGAAGCAATTAGGCAGAAATATAGTGAGACAGGCAAGTTCGAGGAAAGGGAGGGAGATAGGCAGGCTGGAAGGAAGGAAAGGAAGAGTGGAGGCAAACAGGCAGGCAGACAGACAGTCATGGAGGCAAATGATGTAGAGAAGGGAGAGGTGGAGAGACTATTTGGGTCACAGTTGGAGGTATTTTGATGATGATGGTGGTGGTGGCGGTGATGATGATAGGAGTGGCAGGAAGAAGTGAATGGGAGGTGTGTTGATGATGATGATGATGATAGGGGTGGCAAGAGGAAGGGGATAGACAGAGGAAGTGAGAAGTGGGGGGATAGAAAAAAAGGATAGGAAGAGGAAGCGAGGAGATAGGAAAAAAGGATAGAAGGAGGAACAGAGGAGAGGAGAGGCAGGCAGGCATGCAAATAAGTAGCCAAATTAGGTAAGTAGGCAGACTGGGAGGTTGGCAGGTGAGAGAGACAAGCTTGAGAGGAAGCGGTTTAACGAGGCAGGCAGACAGTCAATGATGATGATGATGCAGCTGCTGCTGATGATGATGGTGATGATGATGATCATGATGATGGGAATAGGAGTGGGGAAAGGAATTATGGGAGGATTTAAAGGGAGGGACGAAAAGAAAAAAGGACGGCGATATTGAGGTAGGAATGTGGGAGAGGAGGAAAAGTGGGCAGGGGTTAATAATATGGGGAGAAAGGGAGGAAGAGAGAGAGAGAAAGAGAGAGAGAGGGGGAGGGAGGGAGGGGAGGGAAGGATATATATCAAGAAGGGTTTGTGGGGAGGGAGGTACATAAAAAACTAATATCAAGAGAAGGAAAAAAAACATATTGAGAACCCCATTAGAGGAGTAAAGGAGAGGCGGTTAGGGCGGAGAGGGAGGAGGGAACTGGAGCAGGTGGAGGGAGAGAGAGAGAGAGAGAGAGAGGGAATTTCACTTCTGCGTTGCTTGCTTGCTTACGGCACTGCAATTTTATCTTACCTGATATGAATAAGTCCGTGTAGGTGAACAGAATGAGTAAGTAGAGAGATGAGGAGGGAAAAAGGTGTGTGTGGGGGGGGGGGATTAGGAGAAGAAAGAGTGGGTGGAGGGTAAAAGAGAATGAAGGGAAATAGAGGGTATAGAGGAAGAGGAGGTTGAGATGGGAGGATGGAGAGAAAAGGAGAAAGGTAGAGAAGTGAAAGAGTGAGTGAAGAGAAGTGGAGGATGGGGAGAAATGAAAGGAGGAGGCAAAAGAAGGGTGGAATGAAAAGGAAGATGGAGGAAAGGTAGGGTGGAGACGAAAGAAGGATAGTGAGAGAAGGTGGATGAGGAAGGATAGTGAGATAAGGTGGATGAGGAGAAGTCGAGAACAGAAAGGAAAAGGGAGTGCAGGGAAAAGGAGGATGGAGGGAAGGAGAGGATGGAGAGAAAAAGGTATGTGGAGATAAAAGGGATGAAGAGAAGGTTAGAGAGAAAGGGAGAGAATGATAGTTGGAGAGAAAAGGAAGAGCATGGTGTGTGGTGAGAAAGAAGAGGAAGTAGAGGGAGAGTTAGGAAAACGTGAGATAGAAAATTGGAAGTAAAGGGGGAGGTTGGAAGATACATTAAGTGGAAATCAGGAGGACAGACAGACAGACAGACGATGGTAATATTCCACCCGCATATTGTGTGGTATTACTCATCTTCTGTCCCATCCCTCCCCTCTCCCATCCCCTCACCCACACCCTCACCTTCCCATTTCCCCCTTTCTTTCACCACTTCCTTCCCCCCTTCATTTCTGTCCCAACCCCTACTTGTATTCCCTTTCCCTTATCCCCTTCCCCTCTTGCTTTCCTCCTTCCTCTTTTCCTCTTTCCCTGTTCTCATCCTCTCCCCCTACCCCAGTACACTCCGTTCCGTCCCTTTATCCCTCTTCTTCCATCCTGCCGTCTGTCCCTCATCTCCCTTTCTTCTACCCCCTCTCTATCCACGTCTCCTTCTGTCCACCCTGTTCCCAATCACCTCTTCCCTCTCCTTTATCCCTCCCCCTTATCCCTTTCTCCCCTTCTTTCCTTCACTTAGTCTCCCCTCCCTTTCCCTGTCGTCACCTTTCTACCACCTTCTTACTCCTTCCCCTGTATTGCTAGGGAGCCACGTCAGCAAAACACATTGATTGAGGGAGCCGCATCTACCACAGTCATTGTACACATTAGCACTATATCCTTTGGCTGTACACACAATATATTTAGTAAAATGAAAGAAGATAGAACATTGAACACGTATAAATCTTACTATTAGTCATTATGCCCGTACACATATGGTAAGTAAATTTGTCTGCTCACATATTTAGTAAAACATAATTAAACTTAATATGTACACCATATTGAGCAGACAAACTCAGAGGTGAGATGATTTTTACTGTTCAGTCATTAAGAGGCACATCTTGTATTTTTGTGCCGGATGTTACACACACACACACACACACACACACACACACACACACACACACGCAAATATATATATATATATTTTTTTTCTGGGAGACACATAGATCGTCACCAATGAGGGTCGTATTCTAGATTGAAGGCTTCAGTCTTCGTAGCACGCTTTTCTTAGCGATTTATTATGCTTGTTAAACCTTGATATTTCCTTTTATGGTGGTTATAAATTTTTTAGTATAGTTTGCCTCTGAAGCATACAGAGGATTAAAAGGTCTAGTATGTCAAATAAATCGCTGAGGAAGAGGTGCCACGTAGCCGCCCAGAAAACAGCCCTTCCTACCCCTTCCCAGCGCACTCCATCTCCCAACGTGCCCCACCTCCCCTCCCCTACCCCAGTCCTCCTCCTCTACCCCTTTCCCTCCCCTTTCTCTCCTTCGTCACGACACCCATTGTACCTACCCATAATCTCCCTTCCTATTTACTCCCTTCTCTTCTCCCCTTTCTATCCGTCTACCCATTCCTGTCATCTTTTTCTTCCGTTTCTCTCTATCATCTTCTCTTTCCCTACCTTCATTATTTTATCGTTAGATTATTTTTTCATTTTCTTTTTCTTCATATACTGGTGTTCATCAGTTCACCCATATATTCATAGCTCGCTCTCTCTCTCTCTCTCTCTCTCTCTCTCTCTCTCTCTCTCTCTCTCTCTCTCTCTCTCTCTCTCTCTCCATCTATCTATCTACATTATCTGTCTCCATCCATCCATCCACCCGTCTCTTCCTCCTTCCTTTTTTCTCCTCCCTAATCTCCATTCAATGGGCGCTGGTAATGAAGAATATCTGCCTTCACATCCCATTCATGAGAGAGAGAGAGAGAGAGAGAGAGAGAGAGAGAGAGAGAGAGAGAGAGACAGACAGACAGACAGACAGACAGAGAGAGAGACAGACAGACAGACAGAGAGAGAAGAGAAACGAGGAGAAAGGAATGAAAAAATAAGGAAAGTAAAAGATAATATTTTGATGTGTAATGTACTGAAGATGGTGGCTGTATGCTGTTTATGTGAGTGTGTTTACGGGTCAGGCTTGTTTATTTGTTGTGCTGTACTGTGAGAGCCGCCAACACACACACACACACACACACACACACACACACACACACACACACACACACACACACACACACACACACACACACACACACACACACACACACACACACACACACACACACACACACACACACACACACACACACACACACACATTTATTTTAACATTTACAGTGTTTTTCTTCATTAATCATTTTTCATTCATCATCACTCCACTTCTTACGCATCCACCCTCTCACTCTTACCTTTCTCTCATCGTCCTTCCACCCAACCACCAGTCCATATGTGCCAGTCTACCCACCCACTCAAGCCACTCTTTCATCTCGTCCCCACCCACTTACCTTTATTTCCCATCCCACCCTTCTCACCCACCCCTCCACCCATCAGCCAGCCCACCTACCTACCCGTGTCCACCCATCCACCAGCTCACCCACTCACCCACATTTCCCAGCCCACCCACACATACCA
The DNA here is from genome assembly GCF_032717465.1 of Coenobita brevimanus. Lineage (NCBI taxonomy): Eukaryota > Metazoa > Arthropoda > Malacostraca > Decapoda > Coenobitidae > Coenobita > Coenobita brevimanus. Next base: position 7,034,049 of record NC_136978.1, read on the forward strand.
CCATCCCTCAGCCCCTTTCCCTTTCTGGCCGCCCTCTCCCCACCCACCTATTCTCCCGACGCGCCTGTGAGTGATGACCCTCTTACACCCTCCCTCCATCCCTCCACCCCCCATAAATACACATACATGCATATGTACACACACACATATACTAACACACTCAGAAGTATGAATTTACAATAACATTCTCAGATACACGTACATACATAGCCTCAATAGACACACAGATATGGGTACATTCTCTCTCTCTCTCTCTCTCTCTCTCTCTCTCTCTCACACACACACACACACACACACACACACACACACACACACACACACACACACACACACACACACACACACACACACACACTCCCCTCACTTTCCCCTTCTCACATTGCCATGCCCTTATCCTTATCTGTTATCATTATCATATTACACCAGACCATCACCCTCTGTGCTGCCCTCCACACTAGCATAACTTTTTCACTTATCTTTATTCATCCCCCTCCCTTCCTCTCTCCTCCCCTCCCCTCTGTGATCTCATTTTCTCTCCTACCCCACTCCTCCTTCCCTGACCCTCTTTCTTCGCTCCTCTCCCATCCCTCTTTGCTCCCCTCCTTTCCCATCCTTTCTCATCTTCCCTCTCCTCCTCTCCCAACCTGTCTCCTCTTCCATCTTCTTTTCCATCCCTCTTCCCTCCCCTTCCCTCCTCCCTTTCTTCCTTATCCCTTTTTCTCTCCTACTTTCCTGGCGTTCCATTCCCTCCCTTCCCCTCCCCATCTCTTCTCCTCATCCTCCCTTCTTCCATCCTCCCTCTTCCCCAGTACCTCCCTTATCCTTTCCTTCCCTCTCTTTTATCCTCCCCTCAGTCTCTTCTCCCCATCCATACTCCCCCTCTCCCATTATCAGCCCCTCATCACATCGCCTCCCTCTCCCCTAACCCTTTCTCTACTTTACCAATCACCCCGCCAACCACTCCGCCCTTATCTACGGCATTCATTAACCCACATCATCCTATCTTTATTTCTCTCAATCATCCACCCATATCAAGCTATCAGTGGTCTCTTCAGCACGAGGACGCCTCATTTTTATTCCTGTTACCTCTAGACTGTTTTGCTGGATTTGGGAATGCTCTCTGTGCAAGTGGTTATTGAAGGCCATATCTAACTCCTCCAATATTAAGTCTCCCATTAGCTGCATAAAATCAAAGGGAAAAATAACATGACTTCATCGTGAAAGAGAGGCCCATATCTCTCATACTTCTTTTGTAATTTCCTTCATACTTCAGCTAGACGATTTTATTCAGCTTATTGAAGATCTGTTGGCCATGTTAGTGTCGCCATTACCATTTTTTACCTCTATAATATTCTTGCTTTGACCTGACGATTTTACGCAGCTTAGTGGAGACCTCTCGTATTGTCCATACTTGAGTCACTTGTCTTTATTTCTTACCCTTACTCGTCCTTGTCTTTATTTTTCACACTCATTCGTCCTTGTCTTTATTTATCACACATTCGTCCTAGTTTTTATTTTTCACTCTTTCGTCCTTGTCTTTATTTTTCACACTCATTGGTCCTTGTCTTTATTTTTCACATCCATTCGTCCTTGTCTTTATTTTCTCACTCATTCGTCCTTGTCTGTATCTTCCGGCAGACTCAGTCATCTCTTTATTTTACTCTCTGTCACCCAGTTCGTCTGCTTGCATAAACTTCAGTCATCTGTCTTAATATAATGCTCTCAGTCTCCCATCCTTACCTAATCGCTTTCATGATGATTGATTGAAATATAATGATGGATGTCAGGCTAATGGAGGTTGTAGATAAGCATTGTGATTTATTGAAATTTTAGTGACAGGGAACTTAGGATAAAGAAGACTACTGATAAGGACAGAGTGGAGTGAGAATAACATAGGTAATTACTGGAAGCTACGAATGTGGATGGTTGATTGAATGAAATAGTATTTATAGGGAACTTAGGGTAATTAGAGACTGATATAGGTGAAGTAACTGATAAAATAAATAAGTTAATTGCTTACATTTGTGCCTTGAACTCGTGGAGAAGGGATTTAAGAGTTCATGTATATATTTCCATTGCATTACTTGGGTCAGAATGTACCATAATGGTTATGCAAGAAAAGGTTACATTGCTGTCGATGTTCATGTGTTTCTTGCCAAATATTTATGAAGCCTAAGCTAAACATGGCACCAGTGACATCAGAGGGTGTACAGACTTTCTTCGATGACCTAGGCCTATTTCTGCAAACCTCTTCCTGCATCACGGGGTTATAAAGGAGAGACTTGATATCCTGTTCGCCGTAGTAAATGGGTGAAGTAAAAAGGAGGGTTTAAGAGAAGAGTAGGACAGCTGCAAGATACATACTGTAAAACATGGTGGTTATACCCGCCGATGTGGTGTAGGTTTTGGTTATTTTGATTATTGCGGACAGGCATCAGTTCATGAGCGTCAATTCCCTCCAGACGTGAGACCAATATCAAACCTACTGAGATACCGGATTGCAAAGTTAGCTAAAGGGAGTTCTACTCTCTCTCCCGGACTCCCAGTCTTTCAGGAGTAAAGTTGTTATCGTATCACAGTCCTTTACTCTCAGCTGCAGCCGTCCTTCTCTCACATGTCCTCCGTCCTGCACTTGTCCTACCTCACGAGACCCTCGCAACACCCCCACCTCACCCTAACCCTTTCCACTCACCAGCTGTTAGGTGTGATTGGTCTACAAAGGACCCCTCTTTCATCCTTTCGTCCTTGAAGGGGGAGGGGGGGGTCGGCGCGTGCACTAGATGATGTAGGAGACGGGGAGGGGGAGAGAGGGTGAAGGAGAGAGGGACCCATTGACTTGAACTATCAACTACCATCATCTCGTGTTTCACCGTCTGTTCCTTGTCTGTCCTACATTCCTTCTAACTCCCCTATGACCTACCCATTTACCTAGATGATAAGAGTTAAGGGAGGGGGAGAGGGGAGGAGGCGGTAAAGGAGAGAGGAACTGGCTACCATCACAGTTGTCTGTTTCATCGTGTGTATCGTGTGTGTGTCCTACCATCCCCGCATAATACCACTGTCTTATATTCTTCATCACCGTCTCTGCCTCGTATCTGTCCTTCTTTCCTTCACCATACCTATGTCAACTACCACTATCCTGCTTCACCGTCTGTGCCTAGTGTCTCTCCTATCCTCTTCCATCATACCACCGTCTCTTATCTTCTTTTTTACCTGAATCCTGTATCTGTCCTTCTCTCCTTCACCGTACCACTGTCTTCCTTCATTAGCAACTGTTTCACCGTGTCTTCCTTGTATCTATCCCTCCCTTCTTCACCACACCACTGTTTCCTATCACTGTCGTCTGTTTCACCATCTGTGCCTTGTTTTCTTACCATCATCTCTCTCTCTCTCTCTCTCTCTCTCTCTCTAAGGATGAGGTGGGGACAGGGAGTGGGAGCGGTGAAGGAGAGAAGAGAATGAAAACAGAGGCAGTGAGGGAAAGGAAGAATGGGGAATAAACGAGAGATGGATAACATAGATCAAGGAAAAGGAGAATTATGGAAATAGGAGGAATGGAGAGAGAGAGAGAGAGAGAGAGAGAGAGAGAAGAAAATGGGTCCTTTGATTCTATCCTCCCCAGTTTAGACCAACCCTGTGGAGGATAAGAGAGGGAAGGAAGGAGGAAGAAGGAAGAGAGAGTAAGATAGGAAGGAGGAAAGGAGGGAAAAGAGGAGGAGCAAAGAAAAGAAGGGAGAGACAAATATGAAAGACGAGAGGAGGAAAGAACATGAGAAAATGAAAGAAAAGGAGAAAGAAATAACTGTAGCCTAAGAGAGAGAGAGTGAGCGAGAGAGAGAGACGCAGACAGACAGACAGACAGACAGACAGATGGATAGAGAGATAGAGAGTAAAAGGAATATATAAAATTAAAAAGAAAGTTAAAGGTGAAAGGGAAGAGAAAAGTAATAAGTCACATCCTTGAGACGGCTCGTGTCCAAGATAAGGAGAGAGAGAGAGAGAGAGAGAGAGAGAGAGAGATGGAAGGAATAGATAGAAAATGGAAAAAGTAGAGGAGAGAAAGGAGGGAGGAGGGGATTAGAAGCAACTAAGGAGAGAAGAGAAGAAAAGAGGGAGGTGGAGAGGAAAGGAGAAAGGTGAGAGAGAAAGAGAGGAGAGAAAACAGGGAGTGAGGGAAGGAGGAAGAGAGAGAAAATATGGGGAGGGGGAGGATGAGAAACGGTGAGGCGAATGAAGGAGGGAAAAACACGAGGAAGAAAGATTACAGAGGGTTAGTGGAAGAAAAAGAGACGCCGTTTTAACTTATTATATTTTGTATTATGCTTGAGCAGAGAGAGAGAGAGAGAGAGAGACACACACACACACACACACACACACACACACACACACACACACACACACACACACACACACACACACACACACACACACACACACACACACACACACACACACACACACACAAGAAAGAGTACTGTAAAACTGGAAATAAACAATGATAAAAGTAGAAGGAAAGGAGTAAAGAAAAGGGAAGAGGACAAGAATGACGAGATGAAAGAGAGAGAGAGAGAGAGAGAGAGGAAGTGAAGAAGAAAGAAGTAAATGTGGTAAGAAAGAGAAAAGTATTAAGTCATGTCCTTCAGACGGCTCGTGTATGAGATAAGGAGAGAGAGAGAGAGAGAGAGAGAGAGAGAGAGAGAGAGACAAAGACAGAGACAGACAGACAGACAGAGTGGGGAGGGTAAGAGTGGGTAGATGCAGACACGCGTTCTCATCATCATAGCATTAGTCTCTCTTTCTCTCTCTCTCTCTCTCTCTCTCTCTCTCTCTCTCTCTCTCTCTCGTTATTTCTTCGTCTGTTCTCCTCTCTATGTCTCCATTCGTCTCCACGCCTCTCCTTTCCCTTCCACTCTCCCATCCTTTCCCCTGTCCCTTCCCTTCCCCTCTTCCTTCCCCTCCCCTCTTCTCTCCCTTTCCACCTTCTTCGCTTAATCCCCCGCTTCCCTTCCCTGTAAATGTAAGGTGTTCGTGTGTAGATAAGGTGAGATAAGATGGAGGCTGGTATGTCGCATCCTTCTCTACGCGTGTTTCACATCACCTCTTCCCCCCCCCCTCCCTGTTTTTCCTTTTTGTAACCCTGCCCTCTTCCCCCTTCCTTCCCTGCTTATCAGTCCTTCCCCTTCCCTCCCCTCACGTCTCCTCTCCCCTCCCCATCTTTACCTTCTACCCAACCCTGCCCTACCTTACCTTACCGTACATTACCTTACCTTACCCTACCCTACAGTAGCTTTCTGCACCCTTCTCTTTCCTTTCCTTCTGTTCTCTTTTTATCGTTTTCTCATTCTCCACCCCCCTCCCCTTAACTTCCTTCTTCTTCCTTTCCGTCTCATCATTTTCATGTTCACCTTCCTCATCTTCTTTCCCCCTCTCGTGCTGTCATATCCCTCCCCCTCCCTCACCACTCATGGTTCGCAGCTTAGGGGAAATTATGACCACAAGTGGGGCAATTTTGATACTTGTGGGTTAACGGTTGTAAAAAGTAGTGTCATTCACCATCATCGTAAACCGCCTCACGCTGTATTTTATACTGTTGTGTCTGTTACTGAATTCTTTACTATATCCACACCACTGGGTGACAAGCCAAATGGTTTCCTGTACACCAGGAAACCAGTTACTACGCTGAATGGTAACCCTATAACAAAATTTTGGCGCCTGGTGGCTTAGTGGGTAATTATTGCGCTCCAATCGGATTGAGACGGTGAAGGCTTATATCCAAGGGATGGTTGGGGTTGATTGCTCATTTAATGCCACACGGGGATGAGTGAGGCTGGTCACTCTCATCTTAAATGTCGGGACCAAATGCCTAGCCCCGGGCTCCTACGCTCCTCATGGGGCAATGTAGGATTGGATGATGGTTGGATGGATGGATCCACACCACTGCCGTAAGAGCCACTCCAACCTCATTGACAAACTTCTGATTTTCGTTTAGCGTATTAATTTATTAATGTATTCCTTTATTTACTGTACAGTTGGAAATGAAAGATGATATTTATAAACAAAGTACGTGTAGCCCATTTGGTGGTGGTTCTCACCGGGCACCATCTCTTTCTTGGTCCCGTACACTTCGTGCACAAAACATGTTACGAGATAAGGCACAGAGACCCTGAACAAGTAAATGGTAGAATCAGTCGGTAGGTGTGCACAGGAAAGGATTTGTACATTGAGACGCCGCGTCCTGTTTCTGAGATGCAAATTTTGAATGCACCTGCAATGGAGGCGCCACCTTCCGTTGTAGAGCTCGTTCACTGTGCTCGCTTACCGGGTAAGGAAACCTGAAACAAGGCTCTTTGATGTATTTATGGAGTAAAATCACAAGAGTATGAAAACTAAAGGTACAAGTCTGTTTCTTGGAGTTTCTTGGGAAGTATGAGGCAGCTTTGCCTGCAATACCGGTGTTGGGCGGTGCGGCCATATTATTCCTATTCCATAAATAAAAAAGGGGACGGTGTTCCAGTCCTACATTCCTGACTCTTATAAACGCCATTAATCACACGTAGGTTACAGCAGTAATTTCTGTCATCTCTGTCCCCAAGATGGCATTGCAGTCATACATATTGTACATCATACCGTTACTTCTTATATATGTTATTCCCATTCTTTTTATATGGAATCCCAAACGTAACCTCCGGCTAAGTTAGTTCTCAAAAAACTTGCCTACACTAGTGGCAAAACTATCCATATGAGGTAATGAGTATGGACAAAAGTGGATAATAGGGCAATGGACACAAAAGGGTTGTGACCCCTGGCTATACCTTCCTTTCTTACCTACCCACCAGCCTGCATACCTACCACATACCTCCCTAACCACATACCTACCTTCCTTATTATCTTTTTCCCTTTTTAGTTCTGCCGACCTACCTACCACACACGTACCTACCTGCATACTTACTTACGTACATACCTACCCACTTATCTCACTACCTCCTTCCCTCCTTAGCTCAGCAACCCTTATTCTTCACCCCCCTGTCTCTCCTCCATCGTGACTCCCTTCTCCGATCTTCCTTTTCTCAACCTTTCCCATCCCCCCCCCCTTTCTTTTCCTCCCCTACACTCTCCCTCTCGCGCTTCCATCCTGTCTGTTTGTCTGTACCACCTTGCTCCCTGCCATTCCCATGGTGGAGTGCGAAGGGCAGTGGGCTGTGGTCTAAAAGGACGCGAAATGGATCCCAGGCTGGGACAGTGTTTAATGAACTTCCACAAGACCCACCGGTATGTCATAAAAACACTCCCTTTAATGCATCACAGAATCCTGAATGAGACAGCCGTGACATGTATCCAGTGTGGACGATGAATAATTAGCTCCTAAGCTGCTCGTGGCACGAACGAGAGCTGCTGAGCAGCAGGAAGCGAAATGTATAATCTATGCTCAGAGTTGGTAACATGAAAAGAAAAACTTTTCTTTTCCCACCTATCCCTTTCCTAGCCCCTCCCATCCCTTACCTCTCCTTCCCCCCTCACTAATTGCCCCCTGACAACTGTAATTGCAGGTTCCTTATGACCAAATCTAACGCTCATCTTAACTGCCAGCAAAATGGTGAGAATGGGCGCTCGCAGAGGAGTAATATGAAAAAGAAGGTGGGAGAACAGTACCGCACACCTTTTAGCTCTTGACCCATTCGCTACTCAGTTGAAATATACTTGTTTGGCTGTAATGTGACGTTTTATATTCTGAAGAACACTAGATGCTTTTATTCGGTCTAGGAGAGATCCCTGGGGCTGTAATGATAAAGCGTGAATCCCAGAACTGGACTGCTTAATCTAGGTGTGATCTAACTAAACTGAAAAAGAAAATGTACAGGGAATCAGACAAGTAAAGTGTTAGACAGACGCTAGACAGGGGTAAAGTACCAGAGAGACAGACAGACAAAGACGCAGTTGAATATATAGATGCAAACAAAAGACATACGGAAGAGTAGATGGGGGAGGGTGAGAGAGAGAGAGAGAGAGAGAGAGAGAGAGAGAGAGAGGAGGGGGATGAAATTTCAGACAACAGACAGACAGACGGAGACAGACAGCCACTATCGATTCCGCCGACCCTGAGGCGATGTGATTGGTGAGAATTTAATAAGCAATCAGAGGTGGGCGGGCAGGTGTGGGCGCGGTGGGTGGCGGGGAGAGAGAGAGAGAGAGAGAGAACGATAAGTGTGTATGAAACAGACAAGTCAAAAGAAAGAGAGAGAGAGAGAGAGAGAGAGAGAGAGAGAGAGAGAGAGAGAGAGAGAGAGAGAGAGAGAGAACAATAAGTGTGTATGAAACAGACAAGTCAAAAGAGAGAGAGAGAGAGAGAGAGAGAGAGAGAGAACAATAAGTGTGTATGAAACAGACAAGGCGAGAGAGAGAGACACACACACACACACAAACACAGACAGACAGACAGACAGAGAACAATGAGTTTGTATGAAACAGACAAGTCGAGAGAGAGAGAGAGAGAGTAGGGCTACATATGTGTACGCCCCACTGCTCTTCTCTAATTGTTTTCTCTTTTTTTCCCCTTTTTATATCCTGACCTTTTTTGGTATTTAAGTTTTTGTGTGGTTCTCTCTCTCTCTCTCTCTCTCTCTCTCTCTCTCTCTCTCTCTCTCTCAGAGAAGTACGTACATAAGGAAGGAGAGGAGAAACTGAGTGAATGTAGTGAAGAATATAGGACTATGAATAGGAACGCTAAGGAGAGTAAGTAAAGAAAAGAGGAAGATGTAGGAAGGAAGGAAGGCAGGTAGATAGAAGGAGGGATGGTAAGAAAGAGGAGGGGAGGATAAGAGAGAATGGTAGTGAGAATGAAGGAAAAATAGAGGGACAGGAAAGCAGAAGAGGAAAAGGAGGAAGGAGAGGATAGGAGGGAGAAGCAAGGACACAGAAAAGTAGGGGTGGAAGGATGGCATTGTGAAAGCAGGCAGGCTGATGAGATGAAAATGGGGGACGAGGGAAAGAAGGTACAGAAGGAGGGAGACTGAAAAGAAGAGAAAGAGAGGAGAGAAGGAAGAGTGGAGGGAGGAAAGAAGGAAGGAAGGGAGAGTAGGAAGGAGGGATGGAGGGTAGGAAAGAAATAAGAAGAGGAAAGAGTACGGGTGGAAGGAAGGGAGAGAAGGGAGGATGGAGGAAGGAAAGCAGACAGGCAGATGAGATAAAGGAGGGAGGGAGGGAAATGACCTGAGGCAGAGAGAAGCATATGTGGGGCTTCCGGAGGTGGGAGGAGGGAGAGGTTAAGGAAGGGGGAAAGGTGAGGAGGGGTTGAGGTTGGAGGGAGGGAGGCAGGGGAGGAGAGGTTGAAGAAGGGGAGAGGAGAAGGAAGGAGGAAAGGGGACTTGAGGGAGGAGAGGGAAGGAGATAAGGCAGTGTGTCCCCAGGAGATGAAATTATTGTTATTAATATTGTTGTTGTTGTGGAATGGGTGAGATGAAGGGTAGATGGGTTGAGGCACAGAGGTAGGAAGAAGGGGTGATTTAGGCTGGGTGAGTGAGACAGGGAGTGTCAGTGGGTGGTTGTAAGAATGCAATGGGTGAGACAGGAAGAGGTAAGACAGATATTTAATTCTGTGGCTGCTATGGGTTTCCCGTATCGGTAGTTGAATAATATTTCTGACGTTAGCTAGGTGGTGCTGAAGTGGTTACTCTGCTAAAACCAAAAACCCAGTCTCTAAATGTGAGTCTTAGCTTGTATTCAGTATAGATAGTGGGTATTAGCGCTTGTGAAACTTGTGAAGATATTTGACATTCAACTGCCGAGCCTCAGGGAACGTACGTCGGATTTATGCCCAGAAACTGAAGAAAGTTCGACAGTACCTGTGAAGGGTTAGGATGAGCGAATTGTTGTTATTCTGGTCGTTGTTATAGTCTGTTAGGATAACCCTGTGATCTACTTTGACTGGATAGACCTGCAGCACGGAAATACCCGACAGCATCACTGAGTGGAGGGGGGGGGGGGAGGAATCACAGATGGAAAGTCACAGGGACTACGAGGAATGTTTGGCACGTCATAATGTCATGAAAGTGATTTCTCTAACATTGCTAAGAATAAAAATATTCTTTGTTGGTAAATCATGCAAGGAAAGCTTACATTTCTGGAAAGCTCAAACTGCTCCTGACAGTGGCCACTGTTCCTCGTGCTGACGTCGATAGTCTCACAGTTTGCTTGGAAACCACAACAAAAGCAGTGGTCACCGATGACTTATGGCTATTTTTCGTTGTCCCTACCAAGACGGATTTCTCCCATTCTGACGACGCCACCGTCACTGAACTGCCACTGTTGACTGCCAATACTCGTACCAGACTTTATTTTGAGTTGTGAGAAGGATGAGTTTTCAATACGTGTAAAGTAGAACAAAGATGCTGTTAGTAATGCTAGAGAATGTGCTTTCATACCATATACAACTTTACCAAAGTATTTCTCGTAGTAAAAAATTGTAACTATTTCTCAGACCTTAAATATATTACATGACACCGAATTCTGTGACGAGTTACCATGAATAACGAACTTCCAGACGTTTCTGTCCCGACCAAGGAAAGACCCTGGACCCATGGCTCTCTCGCATCGTATTTCTGTTGCTGTATCGAAGAGTGGGACATTGCGGTTTGTTTTGTCTGATGTAGGGTGCAGTGTTTGGTGGTGTGTGTTTGTCGTCTATAATGGTATAGTATTTAAGATAGTGATAGGAGGTGTCCACGGCGTAGTCTGGCAGCTCTGGCTAGATCTACACTGTCTGACCTTTCAAAATGTGTATTACAGTGTTTAAGCACTTTATACTATAACAGCGTTTTCATTATATTCCGGCTGTGAAGGGATAATTTTATTCAGCTTGGGGCTGAGTTAGGGAACTGGAGTAGTTAGATTCCATGAAAAAACATGCGGTAGACTCTTGGAACTTTACGGGTTTGATATAGCCTTAAAAAATAAACATAGGGGTAGACTTTTGGAACTGTAGGGATCAGATATACCTTTCAAAAATTAATGTAAGATAGTTTTTTGGAACTGGGAGAGTTAGATAAAACGTAGCCTTCAAGAATAGATTGAGAGATATTTGGAATTGGAGGGGTTAGTTGTAGCCTTTAGAATAACCTTATGGAACAGGAGGGACCGCTGAGATCTAGCCTTCAAAAGTAAAGTACAAAAAAATAAATAAATAAAAGCTACTAGTTGCAGGGGTTACTGGCTTTTGCTGTTGGGTAAGGAGATAAAACTGTGGCTAAACGTTTAATTACATGGCGGGGGATATGAATGTGGGCGTGTTGTTTGTATTGGCTCGGCTGTGGTGGTGGTGGTGGTGGTGGATTATGGCGGTAGAGGTTGATGTAGTAACTTGCTGGGGTGGTTTTTGTTTGTCTGAGGGTGAGTGGGTGTGTGGATGTAGCGGCAGGGGTGTTGGGGGTTGCTTTGGCCTAGTATAATAAACTGTTTTCCTTGCATGAGTACGAGAGAGAGAGAGAGAGAGAGAGAGAGAGAGAGAGAGAGAGACAGACAGACAGACAGACAGACAGAGACAGACAGACAGACAGAGACAGAGACAGACAGACAGAGCGTTTGTGTGTGTGTGTGTGTGTTTTATGTGTGGTATCTTTTATGTACCTGATTTTGTGTATCCAGTGACGATACAGAATGTCTTTTCCTGTATTGTTTGGAGTGTGTTCTGGCACCCTGTTCGTCAGGCAGGGAGAGTACGTAGGGTGAGTAGGTAGGGTAGGTTGGTAGTAAGTAAGGCAGGGAGGGTAGATAGGTAGGTAGGTAAGTAGGGCAAATGGGTAAGGTAAACAGAGAGGGTAAGCAGGTAATGAGTGAGAGAGGGAGAATGGAAGTGGGTAGGTAGTTGAGGCAGGGAGAATGGGTATGTAGTGAGGCAGCGAGGGTGTAAGGTATGTAGGTAGTGGGTGAGGCAGGGAAAGATGAGAGGCAAGGGGCAGTAAGGGAAGGAAGGGGCGAGGCAGTGGGTGGGGGGTGTTTGGGGTCAGAGAATACCATGACACGAGAGGAACAACATGCCAGGCATAGAATTTCCGCGTATTAGGGAATGAAAATAAATGGAGAGGGAAGGAAAAAATTGATGGAGAGGGGAAGAGAGGTGGGAAGGCTAGATGGAGAGGGAATGAGAGTTGATGGAGAGGGAAAGAGACTAGATGGAGAGGGAAAGAGAGTAGAGATGGTAAGAGACTAGATGGTGAGGGAAAGAGACTAGATGGACAGGGAAAGAGAATCGATGGAGAGGGAAAGATACAAGGTAGAGTGGGAAAGAGACTAGATGGAGATGGAAAGAGAATCAGTGGAGAGGGAAAGAGAACTCAGCGTTATTAGAGAGACTGTATTAGTACTGTAAGAGATGAAACAGAGAAAAGGAAAACAAATAGATGTCGACGAAAAGGGAAACCAATATCACAATGAATATAGTAGGGAAAATAGAAGGAAAAAACTATTCATATTCTCGCTGTACATTTCCACCCACACCATACCAAAACAAGAAGGTAATAGTCACTGGTAAAGCAGGTATTGGTAGTTATCGTTTCTTCCCTGTTGGATTCCAGCCCCAGATATCTTACCGCGAGGCAGGAATTATTAAACGACGAAAGTAAACGATATTTCAAATGTCGAGAGGCTTCATCTTCTTTATCAGAAATAGTCGGGTGTCAGTGTTCCTTAATTCCGCATGTCATAAAAAAGTACACACACACACACACACACACACACACACACACACACACACACACACACACACACACACACACACACACACACACACACACACACACACACCTTAGCTGTTACCCCGACACGTGAAAGCAAATACTTAGAGATGACAGGTACAAGTTAGTCCCCTCGCAGAATGAGAAAAAAAAAATCATGTGTCCCTGTAAACATGAATTAAAAAAAAAAAAAAAAAGCCAAATCCTGATATATTTAAAGTTCGGAAAGCTTAAGGACAATTTTTGCTAAGTCATTCGGTTACTCCGTTTACGCGTGTACTCAGATTTCGCCTCCTAACTCAAAGGATGTACGGGATATAACGTAAGAGAGAGAGAGAGAGGAAATAGTTATAATGAGAAACAGGAGAGGATGAGGGATGAGAGAGAGGAGGGGTAATGCACTCACGACTTTAGATGGTGGTGGCTGATTGTGGTGGTTGTGGTGGTTGATGGTGGTTGGTGATGGTAGTTGTTGTGATAATGGTTGTGATGGTGTACTGGTGCATTGAATTTTAGGATGGTGGTGGTTGGTAGTCGTGGTTGTTTGGGTAGATGTGCTATAGGGGTGGAAGTGGAAGTTAGTAATGGATAATAGTGGAATTTATGGTGGTGGTGTTTGATGTGGTAGTTGTAATAACGGTGGTGATTGCTTTTTGTGGTGGTGGTGACTGTGGTAAAGTTGATGGTTTTGGTGGTGCTGGTTGCGCTGTGGTGGTGACTGTTGTGGTAGTAGTGGTAATGATGGTGAGGATTGAGTTTGTGGTTACGGTTGTTGTTACGATGGTGGTGGATGGTGAGCGGTCGTTCTTGTAGCGATAATGGTAGAAGGTATTGATGAATGGTGGTTTGTGATTGTTGCTTTTGTTTGTGGCTGTTGTAGTTGTCGGTGTAGCTGTTGTTGTGGCGTGGAAGGTACAAGATACTTCTAAAAGGTATGGTTGGGGTGAAAACAGATTTGGGTAAGATAGAACCTAAGATAAGAGAGGGTTTAGTGCTCTCTCAAGACAGTGGATTGGTTTAAAAGTTGTTGTGGTGGTTGTTATAGTAGAGAAAAGTTGTGGTAGGTATGGTTGTCATCGTATTTATTGTCGCTGTATTGATAAGATGGTTGTGGTCTTTGTTACATGTGTTGTTTGGTAAGGTGGTGTATAATTGAGATAATTCTGGTGGTTGCCATGGTATTGAGTGGCATTTATGGTAGGTGTGGTGGATGCTTGTGGTCCTGTTGGTTGTAATAGTGATAAAAGGTGTGGTTGATGGTGTTTTGGTGATGAATGGTTGTTGAGGTGAAATACAGAGCCGGGTAAGATACAGATGACGATAAGAGAGAGTATTAGTGCCCTCCCAAGAAACTGGAGAGGATGAGATAGAGCTCAGGATAGTGGCGAATTGTTGTGGTGGTGGTTATGGTGTCTGTTATGGTGGTTAGTGGTTGTTGTTGAAATTGTTGTAGTATTGGTGGTAGCAGAAGATAGTAGTGAATGGTGGTGGAGATGGTGGTTACGATGGCTGTTTAGTAATAGCAGCTGTCTTTGTTATTGCCCATCCCTGGTCTGTGTGGCCGTGCAGACCCGTTGATCACAGGTAAGCAACTGCTTTTGTGAGGTCATCCCACCAGTAGGGTATAGTACAGTACAGTACAGTATAGTACAGTACAGTACAGTACAGTATAGTACAGTACAGTACAGTACAGTATAGTACAGTACAGTACAGTAACAGTACAGTAAATACAGTGTGCAGGCTTTGCAGGGATCCGGCGCCCCTTTGTGGCACACAGCGCCTCACTAGGTCGGACCAGGGTCCTTCCACGGCGAGATGCAGGAAGCTATGTGGAGGTTTGGTTCCCGGGTGGACGCCGCAATTACTCCTCCCAGGGTGCACCGCGCCGCCACATGTAGGCTACTCGTCAGCGCCAGTAATTGTTTTGGTGGTGAGTGGTGGTTGAGGGAAAAACAGACCTGACTAAGATAAATCCGCCGATAGGCAAGAGTATTAGCGGCCTTCCAAGACACTCAACCCTCTGTGAAAACAAGTGACTGCCGACGCCAAGGTAAATCCGATTGAATGTTCAAACGGAAGTCACGTACCCGCCGTTATCCGCTCTCTTTTCTTTATCACCGTTCTTCCTTTCTCGTATTTGCTTCCAGTTCGAGCCGGTCAGACTGGTGGACTCATTTCTTTCTCTCCCCCCGTGCCCCCGTTCACCCAGCATTATAACTGAGGACCTGGATGTACTGTGGATCTTGTTCTGGGGTGAGATTGAGACTTAAGGAAAATAAATTGTCTTCCTTAATGACTTTCGGGTAGTAGATAAGTATAAAAACATAAGCCTCCGCCGTCTTACTGTGGCTCTTCATCCTTCCTTGTTTCTTTGCTGTTTCCTTTTCCACATAGTCTTTTGTTCTGAAATTTTGTGTTTGTTCTTCACGTTCTAACTGCTACCATCTCCATTTCTGTATTTCCTTCTTTCCATCCTTCCCTGTTTCTTTACTGTTTCCTTTTGCGTAGTATTTTCTTCTTAAATTTTATGTATCTTCTTCAGTTTCTTATTACTACCATCTTCATATTTCCTTCTTTCTTAATCTACTCTCCTGTCCTCGTTTTCTTTGTTTTCCTCCTTTGTTTCCAGTATTCTTTCTTTACGTTCTTCTATTATGTCTTTCATTCTTGCCTCACTGCCTCCTCCTTCCTTTTCCCATTCCCTTATTTTCTTATTTTTTCACTTACCATCAAACTATCACCCTCTCTCCTTCCCTTCCCTTTCCTTTCTTCCTTCTTTCCTTTTTGTCTATTCATATTATCCTTTTTATGAAGTTATTGGGGAGAAAGAGAGAGAGAGAGAGAGAGAGAGAGAGAGAGTTATGGCTTTGATAATGCACATAATTAGGTAATGATATATGCGGTCACGATAATGAAAAAGACGCTTAAACCCTTTCACCTTTATGACCTCTGTGTTGAATTAGGAATAACCTCTCGAATGGAAGGGGGTAATAAAGGCCATATCTGAGATTCATACAGTTCGGGAAGGAATTTTTATATATTTTTTCTATGACTACGGGATTTTACTCAAGTTAGAATAGAATTGTCGTAGTGAAGGGGTTAATGAAAAGACCTCGTAGTGAAGGGGTTAATGAAGGCTTTTTCTAACTCTTCTAGTGTTTAAGTTTGTTCTAAGTTAAATAGCAAGAGAGAGAGATAAAACTAGGATGTTGTAGGGGAGTGGCTGACTGCTCTCCTAATGTTATAAGAGCTTATGGGACACGAGAGAGAGAGAGAGAGAGAGAGAGAGAGATTAGTAGTAGTAGTGGAAGTATTAGCAGTAGTATTGGTAGCGGAAGAACTGATAGTAGTAGTACTAGTTGCAGTTAGTAGTGGTAGTAGTTAGTAGTAGTAGTAATAATGATGATAATAATTACAGCAATAATAATAAATGGTACATTGGCGAGAAGGCTGAAAAAGAACACATTTTGTTGTCTTAAATGCTAGTACGTCTTGTGTGTGTGTGTGTGTGTGTGTGTGTGTGTGTGTGTGTGTGTGTGTGTGTGTGTGTGTGTGTGTGTGTGTGTGTGTGTGTGTGTGTGTGCGTGCGCGCGCGCTGAATGAAATCGTGAATCAGGTGAATAAACTTATCCGTGGTAAATAAAATCATCTCAGTAGCCATCACATGATCCTAATGTATTCCATCTGGTTCTTTGGGGTTGATTAGATTAAGTAGATAATTAGGCAGCTGAGTAAGTGGTTCTGGTGGCTTGTAAGTGGTAATGGTGGTGATAGTGGTAGTGGTGGTGGTGGCGATCGTGGTAGTTGTGGTGGTGGTATTGTAATTAGTACTGATAACGATGATGATAGTATGGTGACGATGGTTACAAAAATGACAAGAGTAATAATGATAATGATGGATAGTGATAATGGTGGTGTAAGAGAATGATTCTGACCATGATAGCAGTAGTGACCATAATGATTAGAGGTCATCGCCATCATCATCATCATCATCATCATCATCATCATCATCATACTTGACCATTGAAGCCCATTAAGATTGTGGTGAGTAAGGCTAGAGAGGGGGGAAGGGGGAGAGGAGACGGGAAGGGGGATAGGGGAAGGGAAGGGAGGAGAGTAGAGTGTGTGATCTACGGATGGAGAGAGAGAGAGAGAGAGAGGGGCCATGACCTTGTATATCTGACTGTCTGTGTATGTGTGGGTGTCTACTTAATGTTAATTATCACACTGATACATAAACCAGTGCAACCACACACACACACACACACACACACACACACACACACACACACACACACACACACACACACACACACACACACACACACACACACACACACACACACACACAAATGACCACAGTGAAATGCTTAGATACTTAAATAGATAAACTGTCCCTTCGCTATGATTGGCCTTTTGTAATGGGAATAAATTCGCCTGGATGTAGCAAAAAAAGAAAAAAATAAATAAATAATTGTGTGTGTGTATGGGGGGGGATATAGTAGCATCAGCGCCATCAGCAGCAGTGTAGTGGCCGGCTGTTTTTTGCGCTGTCCCTGTCCCTGCTGTCTCATTCTCTCACGCCCCCCCCTTCCTGTCTTACTCCCCTACCCCCCCTCCGTATCCCCTCCCCATTTTACACCCCCCCTTTGCATCCCCTCCCTCTCTTACACCCCTTCTCTGTATCCCCTCCCCTTTTTACACCCCCTCTCCGTCTTTACCCTCCCCCTCCCACGCACCCCATCCCCTCACCCCTTCCCATAATCTTCTTACGATTTGTTCCTTTCATTTTGATTCATTTATACTGCAGTCTATCTGTCTGTCTGACTGACTGTGTGTGTGTGTGTGTGTGTGTGTGTGTGTGTGTGTGTGTGTGTGTGTGTGTGTGTGTGAAGAGAGAGAGAGATCTGTGTGTGTACTTAATTATTTTTTGGAATATTATTTTGTCTTGTTAATTGAGGGACGTCATTGAATTGCATATTCCTTAAGTCTTCCAAGTCCAGTGAGTCCACAAAGAAAATTTTACCTATACCCTAATTCAGATTTATGTAAACTAGCTCTCCAGTGGCCTACTTTTTAGCATATATTATTTTTATCCTGGAAGATGTACAGTGGGAGAATACATAAGGGAAAGGGGCTTGAATGGCGGAAGGGAGTGGGGTGAAGTGACCACAAATGAACTTGAAGGTATATAACGTTGTGCTCCTCCTGGGTGAACTTTGGTGTTAGTTGCTCGTTATAGTCTGATATCTTGGTGTTCTCTTTTCTCTCTTCTTGTCTCTCTTCTCTTCTCTTCTTTTCTCATCTCTTCTCCTGTCTTCTCTTCTCTTTTCTCTTCTCTTCTCTTCTCTTCTCTTCTTTTCTCTAGTCTTCTCTTCTTTGTTCTATTCATGTTTCCTCTCTTTACTTTGCCTGACTTCTTTTTTACCCCTTTCTTATCTCCTTTTCTTTCCCTAACATTATAGTGTGGCAGTGGAGGAGGGGAGAGGGAGAGTGGGACGGTTAAGTTGAGGGGGAAAGAATGGGAAAGGAGGTGGGAATGAAGTAAATGGAGGAGGAATGAAAGGGAAGGAAAACGTATGGAAATGAAAGAAATTGCAGAAGGGCGGGAGAGAGAAGTGACAGGAAGGAAATATAGGAAGGAAGAATAGTGAGATGAGGTTGAAGTTGGAAGAGATGGGAAAGGGGAGGAGGAGAAAAAGGAGAGACAAAAGGAAAAGGATTGAGAAGGGTTAAGGGAAAGGAAACAAGTGAAAATAAAAAGAAAAAATATCGAATAAGGAGGGAAGGGAGGAGGAAGAAAGAAGGGAGTTAAAAGGGTGGAGATGACTTTTTTCTTTTTCTTTTTACCTTTTTTTTTAGGGGAGGTGGGACTGAGAGTATATGGTGTTGTATCGTTAGTAGGGGATGACAGAGTTACACTGTGTTTTTGCTTGGGCATTGTATAAGGGGGTATAGAGTCCACTGTCACCCCACCGTTTCTCACACTCCCTCTCGTCCCAGCTGACCCCATCCCTAACCTACATTAACCTAACCTAACCTAGCGTAACATAACCAAGCATAACCTAACCTAACCTAACCTAACCTAACCTTCCTTCACCTCCTTTTTAACTCCCTCCCTCTTCCAGTCTTCCATGACCCTTTAGTTAACCAAAATTATGTTCACCCAACCTAACCTTACATGTCGTCCTCACCTGAACTAACCAGGTGAGATCCCTACCATACCCAGTCTAATTAACTTTACCTAACTTAACCTGTCCTGGGCGATCTTACCTGTATTAACCTGACCCGTTCAAATCCAGACTAAACTAAACTGAGGTAACCTGATTTAACCTAAACTTCTCTTATTCTTACCTCTTCCTCCCAGGCCCTCTTTCTTCATTTCACCATTTCTCCACCCTTCTTCACCCACTCTTCTCACTTCTCCTTCCCTTCCTCCCTTCCAGCTTTTTTTCTTCGTTCCTTCTCATGCTCCATTTTCTTCCCCTCCCTCCTTCATTTTTTCTCTTCTAAATCCTTGAGTGGAGGGGATTGGGGTGGGGATGATAATGTTTCTCTTGATGCTGTTGTTGTTGTGGGTGGCTATTTGTGGGGGGAGGGGTAGTAAAGATCGGGGGAAAGGGGGTCAAGATGTTCTCCCACGCTACCCCTTTATCTCCCCTTCCCCCTCCCCCTCCCCCTTCCCCTCCCCCTTCTGTTCTGTTCTCCTTCGTCACCTCCTTTCCCACCCTCCATTTCCTCCCCTATCCATTTTGCTCATAATTCATTTCTCTCTCTCTCTCTCTCTCTCTCTCTATCTATCTATCTCTCCCGTCCATTTTTCATTGCTTCCATTCCTTCCACAGAGTTCCCATCGCCATGTTACGTTTATTCCATTGCCCTCTCCCTATTATTTTCCTTCCTCTCTGCTTAACGTTTATGTCCACCAACTTGGGCAGAGAGAGAGAGAGAGAGAGAGAATTAACTTACGAAACAGACAGTATCAACCTTTATTTTTTTTTTCTTTCTGTTCCTTTGTCCCTCCCCTTCAGCGTTGCCTTTCACTCTTTTTGTCCAATTGTTATATCACTGCAATGGACACGTTTTTTGTTGGGGTCTGCAGTACTCTCATCTAAATCACACACACACACACACACACACACACACACACACACACCAAGTTGAGAAGGAGGGGTGTGTCTAAGCTGACTGTATTGCGTGTTTCTAAGCTGACTGTTTACACCCATCGACAGGAGGCCAAAATCAAAGTCATGTAATTGTCCCTGAACACTGTATGCCGAGGCCTGAGTCATATAAAAGAGGGTCGTTGATGGAAGTGGGTTTGTGATGTGTGGCGTGGCGGAATGTCATCGGAGAGGGGAATGTGAAGTACAAGTGGAATGATCACGTAATGGACAACGCAGCTGGACGGAGGAAAGTCATGCCCTGGTGACACTGACTGAGCAACAAGAGAGTATTTTTTTTTTTCTGAGAGAGAGAGAGAGAGAGAGAGAGAGAGAGAGAGAGAGAGAGAGAGAATCAGACACACTTTACGGTCCTTACTATAACACGTTTAATCTCATCTGACAGATCTCTACCCCCTTTTTCAGCATAATTGATGGCCATATTCAGTCGGGATAGAGGGCTGATTTGACTAGTAACCAAGGAGACTCATTTTTTTCCTCGTTACCAAGGCTCATTGAATTTCGTGCAACTACGACCTAGTGTTCATGTTGTGGGGGTGTCTCAGTTCCGTCAGATGAAAATAAACTGACATTAGGTGGTCTGGCAAAACACACACACACACACACACACACAAGCCAATGAACTGTAACCAAGGAGGCTGCACCATTTAACTAATCTTCTCTCCCTTGGTCATTCCCTCATCTCTGGCCTGTGGTGTTGTATCTTATGTTGTTCTTTGTATAACACAGGCGATCCTTGTAGTTAGGGTTGTTTATAAGTGGCATAGTAAGGCTCCTGGCACCTTTTCCTTAGCGATTTATTTTGCATATTACACCTTAGCTTTCTCTTCTGTACTATTTATATCACTTTAATATTGACATGGTTTACGTCTGTCACATACAAGTGGATATGGTGGCGTAATATGTAGACTAAATCGCTTGTGGAAAGTATTTGCGCAATCTACAAACCAACATAAAATGGGACGAAAATCAGGAATGGGGCCTGAAATATGACAAGTTTTATTAATTTATGTATTTTGTGCAGATAATTAATACTGTAAACTGGGGGAAACTGGCAGATCAACTTCATATATACCAACGATACAACCCCTTCAATCCGATGGCTTTTGAAAATCAGTCTACCACCGGACGATTGTATTTGGCTTTGGGAGGACCTGTAGCTCTGCAGAGGTTAGTGAAGGCTGTAGCAAACTCCTCCAGCTCTGTCAGTCTCAGCTAAATAAAAAGAAAATAATGATGATAAGAATAATAATAATAATAATAATGATAATAATAATTGCTGGAAGATGACTAGAAAACATATAAAATACGTCGTCGAGTACAGAGTTAATAGACAATTATTTCTTTACTTTAGTGAGGACTTGATAATAGGGGTTGGAGAGAGAGAGAGAGAGAGAGAGAGAGACAGAGAAGGGGGCTTCTTATAATGAGGAGTGATTATACTGTCGCTTCTCAATAGTTAACTTCCCCACACTGCGAGGTATCCTTCATAAGTTAAATAATGCAGTCTTGTGATGGCCAGAATGAGAGATGAATGAATTGTTGTTGTCGTGAAGGAGTTTTCCCCCCAGCTCGAAGATATTTTTACACCGTACTAGATGAGGGTATGGGTGACTGGGGCTGAATAAAAGCATAAAGAGTGGTGTGTGTGTGTGTGTGTGTGTGTGTGTGTGTGTGTGTGTGTGTGTGTGTGTGTGTGTGTGTGTGTGTGTGTGTGTGTGTGTGTGTGTGTGTGTGTGTGTGTGTGTGTGTGTGTGTGTGTGTGTGTGTGTGTGTGTGTGTGTGTGTGTGTGTGTGTGTGTGTGTGTGTGTGTGTGTGTGTGTGTGTGTGTGTGTGTGTGTGTGTGTGTGTGTGTGTGTGTGTGTGTGTGAAAGCAAGGGTTAAATGTTGGCGTGTCACTATCACTCCGGAACTGGGCGTATGTTGACTCCCTGGTGCGCTGGCACTGGCACTTTGACCATCACTACTCTCCCTCACTCTCTCACGTCACTCCTCTCTCACACTTCATTGCTTCTGCTGATTTCATTGCTTCAAAAAATGTCAGAAGAATTAATAATGCATTTTGAAGGACGTGATTAACCCTGTCGTGGTCAGAACGACTCAGGTATTCTACTTAAGGGAATGGCAGATTATTTTAGTCAACTGAGTGAGGCACAGGGCCCTGAGAGTGTTAATGTATAACTCTTGTAACTAAAGAGCATTTTTCTTTTAATTTAAGCCAGACTACTTAGTAGGGACATAAGGTCTGTGTAGTTTTTCATATGTACACCCTCTCAAAAATTTTTCGGCACCCCTTGCTGTGATACTTTCGCAACGATCACTGTTACAGACGGCGAGAATACGTGGTGTGGTTGGTACCCCTGTATCTCTGTCCCTCTCCCACTGGACATCATCATTAGCAGACAAATTAACACACACCAGCAACACAGGGCGAGGGATACCAACCACACACCGTAATTCAGGAGCTGTTTCAAAATGCCTCGTGTGGTGTGGCATGATGTATCGTGCCGTAAGGGTGCCGAATATTTTTTTATAACCCGTACATATGATGAGGTGCTCCTTGCCAATATAATGCGAAATCCATCCGAACTAGTTCATGGTTTTTATGTATCAGCCAGCAGTGGGGTTTGAAAGTTAATGTTGGTAAGAGTGCAGTGTTGGTGGTTGGGAAGGTGGTGGTTTGGTGTGATGTGCTTGTGACTGGAGAGAGGAGTGATATGGTAGAAGAGTTGAGGTACTGTACCTTGCTGCAGGGAAGGAAAATAGAGCTGTATGTGTAAAGCAAGTAGGGAGTTTAGTAGCATAATGAAGGAAGGTGGCTGGTTCCATGAACACTCGTGTAACAGATCCGAGGGTGAAGGCTGCAGGAGGATTGCGTGAGTTATGTTCGTGGCCACGTTAACGTGTTCGTGTAGGAGAGTGGTTTGAAATGGGTATGACAGATGAGGAATACTGTGATCTGGTAAGATGTGGAGTCAAGAAGTCTGTTTTTGAAAGGGTAGAAGGGCATGTCTGTAGATGGTATGGTCACAGAGAGAGAACGGAGTTGAGTAGTGTAATGAAAAAGTGTATTATATATGAGTGAGTGCGAGCGTAGAAGCAGACGTGAAGGGGCGAGATGAGAAAATCTGGATATATTAAGTGGATGTGTGAGAAAGCGTGGTATGGAAGTTGAGGAAGCAGAGGAATTAGCAGAGCATATAAATTGGTGCAGTCGACAAAAGAATTTTACCACACCAATTATGAAGCACACTTTTTCACTGATCGTTTGCATGTGAGGTGGAGCTGAGAATTGGAAGGCTTGAATCGATAATTAAATGGAGGTGTGGTCGATTTCATTGAGCACAGTGTTCATGGTGTTCCTGCCTTTGTATTTCCCTGGTACTCTTCTTAATCACTCACCAACCCCGTTCATTCGTGAACAGTGGAGTTATGCTGATGGTAATGCATTCGTATTTTCTAGGTTCATTCCTTCTTCGATTCATTTATTCATTTCGTTCCTTCTTTCAGTCATTCTGTTCCAAGTTTCCTTCTTCATTCCTTTCATTGACCCTTTCCTTTCGTCTCCTTGGACCCTAGGTCATTCCTCCTCTCACCCCTTACTTCCTTTCCCAGCACCCCAGCCTTCCTTTCTCACCACTCGCTCACTCCCTATCACTAGCAGGGACATCCACACCGAACTTGGGTCCAGAATTACGAGTTGGCAGACTATCAGTTCTCTCTCGCAACTAAGATGCGTTTTTAAAGAAGGTAGCAATAGACTTCGGAATTTTTGCACTCCTTGCAGTGCCCTGACTAATTTCTCTCTCTCTCTCTCTCTCTCTCTCTCTCTCTCTCTCTCTCTCTCTCTCTCTCGCTGTTTGCCTGTCTGTCCATGTGTATATAGCTATCTATATCTGTATCTGTCCAGTATTTATCTGTCTACATGTTCCTGTCTTTCTGTCAGTCAGTCCATTTGTCCATCCACTAATTCAGTATTCTTCAGTGTTCAGCTTTGTGTAACCGTAGAGGCATACCGACCCCATCGCCGGGTACTTTACTTGCATTCAGTCTCGTAATTCCTGCGGCACTTGTGTTGGAAAGGATGTACAATTGGGATCAGTAATCTCACTACGCGGCCGGGATTGCAAACAAATGAAGCGAGATTCCAACACTTCTAGCCGGGTTGGATATAATTGTATAGTGTAGCAAGATCTCATTAGGTCCTGACACTTCGAGGCAATGTTCCGAGCCAGTAAAGGGAGACAACACTCGTTCCATCCCACATTGATAATGCATTTTAATATAGCGAGATGTCAGCAGCTTGAAGGCTAATCAGAATTAACGGAGCGAGATTGCACCCCTTCCATGCGCTTAAATATTGCGTGTTACGATTGCGAGATCTCATTAGACAGGTACACAGATGCGAGAGGAAGTAAAAGAAATTGTGACTTACTCCGCTGTAGGTATTTTCGATCGTAAAATTTGTCTCCGTAGTTGCAGATGATTTATTATTATTATTATTATTATTATTATTATTATTGTTGTTGTTATTATTATTATAACATCAGAATGACGTATAGTTTCCTGCCAACATTGGCTTTCAACTCACTATTTTTCTTTTGATATTATCTAGTCATTATAAAATTAATTAAGTTTCAGGTTACATTAACCTTTTGAAGTTTTAGTTTTTTTTCAAGGTTTCTTTCTCTTTTCAGGTGAGTTGTGTTGATTGCTGCCGTCCACGTGTAACCAGGTTAAGAACGTGGTGTGTGTGTGTGTGTGTGTGTGTGTGTGTGTGTGTGTGTGTGTGTGTGTGTGTGTGTGTGTGTGTGTGTGTGTGTGAGAGAGAGAGAGAGAGAGAGAGAGAGAGAAATGCAACCTCTGTGGGCAAGGAGGTGAGAAGGGCGAAAGAAAATACCTCCCCAGTAAAAGTATGTGAAAAATAATGGAAAAAATACTCCATTGTTCCTTCATTTGAGACAGTGAGTGAGTGGGGGTGGGGGGGCGGGGGAGATGATAGGCGGGGGTGGGGGGGAGGAAGATGGTTAGATATGGAGTGATAGTAGTTGATAGGTTAGATTGGATTGTTAGGTTGGTTTAGGGTAGATTAAGTTAGCATGGGTTTTAAGCGATGTTCTACTGTATTAGGTCAGTCTAAATTGGATTGGCTTGCGATAGACTATATTAAGGTAGGTCATGTTGTGTTATGCTAGGTAATGTTAGGTTAGGGTTGGTTATATTGTCTTCGAAGCGATAGTTAGGGTTAAGTTAAGATTAATTAACATTCATATCACGTACTTCTCCTTTTCAGCCTTCCTTTACGTCTTTCCCCCCTTCCTCTTCCATTAATTCATGCACACACACACACTCACACATTCATATACCCAGTGGTGCATCTGGAAAGCAGACGGAAGCACCATGCTATCCTATCCTCACCGTGTATGTGTCTGGTTGTCTGTATATTTTGCATGAGTCTGGGTCTGGCTGTCCGGCCGTCTTGCTTGTGGCTGGGCCTGTCTCCTCTCTCTGTATGTCCGTTTGTCTGTCTCTACTTTGCTTGTGTCTGCTTCAGTCTGCCCATTGTATTATTTGCTCTTTTTTTCCAATCTTGTACTCCTTCGACAACTTCGTTGCGTGAAATGTGGGCGGCTGGGTGCGTAGATTTTTTTTGCATGTGTGAGAGAAAGCAGATAGATGTCCTCTGAGTGGATGTTTTTGGCTATTTGTGTTCCTGCGATGGCATTTGTGTCGTTCCACGTCCCCGACATGACAAACCCCTTCACGAGAGCAACGAACGAAGGTACTTTGTGTGTGTGTGTGTGTGTGTGTGTGTGTGTGTGTGTGTGTGTGTGTGTGTGTGTGTGTTTTCTCTTTCCATTGCGCTGGCTGTCTTTACATTTCTTGTGTGTCTGTCTGCCATCTACTTGCCTGCCTGTCTGTTTTTTAGAATTCTATTTACTTTGTCTTTCTTTCTCTGTCTGCATTTCCTTTGCTTCTGGGTCAGTTTGTTTTTGTGTACGAGCACTTTGCTGGTCTTCCCTTGTCTTAATTTCATTTGCTTCTGGGTCAGCTTGTTTTTGTGTACGAGTATTTTGCTTGTTTTTCTGTGTATTTGCCTCTTGTCTGTCAGGCTGTATGTGCCCTCCCACCCATTATATGCACCAACTCACTGCCAATCATCTGATCTTTTACTTGTTAGTCAGTTCTATCTAGTCTCAACCAATCTGCAAATTTCATTTGTGTCTCTTGTTTTTTTGTCTGGTTCTTCCTTTCGCCCCTTCTTTGGTTGCCACTGAGTTACCCTGATTATCCATTTGCTGTGTGTTCTGCGAAGGACGTAATCTGCCCACATCTGGCAAGAGGGGGAAAAAAATCTGCCCAGCCACCCTCCAATCCACACACCAAACCACCCACCAGCTCCTTCCCCCTCCCTCACCCACTCTAGCAGCCCACAACCCATCCACCCAGTATCCATCCACCACCCACTGCTGACCATCCTCTCACCCACTGCTGCCCTCCAACCACTCATCTACCACCCACAACCCACAGCCACCCATGCCACCCACCACCACCCTGCGCCACCCTGCAGCCAGCCATCAGCCCACAAGTGCCATCGGACACCCAACAATCATCTGCCTTACCACCCTCTGTTATGGTTCCCTGCCGCCTTCCCTTCCACCCCTCTCCCTCCTTCCCTACCCCCTTCTCCTCCCATCTCTCCTTTCCTTCCCCGTCCCCCCCCCCACCCCTCTGCTTCCCTATCCCATTTCTCCTCCCTCTGTCCTTCTCTCACTCTCCTTTTCTCTCTAAATTTCTTCCTCCTTCCCCATCTCATGTCCTCCCTCTGTCACTTCCCTCACTCTCCATTTCTTCCCACACTCCTCACTCCTTTCCTGTCCCCTCTCCCCTCCCTCTGTCTCTTTTGTCCTTTTCTTTCAGCATCCTTCCCTTCTCCCTGCCTCTTCTTTCCCTTTTCCTCCCTCATCCCCTGGCACTCCCCCCTTTTCCTTCCTCCCATTCCTAACACGCCCACTTCTCCCTCCAGCTATCCTTGTCATACTCCCTCTCCTCTGTCTTTTTCCCTCTCCCCCCTCACTACCCTACAACCCTCCGTCTTTCATTCACCCCCTCCCCACACCCCTCCGCTCCCTCTGTGGTTCTTCCCTTCTTTTCCTCCCTCACTTCTTACAGTCTCTCTTGTCTTCTCTCCTTACCCCTCTTTTTCATAGTCATGTACAGACTCTCTCTCTCTCTCTCTCTCTCTCTCTCTCTCGTAAGCATCTGCCCCCCACCTTTCCGTATTTCCCCTTCCCTCTCTCAGTTTTCCTTCTCCCCTTCCTGTCTTTTCGCTCTCATTTTGCCTTTTCCATCTCTTTTTTTCATTCCCTCCCTTTTTCTCTTTTTGTCCCCACATTTTTCCTTTTTTCTTAACCTTCTCCTCTCCTTGCTCTTTCCTTTTCACCCCTCTTTCGCCCCTCCTGTCTCCACTTCCCTTCCCTTCTCCCCTTCCCTTTCCATGCCCCTCCTTCTCCCTTTCACTTTTCTCCATCCTTCCTCCTTCGTTTCCTTCCCCCCCCTCACCCATTCCTTCTCTTTTCCTTTACTTTCTCGTTGTCCTTCTCATTTCACCTCCATCCCTTCCTTCTGTTTTCCCTTCCTTTACCTCTTTCTCATGTCTTTCCTGTTCTTTCACCCCCTCCTTATCTCTCTTCTCCTTCCCCTACCACACACGTCCCTTTTCCCTTCTCCCCCGTCTCTCTCATCCTCTCCCCTGTTTCTCCAGTTTTTCCTCCATATATTTTTCCATCCCTCACCTCTCTATCCCCTCTCTTTACCCTTCTCTCTTTCCCCCTCCCCTCTCTCCCCTCTTCCCTGTGATTTATGAGAGGTGGCATTTATGACTAACAATCTTCTTTTCTTATCGTGGAGTACCCTCGTATCGCCTTTCTCTCTCTCTCTCTCTCTCTCTCTCTCTCTCTCTCTGTAGGTATGTATGTATGCATCTATCTATTTATCTGCCTAGCTACCTACCTACCTGCCTATCTATCTATCGTTAGCTTCTGTTATTGTTACCTAAAGAGTTGAGTATTACATTGTTACTTTTCTACATATTCCTTCTCTTCGGAGGAAGAGTGACAACAGAATTAACTCATCCCCATACTGGTCAGGTACGAATTAGGAAAGGGTGTCATAGTAAGAGCAATGCATGTGAATGCATTAGACTCTAGAGCATTATTAACTGTGTATATAGATAGAATGAGATAGATAGATAGATAGATTGTGTGTGTGTGTGTGTGTGTGTGTGTGTGTGTGTGTGTGTGTCAGAGCTTGTATACACTTGCTGTATGAAGCAACAGGGTGCAAACATGTGCTGGTTTATGAAAGGGCATAGTGTGGTCTGTTAGTTTACATCTGACAAACCTCTAACCCGTTATAGCTCAGTTGATCGCCACGTGTGGTTATAGTGCAGAGTGGATTTGACTAGTAACTAAGGAGACTTATTCTTACTAAAGCTCATAGAATTTCATCCAACCACGATTTTGCGATTAAGTTATGAAATTGTCCCAGTTCCGTCTGATGTAAACAAAAGGACCCTTCCAGCACCTAGTTTATGTCTATAGTGGCTTGTGTTTTAAATTTAACAGACTGCTAAATGTTGACCTTGATACTGTTGATAATGAGTGGTAACAGCTGTCATTATTTGTCTTATTGTGTTATTAGTGTTATTGTTACCGTTATTACACACACACACACACACACACACACACACACACACACACACACACACACACACACACACACACACACACACACACACACTGTGTGTGCGTGTGTGTGTGCTGGTTATGAAAATGGAGAGGGAGGAATGTATGTACGGTATGTATGAGCATCGTTTTTTGAGAGGCCTAGTTGTATGTGTGTGTGTGTGTGTGTGTGTGTGTGTGTGTGTGTGTGTGTGTGTGAGAGAGAGAGAGAGAGAGAGAGAGAGAGAGAGAGAGAATCTGGTAACAGCTTCCAGACTTCCCTATATGGTGGTGGCGAAAGTCGTAGAAATAATGATATTGTTGCGGAATATTGATGATTGTTGATGACATGTTCTCTCTCTCTCTCTCTCTCTCTCTCTCTCTCTCTCTCTCTCTCTCTCTCTCTCTCTCAACCTATTTCTCGTCTCTTCCCCACTCCTTTTCCTTCCCCTTCTTTTTCCTTTCGGTCCCTTTCATCTCCTTCCTTTCCCAACTCACTCTCCGCTCATTTTCCTCCCTTCCCTTCCATTCCCCCTTCCCACTCAGATCTATCCGCCCTCACTCTACCCCTTCCCCTCACGCCTTCCCATCGTATCCCTCTCATTCACCATCATTAGCCTTCCCTCCCCCGATATTGACCCCCTACCCTTCCCCCCCCCTCTCCATCCCCCACGCACACCACTCCTCTTTCATGCAGCAGTCAGGCGCCTTTCTTCATGCCTTATTATCTTTCCACTCCTTCCCCCTCCCCCGTCCCCTTCCCCTTTCCCTCTCTCCTCCCCCCTCCCTTCTCCTCCTGTCCTCCCTCCTCCCTTCTCCTCTCCTCCCCCTTCCGCATTTTTTTTCCGCCTCCCCTTCTCTCCTCCTCCTGCCCTTTCATCTCCCACTTTCCCTCTCCTCCCCCTCCCCCTCTTGCATCTCATTCGCTCCAGTAGGCTTATCTCTCTTCATTTTCTCTCCCCCTTTCCTCTCACCTCCTCACCAACTTCATCTCCTTCTCCTTTCGCTCTCCATTTCATTCTCTCCGCTCCCCCTCCCCCCATTCACACAGCATGCACCCCTGTCCTTACCTCCAGCCCTTCCCCACCCCCACCTTCACACCCACATTCTTTCTTGGTTCCGCTCCTTCCATTCACTGCATCTACCCTAATTCCTTCCCCCATCTCCCCTCCCCTCCCCTTCTCCCCTCCCCTCCCCCTCCCTCTCCCCTCTTCTGTCTCTCAAAATCCTCTCCCCTCCCTCTTCTTCCTCCCTCATACCATCCCCTTCCCCCTGCCCCTTTTTTCTGCCTTCACCCTTTCTCTTGTTTACATCCCTCTTCCACTCCCATCGCTTCATTTTTCTCTCCACTAGTTTCCACCCTCCCCCTCTTCCTCTTTCCTCGTCCCCCTCTCCCTCTTTCTTCTTCCTCTTTCCTCTTCCCCCTCTCCCTCTCTCTTCTTCCTGTTTCCTCCTCCCCTTCTGCATGCTATTTCTTCGTGTCCCTTCCCTCTGTCTCCGTCATTCCCATCAAGTTACCCCTCCCACTTACATGTCCACCGTTTTCCCCATTCTTTTCAATCCTCCTGCTCGTCCTTTGCCCATCACTGATCCTCCCACATACCTCCATTCACCCCACCTCCCCTGTACACTTATCCCCATTGTCCCTCTCACTTAACTCTCCCATCTTTTACTCCCCTACATTCCCCATACAGCTCTTACATGCCGTATTCCCCCCACCCCATTTACTTCCCCCCCCCCTCCAACTTCACAGACCACCTCTCACTCCACCCCACCTACTCCCATCTCCCCCCCTAGCTGATCCTCAAACACCCACTCCCCACACATTCCCCCTTAGTCACACTCACCTAGCACTTACTACTTTTCCTTCACCCTCTCATTCATCCCCTCACTCCCCACCCCACCTCTTTCCCCTATCCACCTCCCATCCCAGTCCTCTTTTCCCCTCCACTCCCCACCCCCACTTCTCTTTTCCCTTCCACCCGTTTGAGCGGTAGTTTGGGTCTTATTCATAAACTTTCTCGAGGTTAAGCTGTGTATAGGATTGCGTGTTTATGCTTTTGTTTTCTCTCGTGCAGGTATCAGGTTTTTCACGTGTAGAGGGAATATGTAAACGAAATAATGTAAGTGACAGTAATTTTTTGCAAATGTTAAACTGCTCTGGAGACGTTTATTGTAAAAAGTGATTAACCCGTTCAGTCCGATGACGTATTTTTCGGTTTTAATTCACTTTAGATTAAACTTTTCGAAATGGAGCGGTTGAACATCCTTCTATTAACCTCTGCGTGTTGAAGAGGGACGCCTTCACCTAGTAACGGCAGAAAAACGGGCAGTACTGCTGGCTAGTTCGTCCCTCAATTTCCTCCTTGTTTACTCAAAAGGAGAATGGTAGACTGCAGATGGGCGGCATTAACCTGCAGTCCACCGGGTTCTTGTCCAGATAAACCACTGGCCACAACAACAATACACGTCATGGGACTGTGTTAAGATCTGTTATGAATGGCAGCTGCTGTGAACTGGTGGGACAAGCTCGTGAGTGTAGTGGCGCCTTGGCTGGGCTTGGGTCAGGTCAGCTGGTATGGCGGGGGAGCGTGTCCTGCCTGCGTGCCTGCCCTTTAACTCATACTGCCTGATTCTCACCTTTACGTATTTCATTCCCTGTAACTGTACACGTCTTCAATCGGTAAGAGAAGCTGTAGTGTAGAGTTAAAGGCAGTCTCCAGCCCTTTCATAGCGTTGGTAGAATTTCCTGCCTTTCTTCCCTTTACCTACACTGGGATGTTTAGCTTATGTATTTCCTCTCACTAATTTCGCATGATTTTGTTCAGTTCAAGGGGAAACTAAAATTAAAACCAGTCTCTATGCTTCTTTCACCATGTCGATAGAACTGTGGTATTTTATTTTGGTTTTATTTATCACAGTGAAGCCTTGTGAAGTCCAGAGGTTATCCACGACCACACATTGATTTTATCCTGGATGATGCCACTTGATTTAATTCAGCTGAGAGGCTTTTAACACCCTGGGGCATAACCTCTTGTATTCAGATTCTCTCTCTCTCTCTCTCTCTCTCTCTCTCTCTCTCTCTCTCTCTCTCTTTCTCTCTCTCTCTCTCTCTCTCTGTGATATTGTTGTTGTATGTTGTTAATATTACGGTATGATAACAGTGCATTGTCAGTCAAGGTTATGGCTTCTTGTAGGCCCGCTTAATAGCAATGCCGAGAGTGTAGATGTTGAGCTGTTGTGATGGAGTCTGTTTCTCTGTATGTAGTCTTATCTCTGCTAACTAAATATCTCATCACGACCATATCCAAGCCATTATCCTAACTGGCACGTACATTTTTAGTGGGTCTAGGAAGAAGTGATGCGATTTTGGAGCCGATCAGTCAAAGGTCAGAGGTCATGAGTCTAGGTCAAAGTTTGGGTGCAACGTCGCTGTGTTCTGTGGGGACCATGTGTAGTATCAGTTTGCAATATAATCGTGTATACAAGTCTTCATAAAACACTCCCAGTTAGCTTGATAGTTGACGAAGTGACTGCCCGACTGTTGTATGTGAAGTGATTTTATAAAGCAATGCAGAAATGAATTTATGAAGCAATACAAATACCGGTAGTTTTGCTTGTAAGGTGGAGCCAGAATCGCAAAGACTTGGATATTGTGTGATTGACTGTGTGGCGCATTTCACAGGCCATGCTGGTGATGATCCCGCTTGGCCTACACGCTTTCCCTTCCTTTGTATCTGGATCCTACCTCACCCCATCTTCCTGACTGGAATTAGGTTGGAAAATGATGGTGGTGGTGGTGATGATGATGATGATGATGGTGTTGTTGATGATGTTATTTATGATGATGGTGGTGTGGTGGTGATTGTGATAGTGGTGGTTGTGGTGTTGATGATGATGATAGATAGATAGATAGATAAGAAATACGTTTATTCTAAATTTTCTCACGTATCCTTCCCACCAGTTGTATTTTCTTCCCCTTGTTTTCTTCTTGTTTGTTGTGGTAATTGTTTTTGTCGGTATCTTGTTGGGTCTAATTGGCGAATGTTCATCTTTCTGCCCGTGTGCCAATTTGTTCTTTTGTTCTCTGTTATCGCGGTCATCTGTGCACATTCTTGAGGCGGAAAGGCAGGAGAGAGAGAGAGAGAGAGAGAGAGAGAGAGAGAGAGAGAGAGAGAGGAGAAGTACGCGGTTGAACGAAGACGGCTTTGAGGCAGGAGGGCAATTTTGGGGAGAGGGAGGAAAAAGGAGGGGAGGGAAGAGGAAAATGTGAAGAGGAGAAGAAGGGAGGATTGGCGTACAAGGGGGCGTCTCAGAGTAGGAGGGGAGAAGAGAGAAGGGGAGGGGAGGAAAGGGGAGGGGAGAGGAGGGGGGCGAGCCACACCTTGAGTTCTGCTTCACCACTTCCCCCTCCCCTCCCCTCCCCTCCTCTTCCCTCCCCTCTGTTCCTCTTTCATCTTGTCTTTACTTCTTTTCTCGTCTCCAGTTTTATTTCTTTTCCTTCGTCTTCCTTCTTTTCCCCACTGTCCGTTTCCTTCTTATCACATCAACATCTTGCATTATTTCAACTTTCGTTTTCCCCCTCTTCTTTCTCCTTCCTTCATTCTTCCCTTCCTTCCTTTGTTCTTTCTCCCTTCATTCTTTCCTTCATTCGTTCATGCTTCCTCCTGTATCTTCTTCCTTATCCTGCCTCGCTTCTTCATTTTGCTTCACTCCTTGACTCATCTTTCTTCTCCCTCCTTGTCCACCTTCTCTGTCTTCTTCCTTCCTAACATTTTTCTTTTCCATCCTCAATCTCTCTCTCTTTTCTCTCTTTTCCTTCCCCCATCCTCCCTTCTTCCCTGTATCTCTCCCTTCCTCCCTGTTTTCTCTTTCATCTTTTCTCCCCCTCTCCCTCTTCTCCTCCCTCTCCCTCTCTCTTCCTCCATAAATAGCATCCCTGTATGTCCAGTTGCGAAGGTCAGAGGTGAGAGAGAGAGAGAGAGAGAGAGAGAGAGAGAGAGAGAGAGAGAGAGAGAGAAGGGGGAGGGGTAGTAAAAATGGTATGAAATATGAAAAAACATGAGAAATGCAAGAAAGGGAATAAGTAAAACAATAGCATACAATACAAGGGAACAGGAAGTTGTAAAAGTGGAAGAAGAGTTCGTCACATATCTATTCATTCATCATAAAAACTTGTTTGAGGAAATAAACATTCAAAAAAGAAAATCAAGAAAATTATGTGATTCGGTTCAGGAAGGGAAATAAATAATAAATGAAGAAAATGATGATATTCAATTCAGGAAGAGTAATAGATATTAAATACATGAAGATAATTATGATATCCAATTCAAGAAGGGAAACAAATAATAGATGTAGAAAATTATGGTATTCAGTTCAGGAAGACAAATAAGTTAATGAAAATGAAGAAAATGATGTTGTTGAATTCAGGAAAAGAAATCAACGAAAGTGAAGAAAAAGGAAGAGAAAAAAATAATTATTGAAAATGATAATATTCAGTTTAGAGAAGAAATAACACCAAGTTAGATAATTTTTAAATTATTATTATTATTTTTTTTTGAGTACCCACTGAATTGAGCTACATATCCATTTACCCCTTATTCAAGAGTCCTGCGGTCGTAAATCATTATATACTAATCAGTCAGTGTACATTAAAGAATAGTGTAAGATGTCAAATAATGTAAATATTATTGTTATGAATGCAGGAAAGCAGAAAAATAGATCACTCATCCATTCTCATCATAGTTTGTCAGTTTCGAATAATATAAACACAATAAAGTACAGTATGATAAAAACAAAATAGTAGTAGTAATAATAATAATAATAATAATAATAATAAAATTCAGGAAAAGGAGAAATGCGGATGATAATAATACAAGGTTAGGAACTTTCTCACCTCAGCCCTGCATTTGTAGAGATGTGTTGTCATGTCGTGATAGCAGGGTGTTGGTGTGAGGCTCTCCTTATCTTTTATCTGAGAGAGAGAGAGAGAGAGAGAGAGAGAGAGAGAGAGAATATGGACAGATAGTTAGCTGAGTACTGTAGGTAGGCAGATATACAGATAGACAGAGGACAGATAAATGGATAAACAGAGACAATGGAAGGTAATTCGGAAAAGAAGGAAAGATGGAAAGTGAGATCAGTAACATCACTGGGAGGAAGGAAGAGAGAGAGAGAGAAGGAGAGAGAGAGAGAGAGAGGCTGGAGTTCATTTTGAGTGCATTCTTTGGTTCATTCTGCCCTCTTCCTCCATTCGTACCTTCTTCACCTTTTCTTCCTACACTGCTTTTCTTCCCTTCTTCCTTCCTTCCATCTTTTACTCATTCATTCATTTTTTCTTTCATTTCACTTCATCCTTCAATCTTGTTTCCTCTTTCATGTTTCCTTCCTTCCTTCATTCATTCATTCATTCATTCATCATTCATTCATTTCCTTTCATCTTTCATTATTATTTCTTCCTTCACCTTTCCTTCCTTCTTTCTCTCGTCTTTCCTCTCCCCCCTTTCCGTATCTCGTTGCCTCTTTCATTTTCTTGTAATTCGTACTTATTTTGTCCCCCATTCCTCTTTTACCTCTTTCGTTTATTCTTGTCGTCTTCCTTTCACTCGTCCTTTCTCCCTCATAAAAGCGTAAAATTTTGTGGGGGTTTAGGAGGAGAGGCGCGTAAACGGACATTATTAATTCATTTGTTCCTTCTTTCTTTCCTCCCCCATCCTTCGTTCCTGCATTCTTCCTTCCTTCCTTCTTCCTTCCCTCATTCCTTCCTTCCAGTCATTCAGCCATTCATTTCTCTTAATTCATAACTCGATCGATCCTCAGCTTCCCCCTTTCTCTCTCTGTAATATTTTCTTTTCATTTATTAATATCTTCCTTCATCTCCTCTCTTTTCTTCTTTACTTCATGCCTCTCCAGCTTCCTTCTTCCCCCATTCCTTTTTCCTTCCCTAATTCCTGCTTCTTTTCCTTCGTTCGTGCCTTCCCTCCTTCATTTTTCCTTCCTTCATTTCCCTCGTGTCCACCGTCTCGTCCCAAACAAAAGCAGAAGAAAAAGGGGGAGAAAAAAACTCATTCTTTTAATTCCTCGATCCAGTTCCCTCCTCCTTCTCTCTCTCTCTCTCTCTCTCTCTCTCTCTCTCCATATAAAACGATAGGAAAAGTATGTACTGAATAAAAATTAGATTCCACATTCTTGCTGCACCCAGACCAAACCTCGGTGTTGAGAGAGAGAGAGAGAGAGAGAGAGAGAGAGAGAGAGAGAGAGAGAGTTCATTTGAGTATCTCCGTGTTGTTTCTGTGTACAGGTATATAAGATTAATGAGATTTTTTTTACCTGTTTGAGAGAGAGAGAGAGAGAGAGGGAGGCAGGGAGGGAGATCAGGTGAATATCTCCGTGTTGTGTCTGTGTACAGGTATATAAGATTAATGAGACTTTTTACCAGTTTGAGAGAGAGAGAGAGAGAGAGAGAGAGAGGGAGAGGGAGAGAGAGAGAGACAGACAGACAGAGGGTGAGAGAATCTGAGTGTCCGCGTGTTGTATGTCTTTGAATATAAGATTAATGAGGTACTTTTTTAACAATAACGATTTTTTCTTTCTTTTATTTTACCGCCACACAGTTTTATTCACCTCAGAATAGACCCCAGTATAAATAATAATAATAATAATAATAATAATAATAATAATAATGATGATGATGATGGTGATGATGATGATGATGATGATAATAATAATAAATAATAATAATAATAATAATAATAATAGTGATGATGCTAAAAATTCTCCATGTCAGTCTGGTATTCTTGCTGTCTCCAGACGATTTTATTCAGTTTAGACTTTTTGACCTGGGGGGAGGGTTTGGTATATTTGTCATTACACCTTCACTACATGAGATCTCCATTGAGCTGAATAAAATCCCCTGAAAGTAGCAAAAATAAAATAATAATAAAAATAAACCAATGAAGACTTCGGTGGGTAAAAGGAGCACAGTTAGATTAAGGTTAGGGCTGGTCTGGCAAGGTTCGGTTAGGTTAGGTGAAGTCGCTTAATTTTCAGATTGTCTTGATTGCTTAGGTTGTGTATGGTATAAGATAAGGTTAGGTTAGATTTGGTTAGGCTAAGTTTGGCCACGTAAGGGTAGTTAAATTTAGTTAGGCTACGTTGTTAGGTTTGGGTAGGCTAGATTGATTAGGTGAAGTGTGTCAGGATGTGAGAAATTTCAGTTGTATATGTGCCCCTTGTGTACGATTCAGCCAATGAGTGTATTCCTGCCATCTAAGGCTTACACAAGGTTAGGTTTGCATTTTTAGGTTTGATAAGGTGAGGTCAAATAAGTATGGCGACTAGAAATAGGGAAAATTTCAGTGAGACAAGGTCGGTTTAGGTTATGTTAGGTCAAATTAGGTTAAGGTCGGTGAAGATAGGTCAAGTCAGGTGATATCAGGTCAAGTTCTGTAAAGACAGATAAGGATAGATTAGGTTAAGTGATCGTCGTTATTCTGTCCGTACAAATATATATTACGAAAATCGAACCATGTGTAAAGGTTAGGTGTGGTTAGGAAGACCAAATTGGGTTAATTATAGCCAGGTTACGTTAGGTTAAGTTACATTAGGAGTGAATGTCCGTACTTGATTCTTGTTAATATATATATAAAGAAAATCCAGCCATGCGTTACTTGGGGTTCCGGGTGAGGGGAGAGGGGGGAGGGGAGAGGGACAAGGGAGGGGAGGGGAGGGGAAGGGGTCAAAACAGGTTGGAGAGAACTAGTGCTTGGTGGGGGGTGGGTGCAGGGAGGAAACGTGTGGGAGGAAGAAGGAGAGAGGGATGAAAGAAAGGAAGAGAGGGACAGGGAGAGAGTGGAAGAGCAGACTGTAGGGGAGAGAGATGGAAGAAAAGCAAAAAGTGAGAGAATTAGAAAGAACGAGAAAGGAACAAAGTGAGAGATAGTGGAGGATGAGGGAAATGAGAAAGAGGAAGGAAAGGCGACAGGGAGAGAATGGAAGATGGGAAGAAAGGAAGTGAGTACGAAATAGGAAATGAGAGGGAGGGGGTGGCAGAGAGTGGGAAGGAGGGAGGTAAAGAAGAGGGAGGGGGGAAGGAGAGAGACATGGAAGAAAGGAAATGAAAGGGACGAGAAAGGAGGAAACGGAAGGAACAAAGTGAGAGAAAGGGACGAAAGAGGGAAGTAGAGAAGTCAGTGAGATGGAGGAGGGTGGAGAAAGGGAGAGAGAGAAGGAAGAGAATGAAAGAGTGCTAGGGAGGAGAGAGAGAGAGAGAGAGAGAGAGAGAGAAGAGACCTGAACCGGTTTTCCTCTGTTGGTGGTGATGGTGATCAAGATGGTAGTGGTGATTCAGTTGAAGATAATGATTGTGGTGATTGTGGCGATGGTAGTTTTGATTATGATGACTGATGATGATGATAGGTGTGGTAGTGACATTGGTGATGATGGAGATGGTGGTTTAGAGATGATTATAGTGATGGTTAGGAAGTTGGCAGTGATGATGGTGACTTGTA
This sequence comes from Coenobita brevimanus, assembly GCF_032717465.1. NCBI lineage: Eukaryota > Metazoa > Arthropoda > Malacostraca > Decapoda > Coenobitidae > Coenobita > Coenobita brevimanus. Next base: position 7,072,194 of record NC_136978.1, read on the forward strand.
GTGATGGCTGTGATAATAATGGTGAAGGTGATGGTGGTGATAGGGATGGAGATGATGATAGTGATGGTGATAATACTGATTGTGTTGGTGATGATGGTAATGACTGTGGTGATGAAGGTGATGGTGGAAGTGTTATGATGATGATCAGTGATAATCGTAGTGATGATAACAGTGATGATATTGTTGTGATGATAATGGGTAATAATATCTGTTGTAGTGAATGGATAGTGATGAATAGTGACGCTGATAGTGGTGACTGAAGCGAAAGGATGGATGATGAAGAAGCAACAAGGTGTAACAATGATGGTGTTGGTGAAGGTACTGGTGAAGACTGGTAGTGGATGTGAGAAAGAGAGAGAGAGAGAGAGAGAGAGAGAGAGAGAGGAGGGGGAGGGGGAGGAGGGAGGATTAGGGAGAAATTGTCAGTGAAAGATTGAGTGTCAGACGGTGGTATGAATGTGTGTGTGTGTGTGTGTGTGTGTGTGTGTGTGTGTGTGTGTGTGTGTGTGTGTGTGTGTGTGTGTGAGAGAGAGAGAGAGAGAGAGAGAGAGAGAGAGAGAGAGAAAGGATTAGGGAGAAATTGTCAGTGAAAGATTGAGTGTCAGACGGTGGTATGAATGTGTGTGTGTGTGTGTGTGTGTGTGTGTGTGTGTGTGTGTGTGTGAGAGAGAGAGAGAGAGAGAGAGAGAGAGAGAGAGAGAGAGAGAGAGAGAGAGAGAGAGAGAGAGAGAAGGGGCAGGTGTACAAGGGTAGGGTGATAGGTGACTCCCTCCTAGAATATTTTACACAGGTGTAGTAGCAACTCTCTCTCTCTCTCTCTCTCTCTCTCTCTCTCTCTCTCTCTCTCTCTCACTCCCCTTCCTTTCCCTTCCCTTCCCTTCCCTTCCCTGCGCTTTCCATCGTCTCCTTCCATTGTTATATTCCTCGGCTGTATGTGCTTCTTTACGGAATTGTAGATTTAGACTTATTGCATCTTTTGTCTTCCCATTTACAGAATCCCCATTTTTTTATTATTCATGATGCTTTTTTCTGTTTTCTTGCCGGTTGTTACGTGGGAAGGGGAGGAAATACTTCATCTTTTTCTATCCTTTTGATAAAGCATGTTGTTTGATGTTTAATTAGAATTACCCAAACCGATATCCTTAGCATAGGCCAGTAGGACTCCTGTTATCTGCACTTACGTAATCCTGTGTACAGTTTTTCCTTTCCTATCCTTTATTGTTTTTTCTCTTCCTTCCATACATTCCTACTGCCATGTACCTTCCTGCCTTTTTCCCCCTCCCTCCCTACCCTGCCCCTCATTATGCGCCAGGCCTTCTGCTGGTCCCCTTGTCTTTACGCTCCACTGACCCTCCTCCCTCTTTCCCTTCCACCCTCTCCTCCCCATCCCTCTCCTCCACCCTCTCCTCCCCACCCCTCTCCCTTACCCTCTCCTCCCCCTCCCTTTCCCCTTCCTCCTTCTCCTCTCACCCCCTCTCCCCTCCTACGCCACCCTGAGCCTCCTCTCTAGGTCTGGTTCCGGTTCTTAAGTCATGGTTATGGTACACAGTTACTGCATCTGGTTTCCTTTTTACACTTCAACTGGCTAATGGCTGGCCAGGGTACGGTACATTAGGGGAATTTAGGACTACCCCAAGACAATTTCAAGTATACCACAGGAAGAAGTATACACAGGAAGAAATATAAACACAGATAATTATAGCATTCACGACAGATGTCTTTATTACGTAATGAAGAGATACAGCAAAGGATGACCATTTTTCTTTCATTTCTCGGTGGTGTTCAGTGCAGTGTCACCAGTTGATATCTCCCAGACAAGGACTATCGATGTGTACTCTCTCTCTCTCTCTCTCTCTCTCTCTCTCTCTCTCTCTCTCTCTCGGCCGACTGCATACCAAAGGGAAGCACTCCACCGGTACTGGTTTATAACACAGCTAAGTTATAATGATTAACACACCTTACGATTTTTTTTACCTACCGCCTTTGGATATTGTTTAGCCGAGAAGCATCCCTCTCTTACAGGCTTAACTCTGTCGGTGTTGGGGATCTTCGTGTCGTTAAGGCGTGGTCATACTATAATCACTGGTAGTTTATAGTCATCGCTACTGCCGTGTGTACAGATAATTTTTTTTTTTTAGGCTATCCGTGGGTATGTGGGTGGGATGGAGTAGCTTTTTCTGTACACATCTACCCGCCCATCTTACTGCAGCATCATTGAAAGCGCTGGGGATGTGGAGTTTTAATGCTTCCACTTTAATTACATTTTTAAATTCTTGCCACCTTTAGTCGATTATAGAAGGCTGAGGAGACTGTTATCGAATAGTAAGATACAGCCTTCATTAATCCGTTCAGTAAATCGTTCTGAAGTTCATTACAATCGTCTGGAGGTATCAAGAGTAATCTAAAAAGACGTTGCCTTAGTGAAGAAGTTCATAAATTTAAATACATAATTTTAACAAGAAATTAGAGTTTTTATTTATGAATGAATAATAGTTTTAATGGAAATGTGCAGTTGTTGATTTATGTTGGTCAGAAGCCTATTGTTCAACTCTTCCTGATTTAGTTTCCCCACAAGATTTCCTGATATATATTTCCAGATATTTTCCTTCAAGATTTTCTGATTTAATATTGATACAACTTTGTCTTTCAGTTTTTCTCGGTATTGGGTGATAAATAATAACAGCATCACACCCAGTTACCAGTTTTTGTTTTCCTTTAAGCATTTCCAGGGTGTTTTTGTCCCTTATGTAATTGTTTGTTGTCGAGCTCTATATGTTGCCAGCGCCAGTGTCGACAGAGGCTATAATGGGTGACTCCCTTCATGGGCAGTGGGTTTGTCTGGGTTAACTGATGTACTGATTTATTGATAACACCAGTTTTCCTTAATTATTTGAGCCAACTTTTATGATAAACAGATCAGCGTAGAAGATTATTTATTTATTTATTTGTTTATTATATTATTATTATTATTATTATCTTTCATTATTGTTCTTGTCATTATTACATTATTATTATTATTATTATTATTATTATTATTATTATTATTATTATCATCTTCATCATCATCATCATCATCATCATCATCATCATCATCATCATCATCATCATCATCATCACTACTGCTGCTACTGTTATCATCATTTTTGTTACTTCTTTCTCTTCTTTTCCCCTTCTTTTCTTCTACTTCCTCTTTTTCTTATTGTTTTTTCTTCTTCGTCTTGTCATTATCATCATCATCATCATGGTCGTCAACTATTACGAGTATATTGTTGTTTTTGCTCATGTTACTAGTACTAATTTTTTTTTTATTGCGTAGATTTCTTCACAGGGTTTTCCAGGCTTAAACAAGGATGGCTTTATTGCCTCTTAAAAATTTCATCGTCCAACTTAGGACATGTTTTCCATTTTAGATTTTTTTTAATGCATCATATTGTTAGTATAGCCTAGGTAATCCGTTCCCTGAGGCCAACCACTCCTATGCGCCACTAGAGAATAGACCGTATTCTCGTTGGCTGAGGAGATGACGGAACACCTTTACCTCAGTGATTTATTTTCGGAACACCTTTACCTCGGTGATTTATTTTCGGAACACCTTTACCTCAGTGATTTATTTTCGGAGCACCTTTACCTCAGTTTTGGAACACCTTTACCTCAGTGATTTATTTTCAGTGGTACACCTCTATATCCGCTTGTATGTTTGTGATGCAAATATGTCGATATGAAAAAAAAAAAAACTAAATCAAAGAAAATAATAAGATGTGAGAGCACTAAGGAAGAGGGGCGTCATAATCACGTCCTAGGCGGGCAACGAGGCTCCCTAGCACCTCTTCCTTAGCGATTTATTTTTTGACATGGCTGGTTAATACCCATCTGTACGTTATTTATGTTGAGTATGGCGATGTTTGAAGCAACTATAGAACACAGAATAGGACAGTAAGGTTTAATAAGTAAAATAAATCAGCTAGGGAAGGGTGTTAGGGAGCCTTCTTAACCGACGAGAATATTGTCCCTTGTCGCTTAGTTCATTCACTTTAACTAGGCGGAGATTTTCGTCCTTTTGCAGCCTATTTCCCGTACCTCAGTGGCAGAGTCAGTACTACAACCCTGCATCCTTTCCATAGCACTTCTTCGTGACAAGCACCATAGTTTAGTGTTAATTTCATGTTATATCTCAGCAGTCATGGTGGAAAGAAGGCAATTTTACGCCAAGTTAAAGTGAACAGAGTAGACTTTGGAACTAAATCGAAAAAAATGTATACTGATATATGATAATGCTGTCTCATGCAGGACTAATATGGTGGTTGTGGCGGGGGTGTTTTTATGACCGTGTTTTGACGATATTTTAAGCCTCAGACTATTCCTTACCTTATCCGGGATTGATCATGTGATTTTACGAACAGACTTCCTCTCCTCCTTCTCCTTCTCCACCTCTTCCTCCTCCTTCTCCGTAATGTCTTCCCTCCTTCCATGCATCTCCCTTTCTCTTTACCTTTCTCCCGCGTTCCGTCCCTTCCTTCGTCTTTCCTACTTTCCTTCCTCCTCCTCCATACCTCCCTGTTACCTTACCTGCCTGCCCAGTGACTCTACCTATCTACACATCTCCCCCTGCTACCTGCTTATCTACCACACCTGCCTACCTTCCCACACCCCCTGCCTACCCTACAACACCCTCTGTTCTACCCACCAGTCTTCCTTACCCTACGAGTACCTGCCTTCTTGTCTGCCTGCCTCCCTCCCTGCCTACCTACCTACTTACCTACCTACCTGCCCATCTGGGAGGGAGTAAAACAGAGAGTTAGTTGATCATTGCCTTAGTGCTTGTTGAAGTTTCCCGGTCTCTCTCTCTCTCTCTCTCTCTCTCTCTCTCTCTCTCTCGTCAAAATTTTAGTGTATGTAAGCTTTTCTGTAAGTGCATTTATACTTCATTGTACTCAAAGGAACGTCCACGAACACAGATAGACAGATAAATAGATAGATAAGAGAGAGAGAGAGAGAGGGAGAGAGTAGGGAGAGGGAAGGTGGTCCACACACGCACACAAACGCTCACACGCATACACGCACACGGTCGTTCATAGATTCACTTCATTATCCTTATCCCTTTGTTTCCGCCCTTGTTGCGTGTGTAATTTCCCCCCGCCTCCCCCCCTCTCTCTCTCTCTGTTTTTCCTCCTCCGCCTCCCCCTTCTCTCTCCTCTTATCTTCGCCTTCATAGTTCTTATATTTTTTTTCCATATTTCTTCCTTCCCTCTTTCTTCCTCTTCCTCTTCCATCACTTCATTCCTCCTCCTTCTCCTCCTCCTCTTCTTTCTGCTTTTTCTGTCTTCCTCTTCTTCCTGTCTATATATTATTTCACTCTTTCCTCCTTTTCCTCTTCCCTCTCTTTTACTTTGCTCTCTTCTTCGTTCTCTCTCTTCCTTTTCCTTCCTCTTCCTCCATCCCTGTCTCTGCCACCCTCCCCTTCCCCCCCTTTCCTTTGTTATCTCCTTTCCATCTTCTCCTCCTCCTCCTCTTCCTCCTCCTCCTTAGTTAATTTGTTTTCATTTTTACCTGTTTTCCTTCTTTTATCCTTCCTTCCCACTCTTTCTTCCTCTCTCCCTCCTTCCTTCCTTCCTTCCTTCCTCCCTTCCTTCCTCCTTCCTTCCTCCTTCCTTCCTCCCTCCCTCCCTCCCTCCCTTCCTTCCCTCCTTCCTTCCTTCCTTCCTTCTCATTAATATTCCTTCTAAACATTACAGGTACCGAGGTTTTGCGTGCGTATGTGCAATTAGTCTGTGTGTACATGTGTGTGCGTGTCGGTGATTGTGTATGTAAATCAGTGGCCTAGTAAAGGTTGCATGTGCATGTGTATGTGTATGTGGTTGGTGTGTGTGTGTGTGTGTGTGTGTGTGTGTGTGTGTGTGTGTTTGTATTAATTAGTGTGGGTTTATGATGTGCGTGAGGGAATGTGGGGAGTAGGTTTGTGTGTGTGTGTGTGTGTGTGTGTGTGTGTGTGTGTGTGTGTGTGTGTGTGTGTGTGTGTGTGTGTATAAAACGTTATGTACAAACAGTTATGTACGTTTGGGTGTATATGAATTGCGTGCTGTGGAGGGCGTGTGCGTGCATTAAGAGAAGGTATATTGCGTGCGTGAGAGTGCGTGTGCGTGCGAGGGGGTGAACAGAAGAGCTTCCTTAAGCGATATCAGTAGTGGGATCTGAGAGGGGAGGGTGAAAAAAGGAGAGAGAGAGAGAGAGAGAGAGAGAGAGGAAACGAGGTACTGGAAGATGTGCATAGATAGATATATTGATGGAAGGAAGACAGAGAAGAAAACTGATAAAGTAGAGAGATGGAGGAAGGACGGAGAATGAGAAGAAAGGAAGAGAAGGAATGGAAAATAGAAGGAAGGAAAGGAAAAGAGGAGGGAGGAGTGTAAGGAAGGAAAGGGGAAGAGGAAGGGAAGTGACAGGAGGGAAGGGAGGGTGAAAGGGAGGGAGAAAATGGGGTGGGTGGGAAGGGAGAGAAAATGCCAACACGCACAGGTAACTTCTGGACGAAAGAATGCATAGCAGAGAGAGGAAGGGGGAGGGGTGGAATTGGATATAAACATAGAGAAGGATGATGAGAGAGAGAGAGAGAGAATATAATCGTAGAGGTGGTGGGTGGATGAGGAAGGAGATGAGAGAAACTGATCGAATGTAAATGGTTATAAAGTAGAGAGAGAGAGAGAGAGAAAGAGAGAGAGAGAGAGAGAGAGAGAGAGAGAGAGAGAGAGAGAGAGAGAGATTGCTCCCTTTACTGTCCCCTCCGCCCCCCCCCCCCCGCAAAAAAAAAAAAAAAAGACCAGCATCCAATTTCCTTCCCTCTGTAACCCTTTTGTTGTATAATTTCATTCCTTTATGTGGCTCCCTTTGTAGTTGTGGGGGAAGGGGAGATTGAGGTAAAAGGTGGGGAGGTAAAGTGAGAGGGAGGGGAGGTAGGAGGTAAGAGGAGACAGAACGTAAGAGACGAAGGAGGGGAGAGTGAGGTTGGAGGAGAGGGGAGGGAAAGCAAGAAAGGGTGGAGAGTTAAAGGGAACTGGTGAGGGGGAGAGGAAAGGTATGGAGGTAGAGGAGGAGGAGGAAGAAGAAGGAGAAGAAGAAGAGGAAAAAGATGAGGAGAAAGAAGTGTATCCCTCCTCTCCCTCCTCTCTTGTTATGGCAAATATAAGACAACATAATTTTAACCAAAACAGATGATAATGTACTTGTGAACATTGAACAATTGTATATTATGTATCGCCAGACAACTTCGTACCTGTTAGCATCAGACGAGTGTATTGGGTAAAGCTAGATGATTGTATTAAGGCCTTCACTCAGATGACTTTTTTATCTATCTATCTGTTTATCTATCTATTTTTTTATCACCAGAGGATTTCGTAATTGGATGGGTTATATATAGCCTACTAACCCTGTTCAGTACTTGAGGTCTGTCTTAAGCTGAATTATCTTCTGTCTGTGCCATGCTTAGATTGAAAAATACGGTATTATTATGGATTAAGCTCGTAACTCCCTCATGCTGAAGAAATGAAGAAGGAAGAGAGAGAGAGAGAGAGAGAGAGAGATTGGATGGAAAAAATGAAGTGAAAGGGAATAAAGACTACCACTACAACCACAACAAATACAGTACCATAACCACAACTACCACCACAACCACAACAAATACAGTGCCACAACCTCAGCTCCCACCACAACCACAACTACAACCACAACCACAACAAATACAGTGCCACAACAGCAGCTCCCACCACAACTACAACCACAACTACAACCACAACCACAACAAATACAGTGCCACAACAACAGCTCCTACCACAACCACAACTACCACCACAACCACAACAAATACAGTGCCACAACCTCAGCTCCCACCACAACCACAACTACAACCACAACCACAACAAATACAGTGCCACAACAGCAGCTCCCACCACAACCACAACTACAACCACAACTACAACCACAACCACAACAAATACAGTGCCACAACAACAGCTCCTACCACAACCACAACTACCACCACAACCACAACAAATACAGTGCCACAACAACAGCTCCTACCACAACCACGTTAGCAACAACTACCACAGCCATAACTACCACCATTATCATCACAGTGATTCCTTTTAAAACTGCAGGGCGATTTTTTCTCCTTTCAACCTCTGGCTTTCACCTCTCTCTCTCTCTCTCTCTCTCTCTCTCTCTCTCTTTCTCTTTCTCTCTCTCTCTCTCTCTCTCGTACCCAATTACATGTCCGTTTCAAATTAATAGAGAGGTGAAGCATGAAGGCAAAGTGGAGGGGGAGGGAGAGGGAAGGAAAGAGAGGAGAGGGGGATGGAGGGAAGGGAGGAAAAGGAGAGGGAGGGAGGGATATAAAGAAGGCAGACTAGAGAAAGGGTGAGAAGGGAGAGGGAGAGAGACAGGGAGGAGAAGAAGAAGGGAGAAAGAAAGGATGATTATGAAGGAAAGATGAGAAGGGAATTGGAAGGTTTACTGAGACGAATAAGGGAGAGGGAGAGAAAGGGAGAAGGAATGGGTAAATAATGACTAGAGAGAAGAGAGGAGAAGGAGCGGCAAAAGAGGAGAAAGAAGAAGAATAAAGAAGACACGAAAAAAGATGCGAGAGTGAGTATGTTTGGAGGAAAGGGAATGGAAAGGAAATTGAGGAAGAAAAAGAAGAGAGGAGGGTAAGGAGGAAGAAGAGGAGGAAGAGCAAATAACGCGAGGGGGGAGGAAGGGGAGAGAAGGTGGAAAAATATAAGGTGGAGGAGCGGCAATACAATGAAGCAAGGAGAGAAGTGGGGAGGGGAAATGGAGAAGGCGGAGGAGGAGGAGGAATAATGTAGGAACGAGCAGGGAAGGGGGTGATCGTGGTCCTGGAGGAAGAGACGGGAGGGGAGAGGATGGTAAGGTGTGGACGAAGTGAAGAGGAGGGAGAGGAGCAAGAGAGGGAGAATGAAAGGGAAAAAGAAGAGTCAGATTTTTAACAGTGGAGAAAGGGAAGGGGACAAAGACGTGAAAGAAAATTGTAAGATACAGATGGGGAGAGGGGGAGGGGAAGGGGAAGGGGCACGGCAGGTTATCCCCCTAAGGCTGTGGTGGTGGGGGGAGGGGAGGTGGAGGGAAAGGTTAGTGGGCTATTACCCCCTTCTTTTTTCCTCCCCACTCGCCTCCCTGGCTTTCTTTTCCCCCTCCATCCCCATTAAAAAAAAAATTGTTTATCTCTCTGTGTATCTGTCAATCCTTCTGTCTGTCTGTCTATCTATCAGCGTCTCTGTCTCTGTTTCTGACTCCATCCTCTTCGACTCTCCCCTCACCTCCTCCACCCTCGCCTCAAAACAGGTCAGGCAGAAAAAGAAAAAAGTAGGGAAAGAGGAGTAGGATTAGGACTATTATAGGAGGGGGAAGTAGAAAAAAACAAGAGGGAAAGGAGGACAAGGAATTGGGGAGGGGGAGGAAAGGAGGTTGGTAGGAAGTGAGGTTGGGAGGTAAGCAGGAAGGTAACTGAAGAAGGTATGTAGAGGCATGGAGGGAGGGAGGAAGGGAAGTATGGAGAGAGGGAGATAAGCAGGGAGGAAAGATGAGAAGGTAGGTAGGTGTGTGGATAGGAAAGGAAGGAAGGATGGAAGGGAGGTCGGGAGGAAGTTAAGAGAAGGTAGGAAGGCAAGGGAGGAGGGAAAGGATGAAGGGAGGTAAGAGGAGAAGGTAAGAAGGTATGTAGAGAGGCGAGGAGGTAAGGTAGGTAGTTAGGTAAGGTGGGAGGTAAGAGGAAAGGGTAGGAAGATATGTAGATTGGCTAGGGTGAAGGAAGGAAAGGGCTAGAGATGTAGGTAGGCAGGAAGGTAAGGAGAGAAGTTAGGGAGACAAGGAGAGAGGCAAGGCTAAGGCAGAAAGCAGAGGCAGACATGACGGGCACTTAGGCAGACAAGATGATAGAGATAAGAAAAGAAGATGACAAGAAGTAATAGGAAATGAAAAGAATATTAAGATGAAGGAAAGGAGACCTTGCAGAAGACAGAAGAGCTTTCAAATAAGAGAAGTAGAAAAGGAGTTGAAAATAAAAAAGGTGATAAAAGAGGAACAGCAGCCTTAACAATAATAACAACAAAAGAAGAGGAAGAGGAAGCTGAAGTTTGGAAAGAGGAGGAGGAAGAGTGTTAGGTTAGGGTGGAGTGAAGTGGAAGATGGAGCAGTGAAGAGGGAGGGGAGGGTAGGAGGAAGAATGTAGAAGAGGTGGAAAGAAGGTAATAAGACACGTACGGTATTGATTCTCTCTCTCTCTCTCTCTCTCTCTTTCTCTTTGTATATATCTATCGGTATTTCTAAAAATGTCAGGGAAAATTTGAAAGCTAAACATCATTGAATTTAACCCATAAGTTTATTAAAACCGTGAATAAGAGTAAATATAAATAATGAATAAGAGTGAATTAAACCCATAAATTTGGGGGATTTAGACCCGTGTATAAGAGTCCACGAATAAGATTAAATTAAACTCTAAAATTTCGCATATTTTTGCCTTTTTTATTAATTTTCCGTTCTTTTATTTTTTCAGGTGAGTTGTGTTCAGTGCAGCGATCCAGGTGAGAGAGAGAGAGAGAGAGAGAGAGAGAGAGAGAGAGAGAGAGAGAGAGAATATACAGTAAGTAAGGTAAATATTGGGTAAAGAAATACAGTAATCGAAAGACAGACAGACAGATAAAGACAGAGACGAGTCAAGAGAAGTAAACAGATACTGACTATTGGAGAGAGAGAGAGAGAGAGAGAGAGAGAGAGAGAGAATGGGACGCGAAAGGAGGGGAGGAGGGTAAGGAATGGATGGGGGGAGGGAAGGGGGTAAGGGAGGGGAGGAAGCAGGTGTGAATGAAGGGCGTGGTGACTGAATGAACGTAAAAGGAAGTGAATGAACGTAAAAGGCAATGAATGAACGTGTACCCTATTGACCAGACGTCCTCATTGGTTTGTTTATTCAATTTGTGTTTGTAAATTTTCTCCTTGACCTGGAAATACTGACTCTCTCTCCATAACACACACACACACACACACACACACACACACACACACACACACACACACACACACACACACACACACACACACACACACACACACACACACACACACACACACACACACACACACGATTCCTGATGATAAAGAAAATGAAAAATGAAATATGCAAGATTTTATAAGTCGTACAGATTTTTTTTTTTTATGCTTTACGTCTGTTCCTGTTGGCCATTACACTTATCGGTGTTTCTGTCTGTCTGTCCGTTTATTTCTATCTGTCTATATCTCTGTGTCTGTCTATCTCTCTGTTTATATGTATGTATTACTATAAAATTTATTTATAAATGCATTCCGTTACCCGCTGTAGCATTTTTTTTTTTTTAATGTAATGAAGAAGGAACCAAAGGCCATAAGTGGCGCCCAAAGGCAGGGAAAAGGAACTTCATTTACTCTCATTTTCGTCTTCTCACCCATCTTTGTTGTTGTTAATATTGTTATTATTATTGTTGTTATTATTGTTGTTAACTGGGCCGAGGAAAGAAGGAATCCAATCTGTAGGACTGACTTGACACACTACCGAACTCTAGTGCATTGTTTTCTTTGAGACTAGTGTTGGTTAGGGAGGGTGAGGTTAAATTAGGTTTGGTTAGGTGAAGTTAAGTTAGATCAGATTAGGTCAAGTCGTTAGGTTATATTAGGTTGAGTTAGGTTTTTAGATTGTTAGATTGTCAGGTCATGTCGTTAGTTATAATAGGTTGAGTTAGATTTGGCAAGGTAAACTTAGATTAGATCAGGTAATGTTAGATTATACAGGTACTTGGATGGGTTAAATTAGGCTTGATTAGTTAGGTTAGATTTGGCAAAGGTATATTTCGTGGTCTCAGGTTGTTTTATATTATGATTACATGTTTAGGATTAATGTACGTGATGTTAAACGGGAAATTGGTTATTGGAAATGATGCTTCCTGTGCCTTTCACTGTTTGAATGTCGAGTTTCTTTTCTCAGCCGGAAGTTATGATAGAGTGAGCCATTGTCTCAGTGGGTTAACAAACGAAGCGCAACATTTATTGAGGAACAAATGATAGAGAGAGAGAGAGAGAAAAAAAAAGATGTGATATTAAACCTTTCGTTTGAGGATGCAATACGTTTTGTTGTTATTATTATTATTATTTTATTATTATTATTATTATTATTATTATTGCTGCTGCTGCTGCTGGTGGTATCACTGTTATTAATATTATTATTATTATTATTGCTGCTGCTGCTGGTGATATCACTGTTATTACTATTATTAGTAGTAGTAGTATTAATTTATTATTATTATTATTGTTCTTGTTATTGTTCCTGCTGCTGCTGCCGGTGCTGGTACTAGTTATTATTGTTTATTATTATTATTATGATTGTTATTATTATTATTATTATTATTATTATTATTAGTGTTAGTAGTAGTAGTAGTTGTTGTTTTTGTTGTTTTTGTTGTAATATGACTAGGCCTACAGACAGACGATTTTACGAAGATGAGGGTTATTCCGAGAGTGAGAGGGTTGGAGGCGTGTGAGGTGTCGTGGTGTGTGACCAAGTGGAGGTAATGGTGAGGGTGGGGTCCTGCTGTGACTGGATTGGGGTATGGTAATGGGAGAGAGAGAGAGAGAGAGAGAGAGAGAGAGAGAGAGAGGTGATAAGGGAGAGAGAATGTGTTGTGAGTAATGTGGAAGGTGTTTGTGATGATGTTAGCCCCACATACAGACACACAGCTAGACATATTGATTGATTGATAGATATGAAGATAG